>NC_138771.1:643943025-644328025 GCF_965119305.1 Pelophylax lessonae
CTACAGTAAATCCATCTGGCCCTGGTGCCTTGCCCAAAGGGATGGATGCCAGTGCACATTTAAATTCATCAGTGGTGAAATATGCCTCTAACTTCTCCAATTCTGCCCCAGGCAATCTTGGGAGATTAGCTTGTTTGAGGAAATCCTGAATTTTTTTAAGTTTATTTTTGGAATTGTTGCATAATGAATTATCTTTAATGTTATTAAGAGCTGCATAAAATTATTTAAAGACATTAGCTATATGGGGTGAAGAGTGAACCAATTCTCCCGAGGGAAGTTAAGTTTTTGTGATAAAAGCTGCTGATTTTTTTTTTTTTTTTTTAATGATCTTGCCAGTTGTTTTCCCGGTTTGTTACCCCACTCATACATATTTTTGTGTTATCAAATAGGACTTCCTTTTTACTTCCAAATCTAAAATCCCTTAAGTTCCTCCCTTTTCTCCGTTAAGGCCTCTAAATGTGACCTATACATGGATATTTTATGCGCTTTTTCCAATTCTGCCACTTGTTGCAATGTATCTTTAAGTAATTGTTCCTGTTCTCTCTTCCTCCGCACCCCAAGTTCTATCAGTCTGCCCCTCATAGTGGCTTTATGGGCCTCCCATAGTAAAGATGGTGGAATATCTGCAGAACTGTTATCTAGAAAATATTCCCGCATCCTTTCAGATAATATATTAACATCTATTGGATTCGCAAGAAGATATTCATTAAGTTTCCAATTGTTGGATCACGGAGAGAGAGTGGGCAGGACCAGACTCACAGACATCGGTGCATGGTCAGAGATGGAGGCAATACCTATAGAGGCCGAATGGAGACATGAGAGGCTAAAATGATCAATACATATATGATCCAAATGGGAGTAAACGTCATGTACTTTAGAATAATAGGAATAATCCCTACTTTTAGGATGAAGTAAACGCCATGTATCCATCATCTGTAATTCATTTAATTTCTTCTTTATCATTGAAGTAGGTTTAAAAGAAATATGGGATCGAGACTGAGAAGTATCCATCAAAGGGTCTAATGTCATATAAATATCTACTGCCAGTATAATAATGCCCTCTGCAAACTCAGATATTTTCAGTAACATTTGTGATAAAAAAGCAGGTTGATTACAGTTTGGTCCATAGACGTTAATCAAGATACGCTGTACGTTATCAACATATCCTTTCAAAAACAAAAAACGACCACAATCATCTGCTAACATTTTGGTAAGACAAAATGATATATGTCTGTTAAACCCAATAGCCACCCCTTTGGCTCTATTAGTATCTGATAAGCTATAAAACCATTGGGGATATTGAAGTGAAAAAAGTTTTACTGTAGTTGCATGGGTAAAATGGGTTTCTTGTAAAAACACAATAGAACTTGCTGTTTTTTTTAATTCTCTCTGTATTTTATGCAGTTTAGCTGCTAGATTTAGGCCTCTAATATTATAAGAGGTTATTACTAAGGTGACTTTGACTTTATAAGGTTAATTTACTAAAGGCAAATACCGTATATACTCGAGTATAAGTCAACCCGAATATAAGCCGAGGCCCCTAATTTTACCACAAAAAAGTGGGAAAACTTATTGACTCGAGTATAAGCCTAGGGTGGGAAATGCAGCAGCTACTGGACCCAACTGGACCACCACGAGACACAAAACAGGGGCTGTGGGCATGGTACAGGAGATGGCGCAGGTGATGGTACAGGCATGGCACAGATGATGGTATAGGCATGGCACAGATGATGGTATAGGCATGTCACAGGTCATGGTACAGGCATGTCACAGGTCAAGGTACAGGCATGGCACAGGTCATGGTACACGAGATGGCGCAGGTGATGGTACAGGCATGGCACAGATGATGGAATAGGCATGGCACAGGTCATGGTACAGGCATGTCACAGGTCAAGGTACAGGCATGGCACAGGTCATGGTACAGGAGATGGTATAGGCATGGCACAGGTGATGGTATAGGCATGGCACAGGTGATGGTATAGGCATGGCACAGTATGTACAGGCATGGCACAGTAGGTACAGGCATGGCACAGTAGGTACAGGCATGGCACTGTAGGTATAGGCATGGCACAGTATGTACAGGCATGGCACAGTAGGTACAGGCATGGCACAGGAGATGCAGTGCTGCGGGCATGGTACAGGAGAATGTCCTGTACCATGCCTGCAGCACTGCATGAGGAAATGCAGGGGCTGCGGAGGAGTCTCACTTACTTGTCGGTGAGGTGCCTTCAATTTAAAAATCGCGCCACCCGGTGCCAATACATCACCGTAAATGCGCCGGCAATGCTCGGGAAAGCCCGTACACGTTTGGCTATTCCCGGGCATGCGGCACATGGGCTCATGCACAGTAACACATCGGCGCCGGGCTGCGGCATTTTTAAAAAGACAGTGAATTGAGTATAAGCCGAGGGGGGCATTTTCAGCATGAAAAAACATGCTGAAAAACTCGGCTTATACTCAAGTATATATGGTAGGCTGTTAGCCTTGCTAGGGAACTTTAGAACTAGGAAACACTAGTGCGCATGGAGTCTTAATCTCCTCCTTACAGTAGTTATCAGAGGCCTTCCTGCCCTATCCTGCCTTCCATGGGTCTATCTCCCATCACTTCTTATTTCTTTTTATCTACTTTGATACCATTGTCTGTCCTTTCAACGTGCTTTAAAAAAAGACTTTAAAAAAATCTTATTCTCTTTTCTTAGGTTATGGATGAGAAAAACAAGACCATATTTGCTATCCACCTCTTAGGGCTTCAGACTCCACAAAGTATAAAGTTTTTTGTATTTTTTTTATTTCTTCTGTTTTATTGTGTGTCATTATTTGGGAATTTCCTGATCATCACACTGGTGTCCTACAGCAAATCCCTCCATTCTCCCATGTACTTCTTCCTCTCCCAGCTCGCTGTATCGGATATCTTATTAACAACTGATATTCTTCCTAACATGCTCCATGCTGTTTTGGAAAATACCACCATCTTTTCCATTTCTAATTGTATCACCCAGTTGTATTTCTTTGGCGTCTCAATAACTTTTGAGTGTCTTCTTCTGACAGTGATGTCTTATGACAGATATTTGGCCATCTGTAAGCCATTGCATTACACTTTGTTAATGAACCACCAATTTTGTTGGATGACAATTATCACAAGTTGGAGTTTAAGTATTTTAGCAGTTTTGACTTATACTTTAGACATGTCAAAATTACAATTTTGTGGTCCCAATATTATCGATCATTATTTCTGTGATCTTGACCCAATCCTTCAGCTCTCCTGCTCCAGCACCAGCCTTGTTCAACTATTAGTAACGTTATCAACCATATTTTGTGCTGTCATCCCATTTTTTGGCATCATTATCTCATATGTATATATTATAGTCACCATTTTTGAAATTCCATCTATTACTGGGAGGCAGAAAGTTTTCTCAACTTGCAGCTCCCACCTGACTGTTGTCTCCATTTTTTATGGTACCTTACTTTTTGTGTATTTGATACCTAGTAGAGGACAATCATGGAACATCACTAAGTTTGTGTCATTGCTGTACACCGTGGTCACCCCTCTGATGAATCCAATCATATACAGCCTGAGGAATAAAGACCTGAAAAATGTTGTTGGAAAAATTATCAACAATGTGTTGACTTTATATTTCTGTAGTCATCAAAATATGCAAATGTTTTAAAGGCTTGTATAAATATGATCTTATAATTAAAAAATATGTAAAATTTGTACAGTTATGAATTTAAAGATAGTTAAACAATGGTGAATGCGTGTATGTTTTCTAATCAAATGTAAAATTCTTTGTAAGGCCCCTTTCACACGGGCTTTCTGACCTGATCGGATGCTTCTTGTAGCCCTATGGAGCGGCGGATGTCAGTGGAGACACCCTCTGCTATCTGATTCGATCCTGTCCATGAAATCCGAAATCCAGATGGATGGAAACTCTATTTTCCATCTGTCTGGAGAGATCTATCTATAGATAGATAGATAGATAGATAGATAGATAGATAGATAGATAGATAGATAGATAGAATACATATACTGTATACACTACAGTATATAACAAAAAGTTATTTTTGTATATATATATATATATATATATATATATATATATATATATATATATGTGTGTATATATATATATATATATATATATATATGTGTGTATATATATATATATATATATATATATATATATGTATATATATATATATATATATATATATATATATAATGGCCTCCCAGTCTTAGTCCGTAGGGTTCAATATTGAGTTGGCACACCCTTTGCAGCTTTGCAGCTATAACAGCTTCAACTCTTCTGGGAAGGCTGTCCACAAGATTTAGGAGTGTGCCTATGGAATGTTTGACCATTCTTCTGAAAGCGCATTTGTGAGGTTAGGCACTGATGGTGGACGAGAAGCCCTGGTTTGCATTCTCTGCTCTAATTACTTATCTAACCGCACCTTTAGCGTTACTGACAATTCTACTTTTTCCTCTCCTCTTCCTTTCTGTGTTGGTGTCCCCCAAAGTTCTGTTCTTGGACCTCTCCTATTTTCAAACTACACCTCCTCTCTGGGTCAGCTGACAGCCTCCCACAGTTTCCAATACCATCTCTATGCTGAGGATACCCAAATCTATTTATCTACCCATCAGCTCACTCCCTCATATATACAAAACATAGCTTTGAAGTCTTCAGTATTTCTTCTAATTAAATAATTGTATGCTAATGGTAGGTTTTTACAAAAACAAAGAATATGAGGGCAACACCTTTTTTTTTTTTTTATATAGTTTTATTTAGAAAGTGGAAGGGTTACAGCCTTTGTTGGATTTTTATTCCTGCTGTAGAAATTGTCCCCAGCACAGAAAATGGGGGAAAATCAAATATTTTTGATTTGACATAAGAACAGAAGATGAGTGGCAATCTTTTGACGGGTAAACCTGTTCTGATGACGACTGTCTAATAGGAAATTTAAGTTACCTTCACTGCACTTCGCTAGTGGGATATAATAAAAACTCCAGACAGGAGTTTATATTATATCCCACTCTACTCAAAACTAAACTAAAACAATTAACTAATACCCTTAAGGCCCGTACACACGTACCGATCGTCGGCATACAAACGTCGGTGGACGAAGGATCTGCCGATTGTACGCGTGTTAGTATGGTGCCTCCGACAGATGTCTGCGCACAATCCGCGGACAAAAGTCTTTCTTGCAAACATGAAAATATTTGTATGCCGACACCAGAACGGACGATTGTTCGCCTGTCAGTACACAATTCTGCCGACACACAGCTACAAATCCCAACACGCATGATCAAACCAAATGAGTTCCCGGAAGAATTTTCTCTAGTAAACTCAACATTTTATTCAGAAAGAACTTTCGGCTCGCGGAAGTCCAAGAAATAGGTGAAATGCGGAGCACATGCTCATCTTGATAAATGTGAGAAGAAGGAAGATGCTGCTCATAATGCCATACTTTTCTAATAAAAAGGCATGTGTTCTGTTATGATGAAGATAATGTTTGTCTATTCTATCTGTTCTATCAAATTTTAGAATTAAATAATTTGAACTCTTCACCATTATTTTTGTATTTTCACACCAAAGATCTAACTATTGATATGACCCTTTATTCTTGTATGAATTAATGTCTAAAACATATTTTTCAGGTTATGCACAATATTAAACATGTTAACAAATTCAGATAGGCCATTTTTTATTTTCAATTTTCTTTATTTTTTGGATCTCAGCAAAAAAAAAAACAAAGCAAACATCAATACTTTCCGTATAACTAAACATAAAAAAGGTCCATTTGGACAAAATTAAACTAGAAACTGGCAAACAGGGGTAAAATAAATAATAGGGGGTTACAAAAATTAAAGTTGCTGGTAACTGAAATCAGGTTGCCATGAGGGCAGGTTTGGATCCTGCTGGCCATATTGCCACTGGCCATGTGGCATTTGGCGAGGTGGTGGGTGTTGTGGAGGTGGAGGTGGAGGTGGAGGTGGAGGGCACGGGTGCTCCTGGCATGCATGGCTGTGCTCATTAAGTATGCCGTTTTCAGCCTTTTGCAGCACATCAAGAATAATTTTTCTGGCATACTGACACTGCCTGAGGTCCACCTTATCTAAAATTTTTGCCGTCATGTTGCCGAAGGACTCATTGGCCTCCGGTTTCCGACGTAGGGCTATGGTGGCCTCCTGGATAAACTCGTCGGTGATGTCATCCACGTGCTTCCTCTTTTGCCTCCGTTTGGCAGGAGGAGGTGGTGGTGGAAAGAGTTCCGCAGGCTCCTCAGGCTCCTCAGGCTCCGCAGGCTCCCCAGGCTCCTGGCTGCAACCTGGCTCCTCCTCAGTGACACTTCCCTGTTGATGAAATGAACAATTGATTAGAATGTTATAGTGTATATAAAAATGCATGTTTGTTATATTATTGTGAACAAATAGCAGACTTTACATACAGTGGCATATCTAGGGTCTCCAGTGCCCTTGTTGAGGAGCTGTATTTGGCAACAACCCCCCCCCCCCCAAGATCAATGTAAAACTGTAACCCACCCCCCCAAAAAAAAATTAAAGGGCATTAAAAGTTTCTAATTTGCCCCTTGTTTGCCCAGTGTAGAGCTCTCTAGTGGGCAATCATTGTCTCAGGTGTGAAAAAGAAAGAGAGGGTTGAGAGCTAGAGAGAGGGAGAGAAAGAGGGGGTGTGAGAGAGAGAGGAGGGGGTTGCAGAGAGAGAGGGGCCTGAACTTGCAGAGGACTTGATGTAGGGCATTGAGGGTGAAGCAGTGCAGGGAAACAGGAATAAGGAAGCCACCTGCCTTGCTGACCCAGAGTGAGAGACCAGAGACATGGAAGCAAGGATGGATGTATCATTTGCAGGAGCTGTTAGTTTTGTATTAAAAAAGGTTGAGCCAGAGGAATGCTGAGGCTACAGCAGTGTTTGTTAGGACCAGAGGTGTGCTGGGGATGCAGCAGTGTTTGTAAGACCAGAGGTGTGCTGGGGATGCAGTGAGAGGCAGTCTCAGTCTCCTGGTCTTTTGGCTCAGCTGCTCTCAATGTTTTACACCTGCATGAAGCAGCTCTCAATGTTTTACACCTGCATGAATCCGCCTGCAAACTGGGGGTTCTGGGGTGTGCAGGCTGAGTGGATTGTTAAAATAAACAATAAAACAATGCCAATGTTTTTGTGACCCACCCCCCTTGGCCTGCGCCCCTGGCGGTTGCCTGTCATGCCAACCCCTTGCTATGCCCGTTTACCTAAAGGGTCAATTATGGTTTAGCTTATAATTTTGTTACATGATTACATTTTAGCAGACAATATATTGTGAAATGCCATACCTGAGTAAAACTCTCCTCCAGGAAATCCTCATCCTGGCTTGGATCTACAGACACTGAGCCCTCTGCCGAAGTAGAAGGCAGTGTAGAAATTGACGGCCTGGATTCCATGGTGTCTGCCAGGAACCGCATGTTATCAAAGTACCACAGCCGTGGTACATATACATTCCGTGCCCCTGCTCCAGACTGGGTGGAATCTTCTATTTTTTTTAACTCCCGCCTGTAGGCAGTGCGAATACTGTTTATTTTTTTGCGGATATAATTAAAATTTGCCCCAGGACAGACGGGCTTGTAGAAGGCCACCAAATGTTCCATGGCCTGTTTTCTGAGTTTTCTATTTTTATAATCTGCGGACTTGACTTGCCACAAACAGGGCAGTTGCCTGAACTCATCAATAAAACTTATTAAAAAGTTGTGGGTGGTGAAATTGTCCACCATATTGCAGGACAGTATATGCCTGCAAGACACAAAACAACACAAAACATATTAAAATAGCATGTATTTTGGCACATAATAAAGATATTCCTAATAAAAGCTGTATAGGGCCCAAAACACACACTTTCTATTAAAAGAGTCGTACCTTTGTTTGTGGGGAAAAGTCGTGATTCGCCGCTCGATCGTGCTCCAACTCTCGATATGTCCGCTAGCGAATCGTCGGCCGAACGATCTGGCGTCCTTTAAATACAGCGCAGGCGTCAACTCCTCCTCCAGTGGCGGGCTTGTGCAGGGGTGTGTACGTGCCGAAGATCAGGCCTACATGCGACACTCACACCTGAGGCAGTGGAATAATCATTGTTTAATTAGGAACCATGTCTCAACAATCTGGGAGCTCAATTAGTGGGGGCCGAAGTGATTGGGCCACCCGAAAATCAAGGGCTACACCCATGTCAAAGCCAGAAATGGTGGAGATGGTCTCCATTTTAGAAAAAATGGATTACGATGGAAAGTTGGCAAATTACGATCGGCCCAATGCCAGGAAAGATGGCATCATGGACAAGGTGGTGGCCTGTTTGGTCAAAAAATTTGGTGTCGAGCGATCGAAAGATCAGATTCGGAAACGGTGGTCTGACCTCAAACACCGTGAGCAGGATCAGCTTTCCCAAATCCATCGGATTTTGAAAAAAAGTAAGTTTTATTTTTTCTTTATTTTTTTAATCATGCAATATGTTTTTTATAATTTGGTGTATGTTGTATTAACATGTCTAGATTATAATGTCTATGTAAAAAGTTAGATTACTCATTTTAGTTGTCATGTCGTGATTTGATCGATCTATTGTTGATGTTTTAGTATATGACATTAAAAGTCAGGAAGCCATAGTTAAAAATATATGTATTGTGTTGCAACGAACGTTCTTTCCTGCACGAATCTTCTCAGCAAACATTCCTATTAATCACAGATTATTATTCAAACCTTTAAATAGGAGAAAAACGTAAACTCCGTGCCAAACTATGGGAAAGGAGGAGGAGAGGTCTGGCAGCTCCATCGGCAGTTGCCGAACAAGATGAGGACATGGGCACAGAAGGTGGCACAGATTCCACTAAAGGTAATTGGTTCCTATGCACTGTCAAACATTAATGTACCATATTTTTCGTAGATAACCATGTACATGTCTTCATATTTGTTACTAAAAGAGCTATCAAGCAGGGCACCATGTCCTAACAAATGTACCTCTTGTGACTTTTATGATATGGCCAATGTTTTGTATTATGTAGATGAAGACATTATTCCGGAAATAATCCTGGTGGAGCCAACAAGTGATGAGACACCAGAGCAACAAGAAGGTTGGTAGTCACAGATTTTTGTGTAGTGGGATCATAGAAATATGTGTATTTGCAATGATTGTTTAACCTTATATTCTTGTATTCCCTTACAAATTTACATTGCAGATGTTGCATCATGCCAGGATGTGGCATCCCCAGCCAGGTCAGAAGCCCGATCTCCTGGCAACTTGCCAAGCAGCATGGAAGCCAGTTCCGAAACTGTGGAGGAACCAGGACCAAGTGTCCAAGAGCCAATTGTGTGCCCACGTAGGTTTTTGCAGAATGATTTTTATCAGTGTTATTTTTAGCCTCCAATTTACAACACTAGTTCCCTATGGGAGCCTCTTTATTTGAATGGAAGTCGCACCGTAAGTCGGATCAGGATGCTCTGACTTGCGGGGCCACTTGCGTTGTGAAGATTTTTGAGGGGGAACTACACCAAAAAATTGAACAACCCACCGTGGGTGTCCCCCCAAGTTCACAACCAGGCCTTTTGTGTGTGGTATTGAGTTTGAGGGTATGCCCACAACAAAAAGACAGCGTGGGTTACCCCCAAAACCCCTACCAGACCCTTATACAAGCATGCAGCTTGTCAGGCCAGGAAAGAGAACGAGCAAGCGGACCAAACACCCCCTGGACCACAGCAGGACACATGCCCTCAACATGGGGGGGTTTTGTTGCTTTGGGCCAGGGGGCCTCTGCACCGCACACCCAAAAGCACCTTACTCCCATGTAGAGGAGGACAAGAGCCTCATCCCCACAACCCTGTCTGGTGGTTTTGGGGGGTCATGCGGCCAGGGGGTTCCTAGGACTTTGGAAGCAACCTTTAACAAAGGGTGGCCCCCAGATCCCAGACCCCAATCACTATGTGAATGGGTATGGGGTACATAGTACCCCTACACATTAACCACATAAATGGAAGTGTATGTGAATAACGACAGGAGACGTTTATGAAATGTTCTTAAAGATCTTCATCCGGTCTTCTCCACTCTGCTCTTTGGATCTTCTCCTCTCCAGTCTTCTGCTGTCCAATCTTCTGCTCTTATGTTGTCTGCTCTTTTGCCCTAGGCTCTTCTTCTTCCTCCTGTCCTCCTCCAATGCTGTTGCCGTGCATTCTGCCCGTCTCTGGTCTCTGCATCTTAATATATATACATTACAACCATGCCCTCACAATGACGTCATCATGCGTTCACACCCCTAATGAATATATAGTAAGCTCAGGAGACCGGCAGAATCATCAGCAACAGCATCGGAGGAGGACAGGAGGAAGAAGAAGAGCCTAGGGCAAAAGAGCATAAGAACAGGGTAGGTATTAACTCGAGAGGAATTTAAGATTACCTGGACACCAAATGTTTCTCTATTATTATGACCTCATGTAGGTGATTCACATTGACTCATTTTTTTTTAATTTTTACAGACCATGTTTTACATAGTTGCACATTAGCCAAATTGACCCGTGAGGCTCTCCAATGCTGCGCAGACCTGGAACAAATAAAGGAGACTGCAACGGCATTACAAATCAAAATGCGCAATTTTGTGGACATGATTGGCAAATTTTAAGCCACAATTTTACTAGGTTTTTAATGTTTGTATTGGGATGTTCCTGATGTTACAAATTTTTTATAATGTTTTAGGGCATTTTAATTACACTCAGATGTTAAAGAGTGTACCCAAGTTTGGGAAAAGCACTTTACAACACCCTAACCCTAACCCTAACCCTAACCCTAACCCTAACCCTAACCCTGTGAATGTTTGATACTAAAACGTTTTTACATTCAACAATGTGTGTTCAATTCTTTATTAGACTTTCGTTGGGGGGTCGAGGTCTAAAGCTGTGTAAAGAAGCACTAAATGTATGATGGCTGTCCTATTCCCATATTTACATGTTAATGAAAGCATTTTGGACACTGCCATATGCGAGTTGCTGGAGGTGTCAATGAAATGTTAAAGATACCCCCAGTTTTAACGCATATCACAGTGCGATCTGACATTTCACACAGGATCGGATCACACAAGTTTGAACGATTGTGCGATCCTATCCTGATGCGGCTGAATAAATGCATCATGTGCGACTTTTGTGCGAGTGCAGTGCGAATTGAGCCATACAAACTGTATAGCTGATTTTCGCATGAACATCTGATCGCATGTAATAAAGGAGCAGTGCGCTACGATATTACATGCCATCAGATGTGCAGTGTGAATTGAGACATACACTTTGTATGGCTACATTCGCACTGAACACGCATACAAGTCGCACATGACCCTTTATTTCTGATGTATCTGGATTGGATCGCACAGTGCTTAACACTTGTGGAATACAATCCTGTGCAAAAAGTAAGTGGCGGGTCACCCTTATGCAATGCTGGAAGGCTGCAAAGTCGCAGACTTCCCGCATCGCATAAGTGTGACTCAACACTCAAGGTACTAGCAGTCCTAGGATTCAATATGGCATTGATATTGCCAGTAGCAATCAGTGTAGGGAGATCAGTGTAATCTATAGTGTATTGCTTGTTCGTTGCTCTAGTTCACTTTCCATTACCTATATATATAACACTTTGAGATGAACAATGATCAAGTTTCACATAACACTGACATATCCTAACATTGGTGGGCAGTGAGAAGGATGTCATAAATGAACACAACATAACAGGTGTAGGTACTTTGTTAATACCCTAATGTATTATATGAAATATATAGTATGGGCAACTTCTGGACAATGAACACCAATGTAAGGTGACATTAGATGAACCTTGGGTGTGACCTAGTTCTCAATGTGACAGGGTTTGTGTACATTTTGTGGGGTGCAGAAGGCCCTTGTATTTACACCACTGGCTAAAAAATAACACATGGCCATCATCACTTTGGATCAGCTGGTGAGAGACTACAGTCAAGAAACACACTGATGAATGTATTAACCCTTCCAAAGTCACACATATATAACACATGATTAACCCAAATAATTGTGTTTGGCATATGTGCCCAAATGATTATAATCCACAATACAGAATCATTGCAATTTTTGTTTAATGTGTTGAAAAATAATATATCTCTGACATTTATCTTGTGTGTCCAATCTTTAACAAGATTAATGGGTGTGTGACAGTGATTGCTGCCAGGACACAGCTCCTCTCCCCACGAAATAGTCCAGATATTCCTGGCGGATCTGACGGGCCCTGTGTGATGCCAATGCTGACCGTCCAACTTCCATTGACGTCATGGACTCCACTTGGTTAGAAGGTTGGGCCTCTCCACTTGTACCTGGCATAGCAGGGTCAGTATCCAGTTGCTGCAATACATAATTTTGTGCATTCCTGCGTAGGAAGTTGTGCAAAATGCAGCAACACAAGACCACATTATCCACTTTGTACAGTGCCAGGTTTATGGACGTCAGGAATATCCGGAACCGGTTGGCCATTATCCCGAAGGCATTCTCCACAACTCTGCGAGCTCTGGACAACCGGTAGTTGTAAATCCTTTGGTCTGGGGTGAGGTTCCTCTGAGGGTAGGGCTTCATGAGATGCTCCCCAAGCGCAAAAGCCTCATCTGCGATAAACACAAAGCTCATACCCTCAACAGTTTGCTCCCTGGATGGCAGGTTCAGAGTGCCGTTCTTTAGACGACGAGCGAACTCCGTCTGATCAATAACTCCCCCATCCGAATTGCGGCCATTTTTGCCAATATCCAAAAAAATAAACTCATAGTTTGCATTAACTATGGCTAGCATGACTATACTAAAAAAACCTTTATAATTATAATAAAATGTGCCGGAATTCGGAGGGGGGACAATGCGGACGTGCTTCCCATCAATAGCACCCCCACAATTGGGAAAATTCCACTTCTCCAGAAATTGATCAGAAATCTCCAGCCATTGCTCTGCGTTTGAAGGAAACTGTGGGGAAAAAATAAAAAAAAATAAAAAAAATAAAATTAGTGCTTGAGCACATCACATTATTAATTACACACACAGTTGTCTGTTAAATGCTTATGCAACTTGCTAAAAAAATATACAACAGGAAGGCAAAGGTTTGGATATGGGGATGTAACATCTACATACATTTCTTTTCAACCTCCTATTGTTCTTATATTGTAAAGGGCCATACACACTAGAAGATTCTCTGAAGACTTTTTCGTGCAGATTTACCTTTTCTATGTAGTGCAAGGGCCTACCAGATTGCATAGGATTTGAAAGTGTTTGTTGGACCTCATATTATTTGGTTTTGGTAAATCGGAAGGATAAATTGTTCTGACAATCTTCTAGTGTGTATGGCCCATTATACTCACCAGCTAGAGCTGAGATTTACAAACTACGGCCCTCCAGCTGTTGCAGAACTACACATCCCATGAGGCCTTGTAATTCTCTGACATTCACAGACATGACTAGGCATGATGGAAATTGAAGTTCGTGAACAACTGGTGGGCCATAGTTTGAAGACCTCTGAACTTGAGCTTTGGTATATGCTGACTTTGAGATTTAGCATGTGGGTGGGGGATGGGTAAGTAAAACTGGGCATTTATACATCAATAAGGGCTTGTGGTCAGTGAAGGTTTTAACATCATTACATAAACATACAGAATCATAGGTGGGAATGGATGGACTGATGTATTTTAGATAAATCATTAACTAGGTACTAAAACATTGGCCAAGGAATAATTGTTTGAGGGAAAGCAATAAAATTAGATAAATTCGACATACTGTTAACAGGCAATGCGTTTAGGGACACATAGGAGAGAATGGTGGGGTGGTCAGTGGGTAATTTTACAAATGGTTAAAGATAATCTACATCTTTACTACTATGTGCATGCGGACAGAGGGTAGTTTACAAATAATGGCCTGTGTCAATTGCTGTACATCCAAAAACATCATAATTCGGGTGAAACTAGTAATACATGTAATGTAATGTAAAAAATCAAACATACCTTGATATAGTCCTTCTGCAAGACCTTGATGATGGCAGAGCAGGTCTCAGGGATGATGACTCCAAGAGCTTGGGGGGAGATGCCTGTGGTGAACTTCAGATCCTGCAGGCTTCTCCCTGTTGCAAGATACCTCAACGTCGCAATTAACCTTTGCTCAGGAGTAATTGCAAGCCGCATACAAGTATCCTGCTTCAGAATATAGGGGGACACCAGGGCAAGAAGACGGTAAAAGATGGGATCCGTCATCCTCAAATAATTCCTGAAGTCATCAGGATTATTTTCCTGGAGCTCCCTCAGCAAGGACATATGAGAAAATTGATCACGGTTAAGCAACCAATTTTTCGTCCAGGAGGTCCGCTTCTTCTTCCTATTGCTCGTACGTCGTCTCAGAGCCAAAACTCCAACACTAACGACAGCAACGGACGAATTCACGGTCGCCATAATAAATTCTCGAACGATGTCTCGGAAAATAGCGAAATGTCGTCAACCAAACAAATGCTACCGAAATCAGCGCGAGATGCCCAGAAGGGTCACGGCCAAACACTCACTTCCTCTTTTGTAGCGGCGAACGTGCGTGGAACGTAGTGACGTCATTTTCTGTCGGAAGACAAATGTCCTGGGCAAGTTTTGAGCACTTTTCAACAGACAAACAACAAACACACCAGCCGCGAACATTTGTAGGACGTTCCGTCGGCCGACGATCGGTACGTGTGTACGGGGCTTTATTGTCAGTCTGTCAATGAATAGAAAACCAGCTCAAAGACCATACATTTTAAACCCTAAATTAAATAACAATTAGTTTGCTATAGCAGTGTGTGTTTTAACCACTTTACCACCGGAGGATTTTGCTGTCTTACGTCCAGGCCACTTTTTGTGATTCGGCACTGTGTGAATTTAACTGACAATTGCGCGGTCATGCAATGCCGTACCCAAACAAAGTGTACGTCCTTTTTTTTCCCACAAACAGAGCTTTCTTTTGGTGGTATTTGATCACCTGTGCAATTTTTACTTTTTGCTTTTTTTTTATAAACAAAAAAAGAGCGACAATTTTGAAAAAATAACAATATTTTTCACATTTTTTTATATGAAATTCCCCCCCAAAAAAAGTAAAAATCTAAATTTTTTATCATTTTAGGCCAATTTGTTTTCTGCTACATATTTTTGGTAAAAAAAAATCACAATAAGCATATTTTGATTGGTTTGCGCAAAAGTTATTGCATTTACTAAGGGAAAGATTTCTGTCATTTTTGGTGTTTTTTTTTTAACAAGTAATGGCGGCGATCTGCGATTTTTTTTGCAGGACTCCGACATTGCGGCAGACAGATCGGACCCTTGACTGACATTTTTGACACTTTTGGGGGTACCAGTGACATTACTACAGTAATCAGTGCTATATATATGCACTGTTACTGCAAAAATGAGACTGGCAGGGAAGGGGTTATTTTTTATTGGTAATCAAGGGGTTAATGTATGCCTGGTGCTTACTGACGTTTGTGGGGGGAGGTGACTGAGTGACACAGGGACAGATCACAGGTTCAGCTATGCTGAACCCTGCAATCTGACCCTGTCTGTCCCTTAGGAGATCCCCCCGCTTTGTTTACACAAGCGGGCGGATCTCCACACTCGATTCCCCGACGATTGGGGAAGAGCGGCGGTGATCACCGCCACTCCTCCCCTGGCCCGACTCCTTCTGTAACTGAATACGCCGCCCACAAGAGGAGGAGTCCAGTGAAGTAGGTCTACGTCGCTGGACAGGAACGAGCCACTTTGCCGCAGTACAGTCAATGTGACTGGTCGGCAAGTGGTTAAACAGTTGTCATTTGCTTTAAATAAAAAAGGAAAAAATAATACCAATGGTGGACAATGACTGCTGAAATGTGTGTTAAAATGAACACTTGTAGCCTTCATAAGAAGGATGAAAATACAGAGCCACATTTGTGAAACAGGGAGAGGTCATTATCACTTTTTAAGAGAAAACCTATATAAAAATAAAGATAGGGTCACTCCAATGCCATGTCCAATTATGTAGTTTAAATAGGGAAAAAAAGACTTTTGGTGGGACTTTAGAGGCAAATGGGACACTGAATGATTCACTACACTACCCTAACACTACACTGATCCTCTACAATATCTTTGATCTGATCAGAACTATACTAGCGCCCCCAATAGTTTTCCCAAAACGCAGCATTAACAGGATAAGCCCCTACACCTGCCAGCACCTGCCTTTAGCCCCTCCGCCCCCCCTAAGGAGTGCAGTATTAGCAGATTACTGTCACTTCCAATACACAGCACACAAAACCAGAGCGATAGCAGTTACATTTATTGGTAGTGGTTCAAACAGTCCTTAATAACCAGGTGCTTTTTTACCTGTGAGTCACACTAGGTACCTTCAAATGTATTGGCCAAAATGTCCAAACAGAGGTACACTAATGAAGAGGCCTACATGATGCTGAGCATGAGAGATGAGAGTGATGGGGAAGCCTCACTGTGAGAATTAGGCTCAGTATGCTAACCTGTAGAGAGCAGAAGTAGTGGTCCCTGTTAAGGTCAGGCATACTTGACCCTGTTCTTCTGTTGCTGAGGTGCAACAATCGCAGGGTTCTCAGATGCAGCAGAGTGTCGGTACTAGTGCCGCTCAACCTTCTGGTGAACTGGCAAGCACCAGCAGCCTAATACATCCTGGTCATAGTCAAACCAGCACTGCATCCACCTATAATTCAAAGACAGGCCTGTAGAGCCCATAGTGTCCTTCCTGATGTGCTTGCAAATCCTGATTGGGAGCCCACCACTTCTGCAGCACCTGTATTTCCCCCATTCACTGGCCAACCCAGAATTCAGGTGGAAACAGCCAATTTTATTCCCTTGGTTTTTATGAGCTGTTTTTCACTGAAGATTTTCATTGTAAATCCAAATTTGACCCTTTCCAGAGAATTTGCATGGAAACGTATCATTGTTTCCAAATTTAAAACCTTTCTGGTCCTATCCCTCATCATGGGCATTACTAAAAAGAGTGAGTTGTGGTCATATTGGTCCACTGACCCAATTCACCATATGTTTGTGTTCTCTGCTGCCATGGCCAGGACTAGATACGAGCAAATCTTGCGGTTCATGCATTTCAGTGACAATGAACTCTGTTGTCCTCTGGGAGACCCTGGATATGACCAGCTCCACAAAATTCAGGCCCTCGTAAACCACTTCAACCAGAAGTTTGCAGCCTTGTATACATCCAAACAAGCTGCATTGATGAGTCCCTGATCAAATTTTCTGGCTGTCTTGCTTTCAAACAGTTTCTCCCCAGCAAGCGTGCCAGATATGGGGTCAAGATGTATACGCTCTGTGACAGGGCAACATGTAGTTTCTGGATTTATGAGGGATAAGATAGCAATGTGGAGCCCCTCAACTGCCCAGACTACATGGGGAGCAGCGGCAAGATTGTTTGAGACTTGGTGTCACCCTAATTCAAAAAGGGGTACCATTTGTACATGTACAATTATTACACAAGCTTGCCACTTTTTAGTCACCTTTTTGATTTTTGAATTGGCGCGTGTGGCACCGTGCGACCTAATCGCCGGGGCTTCCCCCAACAGCTTATAGATTCCTGACTTAGCCTGCTTAGAGCCTGCTTGAAGTGCAATAAATTGCTGGTCTTACCCCCTTAATTACCAGGACATTTTTTGTGATATAGAACTGCATTATTTTTACTGACAATTGCGTGCTCGTGCGACACGTCCCCAACTAAAATTGATGGGTTTTTTTCAACAAATAGAGCTTTCTTTTGGTGGTATTTGATCACCTCTGCATTTTTTTTTGCGCTATAAACAAAACAAAAAAAAGGCGACAATTCTGAAAAAAAAAACAATATTTTTTACTTTCTGCTAAAAAAATATTCCCAACAAATAAAAAATTAAAATCTATTTTTTTTTCATTATTTTAAGCCAATTTGTGTTCTGCTACATATTTTTGGTAAAAAAAAAAAAAACCCAATAAGTGTATATTGATTGGTTTGCACAATTTATGGCGTTTGTATTTCTTTTTTTACAAGTTATGGCGGCGATCTGCGATATTTAGCGGGACTGCGACATTGGGGCGGACAGATCGGACACCTAACTGTCATTTTTGACATTTTTGTGAACAGTGGTTCAGCCATTTTAGTTATCTTAAGTTTCTAGAATTCCTTTTGTGTTAAAATCATTTGCTAATACTGCTGTAGTAATGTTTATATTCTGCATGAGAACTTTGCTCACGCTAGAATTCTTACAAGATAAGAGTCCCGTCTTTAAATATAAACAATGTTATTTTTTCCAAAATGTTGTGAAAATAGTCTGGGTCAATTTAACATACGCAGATAATGACCTTGTGGGAAGGTCTATGAGACGCCACCGAGATGACTTGCTTTTTCAATGTTTTCCTATGAGAGTATTTTGCTATATAAACTGTAAGAGATTCAGGTCTTTCTGAATGAATCATTATGCTGTTTGTGTCATGAGTTTAAATCAGAGTGGCCTCCAGGCCTGCAGAGTCCAGAGGTCAACCGGGTCGAGTCCGCAAGTCTACCGCTTTGGAGTGGTCAACGCCAAAAGCAGGGTTGGGGTTATTACCAGGGATGATCAAAGAGTTAAGTGTGTCCCTAGGGGGTGCTTTCTAACTGTGTGGGGGATGGGCTCACTAGATAAACACAGAGACCTGTGTTCCTGAATAGCAACGGCGGCTGGTCGGCAAGCTGTTAAAGGGGGGCTTCAAGATTCTGATAATCACCCTGCACCCCCACAACCACTGGGTCGGGGTTGTGGGGAAAAAGCCCTTGTCCTCATCATTATGGGGAGGTCCCCCTTGGCAAAGTATGTACCATCCCATGTTTAGGGCATGTGGCCTAGTAAGGTTTAAGTGGGCACATGCTTGTATCCCCTTTTCCTAGTCTGCCAGGCTGCATGCAGAGTTCCCTCATCATGATGAAGGCTTGTGGCCTAGTATGGTTCATTGTCGCATAACCACACAATTGTCAGTTAAAGTAACGCAGTGCCACAAAAAATTGGCATGGTCCGGAAGGGGGTAAATCTTCCAGAGGGCAAATGGTTAAACCCAATGCAAGCCAGAATGCACTCACCTTTCCTACTGCCTAGACAACTGAAAACTGCAGGATGCTATGAAATCTCATGCAGCTTTCACAGATTCTTCGCTCTGCCCTTCATCCATTACAAGGTACACTAGGTATTTGCTGATCAGAGAAAGGGACCAGTGAGAGCTGTGGGGGGGACTATGTAGATTGACAGTGCCACAAGTGTCTGTTTTATTTCTGAATTGGGCACAAAATTTCTCAGCAAGGTAAAGGAGTTGTGTATACAGGTATGCATTATCTGTAAAGCCTAAGTTTAGCCCAATCAACACAAGGGACTTACATTCAATGCAAAATGTCCCCTGTGCTGCTAGATGCTCTCTTAGTTGAAATGCAAAGTCCTCTCCCCTTGCCATATCCCTGCAGTTCTACCCCCTGCCATACTCCTGCAGTTCTACCCCCTGCCATACCCCTGCAGTTCTACCACCTGCTGTACCCTTGCAGTTCCACCCCCTGCCATACCCCGGCAGTTCTACCCACTGCCATACCCCAGTAGTTTCACCCCCTGCCGTACCCCTGCAGTTCTACCCCCTGCCATACCCCTGCAGCTGTAATTTTTCAGTGCTGAAGAGTTAATATTATCAGCTGAATCTGTCATAGACACTTATTATTATTATTATTATACAGGATTTATATAGCGCCAACAGTTTGCACAGCGCTTTACAATATGAGGGAAGACAATACAGTTACAATAAAATTCGATACAGGAGGAATTGGACGGCCCTGCTCATTAGAGCTTACAATTTAGAAGGGAGGGTCAAGTGAAACAAAAGGCAATAACTGTGGGGGATGAGCTGATGGAGAATATGAAGGTATAGTTGTTAGGTGTGGGTAGGATAGGCTTCTCTAAAGAGGAGGGTTTTCAAGGATCGTCTAAAAGCCAATAGAGTAGGAGATAATCGGATAGATTGGGGTAAGGAGTTCCATAGGATTTGAGAGGCTCTGGAGAAGTCCTGGAGGTGAGTATGGGTGGAGGTAACAAGGGAGCTAGAGAGCAGGAGGATTTGAGAGGAACGAGGAGAGTGATGAGGTTGGTATTTTGAGACTAGGTTAGTATTGTAGCTGGGGGCTGAATTGTAGATGGCTTTGTAAGATGTTTGTAAGGTGGAGGTTTCCACGCTTATGGAGGAATAAATTGGCTACAGCCTACCTCAAAAATATAGACTGTAAGGTCAATATTTAGTATGTAGTAGGGGTGGTGAGGTAATTGACGCTGCCTAAAGATATTAAAGTGTAGTGGTATAATACATTCTTAATATCACAATAAATATTGTACAATCATATACAGAAACAGTAAACCATGTATAAAATACTATAAATATAAAGTGCAATAATGCAAATGGTGGGTAAATAAATAAATAAATAAATATATATAAAGTGCTTAGTGAGCAGGAAGTGACCAAATTAAGTGAGCAAACGTTCAAAAAGAATATCTATCGGTCACTATGAAAATGAACAAAATATAAGTGAAAAAAAGAATCAAGTGTATCAACACAAGTTGATAAATTGAAAAGTAAAGTGATTCCAGTAGAAATTGGATACAATATAACTGTATGTGATAGTGAATAAATATAAAAAAGTGATCAAGTGCAATTGGTCCTAAAAATTGATAAAAAGACCAGTAGAAATGAAAAGAAATGACCAAACACTATGCGTGATAGTGAATAAATACAGTATATATCAGAGAGAAAAAAATAATATATATACCAGAGAAAAAAATGGTTAAGTGCAATTGGTCCTAACAAGTATAAAAAATTGATAAAAGGACCAGTGAAAAATAAAAAGAAGTGACCAGAAAAGATAAATATATAAAAAATTGTAAAAAAGTGGGCAGAAAAGTCCATAAAGTTCATAAAGTGATTTTAAGAGAAAAGTATCCGATTGATGGGTGACTCTCAAGGTGATCCAGGTGTTGTGTGCCGGGTGAGGAAACCAGTGCTCCCCTTTCAATATCTCCCGCACTCACCAGAAGTCGGTACCCCTGCAGGGGTGACCAGCATGTTGGTAATAAGGTATGCCCTCAGCCAGGTGTTATCCTGCGTACCGATCACTTCAGTGGTTAATCCTGAATCATCTTTCCCATATATACCATATATTCAAATGGGGTCAGTAAGCCTCAAGTAAGGTTCACATCCATCAAAAATAAATCCAGGGACATGTGCAGGAAAAAGAGCCTCATATAGTGAAGTACTGATTAAAAATAACTTTCTTTATTATAAAGTAAGAGTAGTACTCAAATTAAGTGCAGGTAAATAAGCGAGCAGTGTATCAGGGACCGCAAGACCCTCTCTAGCGGTGACTTCCTGGACGCTATGCGAGCCTACCGCCGAATCTGCATTCCAGTGATGCGGAAATTACGTAATTATGCCCTACGCGTTTTGTCATCAATGAGCCTGTATTTGAACTGACCAATTGTACATGATAATTTAATGTATTTATGACTGTAATTATCTTTGTTATGAATTTTGTAATACACAATCTTTGTGATTTTATGTAACTGTTTAATACTTTTTTGGTACCATCAAAATCTCTCATCCCTCAAACCCTCCTTCCCTTTTCCACTTTCCTTGTTCCCTCTATGTCCTCCTGGCACATGCTGCCTCAAAATATTCATGCTGTAAAGGCACAACGGTGCCTCCAAACCATCAAACAAGTGAGCCTCCATAGAGTCTCGTTCAATAGTAGTGCAAGAAAACATCACTATGCATGCCATAATTCTTTCCTCAGGTGATGTGCCCTGCTATCTGCAGTGTAGGGCAGTCTAACCAAAAAGCGCTTATAGGAAGTCATTGGTAACAAACATCTGAAAGAACATTGTAAAACATGAAACATAAGTACCTGGTCCCGAGGCGAGGTAAACTTATGGAACCATAACTGCCGCTAACTGTGGACTTCCAGAGCGAACCAAAAAGTGAGAGAGCAACCTTGAAGTGTCGGGAATCCTCTTTCGGTCATTGCTGGAGTGAGGGTTCATGGATATCCAGTCAATTTACTGCATCCGTAGCTGTTACAAAGAATTGTGCCCAGTGACTCTCAGGGGTGCCGGGTAGGGCATAGCATAGGGTAACCCCAGGCATTGCAGCTGTTGCTTAACATCAAGGAATTTGAAATGCTGTTGTACTTCGGTTGAAAAATCGGGGTGGAATGAAATCTTTACTCCATTGAATTGGATGTTGGACCCTTCTCTCGTCAAATAAAGTACTTTTTCTCTGTCATGGTAATGAAGAATGCATGCCAACATTGGCCTGGGTGCATTACTGGGTAGGACTCTGGTAGAAACTCGGTGCAGCCGTTCAACCGTGAACAAAGGCGTGAAGGCATCTTTACTAAAGATGTCCAGGAGCCAATTTTCAATAAACTCTGTAAGATCTCTACTTTCTATTTTCTTCTGCAGACCCACTATGCGGACGTTATTGTGTCACAATCTGTTTTCAATGTCATCAGCTTTGTTTTGTTTTCATGAGCTAACCAGGCAGTGGAGCAGGATTCAGTAATCAAAGGCAGTAACTGACCCTCCAAGTCGCTGATGCGGCTTTCCGCCACTGTGGTTTTTTGTAGATCTTGTCTGAGGAGGGCCAATTCCTCAGTTAGCGCCCTTATGCAATTTTTCATTGTTTTGCCAGAAGCTGTGCATTTATGAACTGCCTGTAAGATCTTGCTTCTCTCCCTCAGTAAGATCATCAGGGCATAATGGCTGTTCAGAGTCAGGCAGTGTCATGGCATCTGCCTCCAGCTCCCTGCAATGTATTAGAATCAGCTTGTGTGATTACAGGATCAGTGCTTTCTCCTTCCACCTCCTTTCCCTGCATTTTAGACAGTTTTTTAGTATAATATAAAATGTCCTCAGGATTATCTTTGCCTGAAGGGTGATTCATCTTACTTTTGGCTCCTGGGTCCTTGGGCTTGTCTGCTCCCCTCGTGGTTCTCTGTGGCAGGGCTGCAACCATGCAATGTTGGCTATCCATAGCCACTTCATCCTTGTTTTTCCTGGTCATTTTGAGGTAAACAGGTAACCCAGGGCACTGATGAACTCCTGAGAGCCCCCTGTAGCTATCGGTGGCAGTTTCAGAGCAGGTGGTGGACAGGGAAAGGATGATATCATGCAGGGAGCTCCGTGAGACTGATATGCTCACATGCCCTGATTGGCCACAGCCCCTCTGCTTTAAATATTGAGTTAAACTTAGACTAGATATTTTTTCTATGACAGGATCAATTTAAACCTTCTGGGAAGGAGACCACGCTGGACTGACTCACTTAGTTGAGGGTCTGTAAGTGAGTAATAGTGGGGGCGTGTTGGGAGAGTTTTCTTCCCAATGGATCCGGCCGCCTTGGCGGAAAGGTGGCGGTGAGCCCTTTTGAGGGACTGGGGCTGCTACCTCTGGGGCCTCGAGGTTGTGAGGGTAGATAAAAGGAGCGCCCAGAATCCAAAAATTGAGGTGAATACATAAACGTTTTATTGAAAGTAGCAAAGCATGATATAACCAATGCATTTTGGGGGAACAAAGACCCCCCCTTCTTCAGGGCTACTGCTGTGTGATGTGATGTGTAGGGATGTACCCAGACTGTTGTGTCAGTGATCCTAGAGTCTGGAGGGTGGTAGCATACTTCGGCAGTGGCAGCATCGCCATGCTGCCACTGCCAAAGTATGGTTATACCATGCTTTTCTACTTTCAATAAAACGTTTATATATTCACCTCAATTGTTGGATACTGGGCACTCCTTTTATCTACCCTCACAAGGATCACTTTAAAGGAATTTCACACCATGTTCTTTTTCTAGCTATTTAAATACAAGTTAACAAGAAACTCTATAGCTCATATATACAGTCTGTAAGCAAAAACATATGGAAAGAGAAGAACTGACAACCTAATAAAAATGGATTGAGTTTTCCAGAAGATGTAATGTTTATAAATGAAAAAGTTAGTAAATAGAAGTCAGTACATTTCTCCATGTGATAGTTAATTTTTTTATATTATATTTATTTCAATGGATAATTAATAAATAGTTAAAAAAATATTCACTGAGATAAATATATATTTTTTTTCATATATAATCCCATGAAAATATTAATAAGGATTTCATACTCCCAGTGAGCCATTTAGTTTATTCTTCTTACCTATATAAGCCACAATACTCCATGAACAAAAAATCATCATTGAAACTGCAAAGGTTTAGAGGTGATCTGAAATTATTGTCATTATTATTATTATTATTATTATTACTATACATTTCAATTTTATTGATTGATAGAAATATATTTTTGAGATTATTTAATAAGTTGCCATGGAAAGTTTCAAAACTTTAAAACTCTTTTTTATACATTTTTAATATTGTTTTTCCTATTTTGGCACTCAAGAACATTTGATATTTTGTTGATTACAGTAAACCCCCCTCCATCGCGGGGGTTACGTTCCGGACCCATCCGCGAAAAGTGAAAATCCGCAAAAATTATTAATACACTGTAGGCATGTTTTTGTTAACTGACACGGTACTTTTAAAAGCATTTTAAGGTTTTTAAATACACTTTTAAAACAATAGAAACACATTTAAACACATAAAAGATGATGAGAGACAGAACAAGAGCAATGGAAAACACAAAAATGTTTAATGATTTAATGATATTTTACCAATAATTTAATTGGTAAAATAATATAAATAAGTCTTACAGAAAAAAACGCAAAATACCGGGAACGCGAAAACTGAACCGTGATGGAGCGGGGGTTTACTGTATTTGCAACTAATATGTACCTACTTCCTTTTTATCAGCAATGTGTTAATTATTGTATGAAAACCCGAAGAAATAATTTTTAATTGATTTTATTTATTAAAAAGGAATCTGACTGATTGCTGAGGAAAACTGTACTTTGCAAACATTAGTTCTCGTTCTACGTTTTTAATAAACATTTCAAAGTAAGAGGTAAGTGTTGCTTAATTATTATAACACAGTGAAGCAAGTGAAACAATGGACCATGGAAATAATCTCAGTAGTCAGAAGGTTTGTAGGGAACAAAGGCACAAAATCCAAATCATCAGCTGAGGCTTTGACACATTTCACACACAGAAGTGCTAAAGGCTGTCATAAGACTGTCTATAAATAGGTAGTGTTTGTATTAAAATATATTTAAGACGTTCTTGGGGACGCACGCTTTTTCCTCCACCTGGTCTTCCTTTGGTGATTTTGCATAGGTGGGATGTCGGGATACACATGGGAGCACCTTCTATACATGCATGACTTGTTATGTCTGATGATGATAATAATATTTGCTATTTCTATGCAGGTTAATAAAGGCACATGTTCCATATTATGCTACATACCCCTGAAGAAGAGGATCATTTTAGACCGCAAAACATGTCGGGTTAAATTCCGATGAGTCTTTCTCATTGGATAATTTGTGTGTATATATATGTTGCCGTTGTAATAACCTTGGATGCATTTGTACTGCATATTCCCTTCTTTTACCGTATTTGTTTGTTTGGTTTTTAACATGGATTAATAAATACATTTTACATTTTATATGGTATTTTTGTAAGTTGATGTGTTACGGTACCATTAAAATCCCACTAGCCCTCTCCTCTCTCTTTTTCTTTTTTCCCTTACTTTTTCCTTTTTTGCCAGTTTTCTCTCTTTTTTTTCTGTTTTTTCCCTGATCCTCTCTTTCTTTCTTTCCTTCTTTTCTGTTTCCCCTTTCTTCCCCTCTTCCTCTCCCCCTTTTTTCCCTCCTCATTTTTTCCACCCTTCCCCTCCCCCTCCCCCCCCCTTGTTTTCTCCTTCCATTTCTCTTTCCTTTTCCCTGTTTTCTTTTCTCCTTTTTTCCTTTCTGTGGTGATTGGCTCTGGCACCTTGAGCCTGCACTAATCTTTTTTAGGGTTCTTCCCCCCCTTTTTTTGCATAAGACTGTCTATGTAACTTTGCCTTTCTCCTTTTAATGCTCAAATCAACCAAAGTGAAGCAGTAGCTGAATCATATGAACGTGAATCTTTAAACGTAAAACTGAAAATAACAGCAACAAATTACAAGACAAATTCAAACTCAGACTATTAGCTCAAACACTCACTTCAGTTTGTTAAAGAGGAACTAAGGTTACTAGAAAAACTTCTAGAAGGTAGGATTTGATACTGAAAGAATCTCTGTATGCCCCAGAATACCCTGGTCAGTCCTTTTTATTCCTAAACTGCATGATGGTCTAGGGCATAGGTCAGCAACCCGCGGCTCCGGAGCCGCATGCGGCTCTTTTGAACCTTTGCTGCGGCTCCGGGGCGGATGCTAGCGAGGGGAGAAGGCGCACTGTGCTGTGATGTCGCGTGGGGGGCGGTGCGTGTGTTAGTCACGCACCGTCCCGACGTCACCTTTCCGCCCGCTGTCATAGAGGAGGGCAGCAGCGCGCATGCAGTTCGAAGAAGACATCCGTTAAGACTCCTGTCAGCAGCAGCACGCCAGGCACCAGTGTGAGGTAAGTGAAGTGATGCCTAAGGGGGCATGTATGCCGGTCACTACATTGTAAGGGGGCATGTATGCTGGTCACTACATTGAAAGGGGCATGTATGCTGGTCACTACATTGAAAGGGGCATGTACGCTGGTCACTACATTGAAAGGGGCATGTACGCTGGTCACTACATTGAAAGGGGCATGTACGCTGGTCACTACATTGAAAGGGGCATGTACGCTGGTCACTACATTGGGGTATGATCATTGGGTATAGCAAATTTTGCTATGGGGCCCTGTGATTTCTAATTACGTCCCCGTTTTCGACCCCCCGGAAGGTTTTTGTAGGTTTTGCGGCTCCCAAGTGGCTCTTTAGGTCTTAAAGGTTGCAGACCCCTGGTCTAGGGATTCCCTAAAGTCGCAAAATACTATCTAGCAATCCATATGTTTCTTCTGACATTTCTCTTTGGGTCCAGGATGCCACTTCTGACATTTTGCTTTGGGTACTCATCAAAATTCCTGAACTGGGATCCAATTTCCATCTCTGCCCTACTTTGTCTTACACATAAACTATGCCCATCTTTGCTTAGCCTCTAATGTTACATAACTAAAAACCTGGGATTCTGTTTACTACTAGGGCAATCTCATGTCCCTCTTTCTACCTCTTGTGTCAATCATGAATAACTCTTTTTTTCATTCAGGTATGGAACAACCTAGGGCATTCTCATGGTGGTCATCCCATGGGTTCACATGGGAACGCCATTTTTTATCAGCTCCAAATTTCCCTTCCTGGTTTCTCTACAAGAGACTTATGAGGTGCCAACTTCAGAATCTTTCTGGTATATATAACTTCAAAATTTGATAATTAATTTTATGTCATACCTCTAACTTCCCCTTCGGAAACCATTTTTGAATATGAATGTCAACATTCTCCAGGTTCTACTGGCCTCATCCCAAGCCATTTATGCCACTTAGGACTCTCATAACTCCCTATAATCTATTTCCTATGTGGCTCATTGGGAACAAGACCTTGAGACCTCAGTATATCTTGAGGATTGAGTCAAAGCCTGATCAACAGTAGTGAAATGTTAATTTAATACTGCCTCCCCTGAATCAGTCCTTTTCAGGTGGCATTGGGTCCTGACCCATGAAGCTCATGCAAATCCTGCTTGAATGACAGATGTTGGCAGAGTCTATGGCTAACTGGATTTTGGTTCTGCACACATTATTTCACCTATCTATTCACGGAGATGCCAAGCTAGCCTTGTTACATTGCCCAGTCTTGGACCTTTTCCCATACCAAAAAAAATAAATTGGTGACCTATTTGTTTCTGGATGCTAAACATATATAGCTAAGGCTTGGAAGAAACACCCTGTTTCCTTTTTAGAGGTGAAGGATCGTATGACCACCCTAATTATTATCAAAAAGATGTCTAGTGTCTTTAATGACTCCCACTCTAAGTTTCTTTATATATGGGAAATGTGGCTCATCTACACCTTGCCATCTTTACCTCTGGTCAGTTTAGGCCATTTTTAGCTCACCTAACTGGTCCATGAGCCTGTGGGGGCTCCCTTTACTACCCCCTTCCTCTCTTCATTCCCCCCCCCCTTTTTTTTTTCATTCTCTCTGAATTTTTCCTTCTCCACCTCCTGTACTTTTTTATCTATTTGACATTTTCCACCCTCCTTTTAGTACACTGAGTACACACACACCCCTAGGTTGTTCTGCCCCAGTTGGAATTGTAGGGCTGTTGTATGGGCTGCACAGCCGGGTCTCCAGATCATCATTCCTGCAGCATTGTCTTTGTGTTTATCTTTGTTTGCATGTTATTCCATGCATGTGTTTTGTCCCCCTGCATGGGCGAATATGTTGCTATGTTTCCTTCTTTGAAAGCTTAAATAAAATATTGCAAGAAGGAAGAAATTCTGTATGTCTCTTCTGCCACAAAGGCTTTTTCCCCGTCTACTAGCTTTTTTAACACTAGTGACAGCCATGCAAGAGTTTAAATGAGGAAGAAAACTGGGAGAAGTTAAAAGAGCTGGTGAAGGAGCAATAAGGGAGACTGCAAATCTGGGCTCCTCTAATTTTAAGATTCCAATAGGCCCCCACCTGCATACCTCAAGAATCACCAGGTCAAGGTTGTGGGGAAGATTACACTGTAAATAAAACACACGGGCACCTTTGACATGTCCTTTATAAAAAAAAAATAAAAATAAAACATGTACCATGATGTAAATCCATAATCAATAATTGTTTTTAATTTTTTTTTATTCATTTTAAGAAAGAGTTACAAAGCACAAAACGTCACCATTAAAATCCAAGGCCATATTCTTCCAATAGACTAACATCTTAGGCACAACACAACATAAATACACTAACAAACACTTATGAAAGATGTATCTCCTAGGACCTTATCATAATAACAATATGTATGGCGATTCTTACCCCATAGAGGAGGCAGGAGACAATGTGAGAGGTGGGGGCACCCTACATCTAGATGTAAAATTCCAACTGGTCTTCCTCCATAAGAAAAGTCCAAATGTTCTAACCCTTGCTCCCCATATCCACCACCCCCCCCACTTACTTATCCTTCCCCCTTCATTACCCCCCATCTCCCCTTACTACCTGTGTTTTGTGATGTAACAAAGAAATAACAACAACAAAAAAATCATGACAACGGCCATATGTGATCATTTAGGGGCCAAAAACTTGGGAGAATTGCACATGCAAGGGTTCTTTCCTTACCTTCCTTCACCATATTCCCATACCCATTGCTTTTATTCCTCCCTCCCTCATAATAACCCATTCAAAATTATTGTGAGGGAAAAGAAAGGGGGGGGGGGGCTTGGTGTAATGGGAAGCAGGTGCCCATGCAGGGCTCATGCCATTTCCCATCTACTATCGGTTTTACATATTTACATATTATGGGGTTTCCTCCACCACTCCCTCTCTTTCCTCCTCCGATACATTTTCATAACCAATATTTCCTTTGTAAATCAAAGACGTTTTAAACTCAAACCAGCTTTCCAAACTCCATGGAATTTTACACATACTACACACCAACGATAGAAATGTAGGGAACATGTACACTATATTATTGTATTGTATCAAATCACATGATTAGCCAGAATCTACGTTGTAGTTAGTTTATTTGAAGTTGTGAATTGTGGCTCTTTTACCCCTGCTATTGAATATTTGTGGTATGTTTGTTTCTTTTTTTTCATTTTCTCACCTTACCTATACTTTCCTTCCCCAGTCTCCTCTTTCTTTTTTATTGGCTTTTACATCATCTTTCCTTTCTCTGTCCTCTAACCATTCCCCGTTCAGCTGTCTTTTACAATTCAACTGAAATCTTTTTCATTGGTTGGACAAACTTGTTTTAAAAATATTAATGTTCTTTGTTTAGGATATGAATGAGGAAAATAAGACCATGATTACTGTGATCCACCTCCTAGGGTTCCAGACTCCGCTGAATATAAAATTTTTAATATTTTTTTTATTTCTGCTACTTTACTGTTTGACAATTTGTGGAAACCTCCTGATCATCACACTGGTGGCCTACAGTAAAACCCTCCATTCCCCCATGTATTTCTTCCTCTCCCAGCTCGCTTTAGCAGATATCCTTTTAGCAACTGATATTCTTCCTAACATGCTCCATGCTTTTCTGGTGGAAAATATTACCTTAATTTCCATTTCTGACTGTATCGCCCAGTTATTTTTTTTCGCTGTCTCAGAAACCTCAGAGTGTCTTCTTCTGACAGTGATGTCTTACGACAGATATTTGGCCATCTGTAAACCATTGCATTATACTATGCTGATGAACCCCCAATTTTGCTGGATAGCAGTTATCACAAGTTGGAGTTTAAGTTTCCTAGCAGTATTGACTTATACTTTAGACATATCTAAATTACAGTTTTGTGGTCCCAATATCATTGATCATTTTTTCTGTGACCTTGACCCAATACTACAACTCTCCTGCTCTAATACCACCCTTGTACAACTACTAATAACATTATCAACTGTCATGTTTGGTTTCATCCCCTTTTTTGTCATCATTATATCATATGTTTATATTATAATCACCATTTTTGAAATTCCCTCTATTACAGGTAGACAAAAAGTTTTCTCAACATGCAGCTCCCACCTGACTGTTGTTTCCATATTGTATAGTTCCTTAATTTTTGTGTATTTGATACCCAGTAGAGGGCAGTCATTGAACATTACTAAATTCCTCTCCTTACTGTACACTGTGCTCACCCCTATGCTTAATCCAATTATATACAGCCTGAGGAATAAAGACCTGAAAAATGTTATAAAAAAAAATTATCAGCAACTTTTTGAAGTTGCATTTCCATAATCATTAACATTTTCAAATGACATAACCATGCAATCTATGATCTTACATTCAGGTAACTTTTATCTAAAAATGTTAAGATGAGTTTCTAGAGACCCTCTAGACCAGTGGTCCTCAACCCTGGCCTACAGGGCCCACTAACAGGCCAGGTTTGCAAGATAACTGAAATACATCCCAGGTGATATCATTTGCTGCTCAGTGATTGCAGTACTCTAGTCTGCATCTTCCCAAGGCAATACTTAGAATCTGGCCTGTTAGTGGGCCCTGAGGACCGGAGTTGAGGACCACTGCTCTAGACCAGTGATGGTGAACCTCGGCACCCCAGATGTTTTGGAACTACATTTCCCATGAAGCTCATGAACTCTGCAGTGTACTTGAGCATCATGGGAAATGTAGTTCCAAAACATCTGGGGAGCCAAGGCTCGCCATCACTGTTCTAGACCCTCTTTTTAGTATTGATGAGGTCTCCATTTGTGACATTTACAGTTCTTTTTTTATTGGTGGCCAATTGTTCAGAGAACAAATATCAAGGGAAAAATCTTTCAGTGCAGACATTTGTTTTGGGAACAGTCCAATAGGGAAATTCCCTTTGCTGCTTCCAAAAAAAAAACCAACAGGGATTTTAAAGTGGAGTTCCGGCCTCAAATACCTTTTTTAACTAAAAATACCCCTATAATACTAATCCATCGCCCTTTTCAGAACTGCTATTCTCATACTTACAAGGTGTACAGTACTGGATTTTAGTCAAAATCTTACTTTTAAAAATGCTGTCTGAGCGCGGCCATCTTGGATGTGGGCATCTGAAGCAGCAGTGTAATCTGCTGTGTCCTTCTTCCTGATTCCAGGGAGTGTTGTGGGAGTTCTTTCTGATTCCAGCCTCCTGGGAGTGATGACAAACAGCTCCCAGGATGCAATGCAGAGGCGGAAGTGATGTCGGTGGCCGCGGCCACAGAGGGGGGAGAAGGAGGAAGTACGTAAAATAAGGTAAGGGACCCCCGAAAAAATTGCCCAATTGTTGATCAGCATAGCAAGCACTCAAATCACTAAAGTTGCAAAATAGGCCGGAACTCTGCTTTAACCTTTCCCTTTTCTATGCATTGCATGTATAATAAAAACCTCCTTCCTGTCCATTTTCAGTTTTCTGCACTGTTGCACATTAACTGACAATCACTGCAAATTCTGAGAAACGGTAACCAAATAATTTTTTCATTACTTTTGTAATATTATGCTTTATTTTTTATTTCATTTAACAGATTTCATTTAAATGAAAAAAAAAATGTGTGTACAAAGTAACACAGAGATAGTCTGTCACACAAGACAGATAAGCAAGGAAAGAAGAAAGTTGAGCGCAAAGTACGGGATGAAACACAATATCTCACATCCTTAGAAGAGTGTTGGCCTTTTTTTGATAATAGTAGATTGTTCAGCAGTTAGGCAAAATAAATGTGCATCACAGCTATTCATCTGGACTATATTAAAACAAATTTACATATGACATTTCACAAGAATTTTCTTTCAAATTAAATACATCTGTTTAACTCAGATTTCTATTTCCCCACAGATAGTGAATTAACACATACCAATTTCAGGACTATCATCCTTCTGGCACCCAAAATAAAAATAATTTTATATTGTTTTATTAGACAAATAAAGGGTATTTGGCAGTACTTAAAAAAACACTGAGTTTTTATATTTTTTTGTACTATATAAAGAAAAATAGATAGAAAATAAATAATTAACAAAATATAAAAAATAAAAATAAAAAGACTGTTGACTTTTTTTATCACGCTTTTTTTGGAAATTAAGAAGCATGCTAATAGGGGATTCAAATATATAGTTCGGTAATGGTGCACTAGCTGCATTAAATTTACAGGTCATACACTGAGGTAGGAGGGGATGAAGGGGTTAATTTACAGGTCACATGCAATGGGAGAACGGAAATGCAATGGTTAATGTAAAAATATGCAGGATAAGGCAGATAAGGGGTTTATATGCAGGTCAGATTAGGGACAGGATGGGACTGACATTAAATGAAGAACAGTAATGTGATGGTTATACATTTATTTATTTATTTATTTATTTATTTATTTTTTGACGTGTACTACTCTGTGAGGAACTTCCTTTTCATCTCACACAATAGGAGATTGCCCTCATTGGGCATAGTGATCACATGGTACAAAGTCACTCCCACCTGCTCTTTACTTTCATTTATGTTTAACTATGTTTTTAGTTTCAATAAATTTTTTATTGAGTTTTAAACAGGAACAAGGAAAAGCAAAACATGTAAACAAAGCATGTAAACAAACTATGTTTTTATTGTTTACTAAGGCCATGACATAGATAGAACAGGCTGCCACATATGGTGCAATTGTCAAGTATACATCATAGAGGTTGTGACAAATATTTAAAATTAATAGCAACAAACTCCTTCAGGCAAACAATGATAGTAGAGGTAGAATAAGAGGAGAGAAGGGTTGGAGTAGAATATTAAAGTTATAGAAGAAGAGGGGGGTTATTAAGCAGAAGGGTAGGAAAAGAGGCAGAAGGCAGGTATGACAGCATATTATGGAATGGCTAAGTAAGTTATTTGAATACGTTGAAAAAAGTGATTTAGGTTACATAAGGTTGTGATACTTGGAGGAAGCAAAGAGAATGAGACCAAATTAAGTAATCATTACTAGGTCATAACACTAAACACTCACAATAATAAGGTACTAGTTGTGTGGTTTGGAATTGTCAATAGGACTAGGGTAGAGGAATTGTGCAGAAGGGATGAGTGATCCAAGGAGCCCACATGATCATAAATTTGTTCAGCTGTAGGTGGGCTTTGGCGAACATTAGTTAGAGTAAAGCATGTTCATTCAGGATACGAATAGTGGTTGAGATATCAGTTGGAGTTGCTTGTTTCTAGTTACTGGATATAGTGAGTTTAGCTGCTATGAATATGTGGGTCAGGATAGAGCAAAGTTCAGGAGACCATGAGTCTATTCCCATTTCCATTAGAGCTAGCTTTGGATCTCCACAGATTTAATGTTTGATGATGGAGGAGGTTTGGGGGAACACTGCGGACCAGAAAGCCACATTTTTGGGGCAAGTCCACCAGATATGGGGGGTGGAAATGTGTGGCCACAGTTCCTCCAGCATTGTGGAGAGTAGTTGGTGTAAATGTGAGCTATTTTGTCAGGAGTAAGATACCAGTTATGAAGGAGCTTTTGGTGTGATTCCCAATGTGAGAGGGATCTCGAGTATTTGTGAGGCAGATGTGTAGCTGTGTGCCACTGGCTGAGGTCCACTGAAAATTGGAAAGTTTCTTCCCAGTTCAGCATAGAAGGAGTTGTCTGAGTGGGTTTGCCCAATAAAGGCAAATTGTAGAATGGAGATAGTCCAATACGGAGAGTTGAGGGTGATTCCATTAGGGATAGGAATTCTGGTGGCTCGTGCTATGGCGCGGTCCAACTTGGTCCCGAAGAGAGACAAACCCTCAAAGGGAATTTTGCACCAAGCCTGTTTGGAGGCTGGATCAGCAAGCCAGGGGCGCAGCCATAAGGCCCGCTTTGCCGTAACCGAGGATAGCATCGATCTGGATAGGAGACGAAGGATGTCAATGGAGGCCTCCCCCAAAAAGACTGACGCTCATTTGAGCTCTTGAATAGGAGAGCTTTCAACTGCCTCATCTGAGATGCCTCCCAGCTTAGCCTCGATGTCAGATACCCAGGCTTCCATGGCCTTGGACATGGCTGCTAGCACCAGAACTGGTTTACAGGCTGCACCAGCCATAACATAGATTCTCTTCAGGTCCAGGTCTATCTTCCTGTTCAAGGGGCCCTTAAAGGAGACTGCATCATCCAAGGGTAGTGTAACATGTTTAGCCAGTCTTGTAACTGCGGCATCCACAAGAAGCGCGGATTCCAAATGAACTACATCCTCTGACTTAAATGGGTAGAGCTTTACCAGTTTGGAGGATAAGGAAGATTTGCTGTCCCCTTTACTCCACTCCTCAGTGATGACATCCTTTAACTCTGTAAGGAAAGGGAAGTTAAAGCGGAGTTCCACCCATTTTTAATAGGTTGGAATACATAGATCTTTGTAATCCCCTTTAAAACGGCTTTTACCAATGGAAACTTTTTTTTTTTTTTTTGCTAGTAAATACCTTAATTTTGGCTTTATTCCTCCTCTCCTCACTTCCTGGTCCGATCGGCGATGACGTCATTCGGCGATCCGCAGTGTCTGCTGGGATGTATTCTACTTGCAGTAGCTGTATCTGTACTGAGCCGTGCCTGCCCCGCCTCCGCCCCGCCTCCTCTCATTGAATTGCATTGTATGAATGTATTAAGGCTGTTCTCTGCCCAGCCTCCGCCCCGCCTCCTCTCAATACAACTCAATGAGAGGAGGCGGGACGGAGGCTGGGCAGAGAACAGCCTTAATACATTCATACAATGCAATTCAATGAGAGGAGGCGGGGCGGAGGCGGGGCAGGCACGGCTCAGTACAGATACAGCTACTGCAAGTAGAATACATCCCAGCAGACACTGCGGATCGCCGAATGACGTCATCGCCGATTGGACCAGGAAGTGAGGAGAGGAGGAATAAAGCCAAAATTAAGGTATTTACTAGCAAAAAAAAAAAAAAAAAGTTTCCATTGGTAAAAGCCATTTTAAAGGGGATTACAAAGATCTAAAGTTCCAAAAATGGGTGGAACTCCACTTTAAGACGCCCCTTACCCATGTGCTTAAAGAACTTCCTTTGCTTCTTTTGAGGAGTCACGGAATCTTCCCACTTTAGGGCTTCTTTAATGGCCCTGATTAGAGGTGAGACTCAAAGCCTCCTACTGCCCCTTCCTCTTCGGAATCACTCTCTGATGATCTCCCGGAAGTAAAGCTCGGCTGAGAGGGGCCCTGATCTTCAGGAGCTTCAACTGGAGAGCTTGTTGTAGCGGGACCATGTGCAGGAGTAGTGCCCCACTCTTTCAGGGACTGCTGTACTACCCGTTTTACCAGGGATTCCAACCTCTGGTCCTCGGACTCCCTTTCACCAGCTGCGCGAGCGAAGCATGGCTTGCAAAGGGACTTGTCCTCCAGGACATGTGCCCCACAACCCCAACAGGCTCTCTGATCCGTGCAGTGACCGTGGCAGTGTGTATGGTGTCTGGGGAGGAGGGACTAGAGCGTCGCCCTGACTGAGACTCATGGCATCTGGATCTGGAGGACGAGTCTCTTCGTGTTCTGACAGGGTCCCTATCCTGAAGTGTCCCAGACCTGGAAGAGCTAAAGGAGAAAGAATTTGGGGAAGACAGTGGGTTTAGCCATGAACCAGGAACCAGCTAACTCTCCCCTCGCCCCCCCCCCCCCTGAATATGCCAGCACCCACCTGTTATGAGAGGGCTGGCCACAGGAGGGCGGTGACACAGGGTCCATACTTCAGGCCAAACACCAGGTAAGGAGAGGTAAGGAGAGGTAGCAGATATCAGGATCAGAGGGAAAAACACACAGATAACAGAATGCAGTCCCCCCTCCTTACCCCCCCCCCCCGCTTGTCCAGCCACCATTCAGCATCATGCAAATCCCCCTGCACATACCGGTATGAAGAAATAAGGAGGCGCGGGGAAGCTGTCGCAATGCCCACAGTACTCCCCAAGAGCACTGGGGCTTGACAGCTCTTTAAATTCTCCGCCGGAATGACGTCAGCGGTGACTCGGCCGCAATCGCAAGTGCGCATTCGTGGACCAAGCCTTGGTCTCGATCGTGGCATACTGCGCATGCGCGAGACCAGGATGCGGCTCTGTCCACAAGCTGCACATGCATCCAGCAGACCAGGAGGAAGAGGAAGGGGCCCCAAGACCAGTAGCACCAGGGAAAATAATAGAGACACGAAAAGAACGTACAAATAAAACATATACTGCTGCCATGAAGAACCTGAATAGACCATCTTCAGACCCTGTCAGAGGCACATCGGCCGAATCTTTCAGTCAACCGCAGAGAGCCAGGGGAATTAAGTGTCACTCACCCGCCCATGGCTGGGCCCTGGACACACAGACACCACCAAAACTTCTAAGGTAAGCCGGCCATGAATGAAATCCAATGTGTAGGTCCTTGGAGGGGGACAAAAAAGGAACACTGGCTGTACCTGTGAGCTGAAATTTATGGGAGGGGGGTCCTATACCCTTGGAGTGGAGGTGGAGTTAACCCACACCTCATTTATTCATGTGGGGAGGGGGATAAAAATTTGAATTCATATAACAATGCAAGGTAGACCTTTAAATGTGACAAAAAAGTGGAAAAATGGCATGGGGTTCCCTATAAAACTCAAACTAGACTGGAAAGTACATGGAAATGTGCATTGTCCTCATGTTGATTCAGGCAAAGATCATATCCCCAAATCTGATGCTACAAGAGGATGTAGAAGTATGAAGGATGGGGGGGGGCTTCTTGGACACCTCCTTAGAATAATGGGTCCCCCGAGACTTCCGGTTCCGGGCGCCCATGTAAGCAGCTGTGAGGGACATAGGCTCCGGCACTAACCAGCATTTTAAACCCTCTTATTAGGTCCGGGCAAGCCATCTGACCGCACACCCCGATACCTGCCCTCTGGGAACACTGCAGGATGGATTGCTTCCTCCACCCGAACGGCTCCGCCGCACCGCCGCTAATTGAGCCTGCGGCTTTAACTCCAGCCTACAGTGAAGCAGTCATGGCGGACGCCGCGCCTCTGGCATCCACGGCCCGGCAAGGTCAGTCTCCATCTCCTCTGCCTGACACCCAAATTGCTTCACTAGCCCAAGCAGTGGCCACTTTACTGTCACCAACAATCACTGACGCCGTTGACAAAGCGATAGCCTCAGGGATGGCTCAGCTGCGTAAGGAATTGGGAGATCACTCCCACAGGCTGCAGGAATTAAAGCACAGGCTATCTGATGTAGAGGATGAGCTGCAGGGCTCATTCTCCATGGATCAACAAGCCAGACAGACCCAAAGATATTTGTTGGACAAACTGGATGATTTGGAGAATCGATCTCGGAGGAACAACCTCCGGATCATAGGCCTCCCTGAAACCTATGGAGCCGACACCCTCATGGACATAGTTACTACTCGCCTCCCTCTGGCCCTGGGGATCCACACCATGTGCACGGCCGAGAGAGCCCACCGTTTGGGGGCCCCTTCAAATGACAGGAAAACACCTCGCCCTGTTATAGTGAGATATCTGAACTATATGGATCGGCAAAACATCCTCAAATCATTCCGAAACGCCAAAACGTTTCAAGTTGATGGTCACAAGTTGTTGGTCTTTGCAGACTACTCGCAGGAGGTAACACGGCGTAGAAAAGCCTTTCAGCCGCTTTGCCAAGCACTATACCGAAAATCTATTAAATTCACCTTGGCATACCCTGCTACTTTACGCTTATCGGACTTGTCAGGGGAACAAAAATCGTTCTCGCATCCTGAGGAAGCCACGCATTTTCTCGAGCGCCACTTCAACATCCAGGTGCATATGCCTGCGACGCCTTCTCCCCAAAGCCCGCAGGGGGCGAGAGAACAACGTAGCCCGAGGAAAGACCCAGCGAAAAAACTACGCACCAACGGATCCGCGTCCCGCCAAAGACATCGCTGAGCACCTCTGCCTTACTTTGGTGTGACCATGTTATTTTCTTCTCCATTTTGTTTTTCCTCCCATCCTCTGATGTCGTTGCTCAGGGAGTCGTTTACCCTTGTACTTGCAATGGTTCTTTCCTGAACACCGCGACTGCCACTCCATCTTCCGGACTGTCGCACTGCATCGTTGCCCTACATGCTCTCGTCACTTTTTTTGTGCTCTATACTGCACTGGACTGTGCGACCACGACCGCCCTGACAGCCCTACATGAGGTCGTATAATTTCTATGTAGCTTTCATTGTGTTGGTTCATTTACCTATAGTGATGTGTTATGTTATAATGTTTGCTGCTCACTGCTCCTTTATTCTATGGCACTACACAGCCTTACAGCTATCTGAGCCTTGGCCTTGCCCTTTGTACTGGACACAGATCATAGAGATACCGGTAACGCTGTCCACACACATGTCTCTATACATGAGGAAAAAAGTGAAGTCCATGTGCTATTTGTTTTACACCCTATGCCTCCTTCCTTTGACCCCTGTTGGGTCGTGTTACCCCCTCCTTGTACCCATTTGTACGCTAGGTTCAGTGAGTTTGTTATCATGGTGTACAGGTCACTCACTTAAAATTGCAGGTTACTCTTGGCACCGTCTCGCTCCCCTTGTCGCACTGTACTGCTTCGCGGCTCAATCCTACCCATATGATCCCCCATGACTATAATCTCATGGAATGTTAAGGGTCTCAGGTCACCTCATAAATGGATGGCCGTCCTTAGACACTTGAGGCGTCTACGGGCGGACATAGCCATTTTGCAGGAATCCCATTTGGAGGAGAGGGACTTTCATAGAATGAAGAAACTTTGGGTAGGGCAGGTGTATGGCTCACCGGCAGTCAAAGGTAAATCGGGAGTATTAATTCTCGTTCACAAGAATTATCCTGCCACAGTCAAATCCACCCACTTTGACAAGGAAGGGCGTAAAGCCCTCCTGCACTTCACCAACACCCACCTAGAATGGGTTGTGGCTGGAGTGTATGCCCCTACCACTCCCTCTGTTGCTTTTTTTCAAACGCTATCTCACGACTTGGCCCCCTTCCTACATCTGCCAGTACTGGTTGCTGGTGATTTCAACCAACTTATGTCCCCGTCTGAAGATAGGTCCCAAGCAGTAGGTTCCACACCTGTCTCACGCCAATACCACTCCTCCCTGTTAATACACATGGCGGAAAGCTTACATTTGACAGACGTCTGGCGTCTATCTAATACCACGGGCAGAGAATTTACTTTTTTCTCTCATCCCCACCGTACGCTCTCACGGATAGATTACACATTGACGAATGACAAATTGCTTCCGTACACTAGCTCGCCTAAAATACACGACATTGCCATCTCAGACCACGTCCCCATCTCTATAGACATCTCCATATTTGCCCACGCACCTTCCTTTAAACACTGGCGGTTCCCCTCATATCTAGCCAAGGATCCAGGGGTGGCCACACTCATCCGGGACGTGTGGTCGGAATTTGTTGACACCAATACCTCCTCCTCCGTCTCTCCTACCCTTTTGTGGGAAGCGGGCAAAGCAGTCCTCCGGGATCGCATCATTTCGTACGCGTCCGCCTACAAGAAACGCATTGCCAAAGCGTATCTGGCAGCTAGCACCTCCCTGAGGGAAGCTCAGGCGGCCCTATATCGTACTAACTCCCCCGCTCACAGGGATGCCTGGCGTAAAGCGAAGGAAACTTTTGACACATGGGCCAACACCAGGGAACGCCTCTATAAATCCCAGCAGGAATGGGAATATCCCATCTTTGGGAATAAACCTGGGAAGTTGCTAGCCTCCTTATGCCGGGGCCCCTTTACGCCCACGCATGTCACCTCCCTTAGAGACTCTGAAGGTAAGCTTGTGGACTCCCCCTCAGACATCAATAGGGTATTTGCAGACTTTTACACTTCCCTGTACAGCCACGAACCCTGCGGCGATGCAATGGCCGCACGCTGGCTGTCCTCAGTTGACCTCCCTAAAGTCTCCACTGACCAACTGGCCATCCTAAATGCCCCTATATCCCTGGAAGAGGTGCAGAAAACCATTCAAGGGCTGTCACCCGGGAAATCTCCTGGGCCTGATGGATACACCCCGGAGTTCTACAAATTGGCGTTAGACCAGGTCGCCCCCACACTGCAGTCAGTTTTTCATCACATCTTATCTGGGCACTCATATCTGCCCACTGGATATCAGGCACACATCAAGTTGATCTATAAAAAGGGTAAGGACCCCAGAGATCCAGGATCATATAGACCCATCTCGTTGTTGAACGTAGATTCAAAGCTACTCTCCAAAATTATAGCAGATAGATTAGCATCCATACTACCCACGCTTATACACTGTAAGATTCTGGTACCTCTGGTACCCTTATTTTCTATTTTCTTCTCAAATATGCGTCCCACCTTTCTTTTTTTTTTTTAAAACAGTGAGGTTTATTGAAACTTTTGGTACAATACAAAAATAAACCGTGCATTGAAACTGCGATCAGATTCATAACACATTGGGGTACAAAAATACAAATATACAAAGTGATTAACACTGAGAAACAGAACAGACATAGTAAAAATAAGGCAGTAGTCAGTGACTCTCCGTCGGCCCAACACTCGAACAGAAAATATTGGTTTAACAGGGGCGGTCAGCATAAAGTAGTTACCCACTGCACTACTGAGCCGTATCAGGGCACTGCACCCATTTGTCCCAAATCTTGTTGAACTTCTGAGGGCACCCCCTATGTTTGTATAAAAGTTTATGAAATGGGATGACACTATTAATTTCCTTAATCCACAATCCTAGAGTAGGAGGAGTAGGTCTCATCCACCTCCTGGCTATCAATTTACGTGCTATAAACAAAGTTTCCTGAAGAAATATGACAGTGGATTTGGGCATCTCTCCATCCGGATAGACCCCCAGGAGACACTCCTTAGGGGAGAGTTGTAGAGGAGACCCCATCTTGTCATGCAGAAATGTGACTACTTGTTGCCATAGAGTCTGTAATTGGGGACAGCTCCACAATAGATGAAAGAAGGAAGCATCAGGGTCTCCGCACATAGGACAAGAAGGGACCAAGTCAGGGTGATATTTGGACAGTCTAAGTGGGGTGAGATAAGCCTGGTGTATTATAAAGGTCTGGGTTAGGCGATCCGACAGTTTTGGCGACACTCTGCGGCACGTCTCCAGGGCATCCTCCCATTCCTCATCCTCCATGGCCCCCACACTGCGCTCCCAGCGGGTCTTAAGTGCAAAAGCCAAAGTGGTCGAGGAAGGTGTGTGAAGTTCAGAGTAGAACATGGAAATGAGGTGACTGGGTTCTGTACTTTTAACAATCTCAAGGGTGGTAACCGATTCTATCTCAGGAGGGCCGTCAGGGAATTGAGATCTATAGGCATGGGAGAGCTGTAAGTATCTGTAGTGCATGGGGCCCCGGAGCTCAAACTGGTCCTGCAAGGTCTCGTAAGACCGTAGACCAGTGGTCGTGGAGATATGGCTAAGGAGAAGAATACCCCTCCCGCTCCATACCGACAGGTCAGGGATGGAAAGGAACTCACGCAATGTACTATTATGCCACAGAGGGGTGAATGTGTGGAATGGAGGGCACCGAAGCCTGGACGCTACCACCTCCCAGATCCGACAATAGTGGTATAGAAGAGATCTGGGGCACAGGGGCTCCGGCGAGCCCCTGACGCCCCTAAGGATAACTAGGAGGGGGTCCCCGAGGGGATGAGCCCACCCAGGGCAGAGCAGGGTCAAGAAGCGTTCTCTATCCGTTTTATCTATGTGAAAGAACTGGGACAACTGAGCTGCCAGATAGTACAGATTAAAATCCGGCAGGGCCAATCCCCCCAGATTTGTAGGATTCTTGAGTTTGCGCCAGGAGATCTTGTGCCGGTTAGCACCCCAAACAAAGGTCTTGAGGAGTGATTCCATCTGCTTAAACAGCTTGAGTGGCAGGTAAGTAGGAGAGTGCCATACAACATAGAGTATTTTGGGAAGGAGAATCATTTTAATTAAATTGACTCTACCCATCACTCCCAGAGGTAATTTGGACCATACTTGAATTTTAGCCTTAAGCAGAGGGAACAAGGGTTGAACGTTATCCGGGACATAATCTGCTGAGTTAGCTGTCACTTGAATCCCCAAGTATTTAATGCGGGATACACATTGTAAGGCCGGGTTTGCGGGGGCGATCGCCTGCGGGCTCTCGTCAAGCGGGAGAATTTGTGACTTATCCCAGTTTATCTGAAAACCGGAGAATCGTCCATACCGTTCGATTAAAGAAAGGGCCGTGAGTAGGGATTCTCGAGAGTCTTCCAAATATAACAAAGTGTCATCCGCATACATGCTGATCTTCTCCTCCAGCGGTCCCTTACGTAGGCCACGAATCCCGGGATGTGCTCTAATGGCCATCGCCAGGGGTTCCGCGGCCAGGGCATACAGCAGGGGGGAGAGGGGGCACCCCTGTCGAGTGCCACGGGATAAAGGGAAGGCGGTCGACTGCCAGCCATTTGCCAGAACCCTAGCTACCGGGGCGCTATATAGAAGTTTGACCCACTTAATAAAATTAGGTCCAAAGCCGTATCGGTCCAGACAGGTCCATAGAAATGGCCACTCTACCGAGTCAAATGCTTTAGCCGTGTCCAATGAGACCACCACCCTGCCACCCATTCCGTCATGCTGTGCCTGGAGATTCATGAATAACCGGCGAAGGTTAAATGAGGTGTTCCTCCCAGGCATGAACCCGGCCTGGTCCGAGTGTATGAGTGAAAGGATCACCTTGTTAAGACGGAGGGATAAAATTTTCGCAAGGATTTTAGTGTCTACTGGGAGCAAAGAGATGGGACGGTAAGACTCTGGGGCGTGTACGTCCTTGCCCGGCTTGGGGATGAGCACAATTAGCGCCTCCCGCATAGAAGGGGGTAGGGTTGCATCTTTGAATAGAGATTGAAACAAAGCCAATAATTTAGGAGAAAGGAGTTCCGAATATTGGGAGAAAAATTCTATCGGGAGGCCGTCTAGGCCGGGGGCCTTAGATCTAGGGAACTTGGACACGGCTGCTGCAATCTCCTCCACAGAGATGGGTGCCTCGAGGGTCGCCAACTGGTCGGGTGTCAAAGTGGGAAAGTCAATAGAGTCCAGAAAGTCATGCATGTCAGTGCAGTCAGCGGGGGCCCTAGAGGTGTAAAGTGTACTAAAAAATGAGCGGAAACACTGTGTCACCGCAGCAGGATCAGTGATCTCATTACCCAGGTCATCCTTTAAAGTAATAACTACCGGGGGCCTATCCTCACAATGGACTAAATATGCGAGGAGTTTCCCCGCCCGCTCTCCATGTGCAAACAGATTCTGCTTCTGAAAAAACATCTTAGATTTCGCTTTCTCATAGTCAAGTTGGGAAAGGACTTTAGAGGTCAATTTATACTGGGATTCATGTGCCGGAGTCGGGTCCGCCATAAAGGCCTGTTCAGCTGCAATTAGATTTGTCGTTGCCCTGGAGATCTCCTCAGCAGCCCGCGCTCTAACAGCTTTGATTTTGGAAATCATAGTGGATCTGGCGAACAGTTTAAATGCCTCCCACACCGCAGCCGGGGAGGCAGTGCCCTCATTATCAGAAAAGAATTGTGTCCAGGTCCCCTCAATGTCGTTCCCATCAGACACCAAGGGGAGCCAGGCGGGATTCAGGCGCCAGGCCGGGGGAGGTCTATTGCAGGGCAAGGACAACAGTATCCAATAAGGGCAGTGATCAGACAGAGTCCGTGGGGCGAAGCCTGCCGCCAGTAACCTGGGGAGCAGGGTTCGAGACAGCAATATCAGATCAATGCGTGACATGGAATGGTGTGCAGCCGAAAAACAGGAGTACGCGCGCTGAGCGGGGTATTTGCTGCGCCAAGAGTCGGCCAAACCAAAGCTCTCCAACAATCGGGAGAACCTGGTCGGGGACGACCCCGGCGGCGCCTGGGAGGCGCCACCGGATCTATCCAGACCCGAGTCCATCACATTGTTAAAGTCACCCAGCCAAATCACCGGGGCCCCCGGGCACTGTGCCATAAACGCCAGTCCCTCCATAATAATCACAGCAGAGTAAGGGGGGGCACATAGAAAGCCATCAGCAGCATCAATTCCCCATAGACTGACGTTTTGAGAAAGACATATCTACCCATTGGGTCGACCTGAGATCCTAGGAGCTGGAAATGTACCGATTTGGCCACCAGAAGCGCCACACCCCTGGAGTGCGAGCTATAAGCAGAGTGCTGCACCCAGCCAACCCAGGGCCGTTTGAGAGACTGTTGTACACGGCCCTCCAAATGTGTCTCCACCAGAACTATAATATCAGCCCGTACACGGCGTAAAACATTAAAGACAGCCGTCCGTTTAATCTTATCGTGCATACCCCTGACATTCCACGTCAACAATTTCAATGCGGCCATGGCAGGGGTAATACGGAGCGTGGAGCGGAGGCTCCCAGGATCTCAGGCAATAAGGCCACAGAACTAACAAGTCCACGGTCATACACTAGCAGTAATAAACGGCAGCAAAAGAGCAGATAGTTATTACTTGAGGTCAATGTGCATAGAACAGAAACAGTATAGAGATTGTACCAAATATAAACCGTAAACAATGGTAATACCCCAATCCCCCCTCCCTGCCCTGCACCAACCCCAACTTGTGCGGGCATGTTCCCAAACAAGTGCCTCAACCAGAACAGGCCCACATGCGACTGGTAAAGAGCAAGATCAGGAGGCCAGGGACCCCCAGGGTAGTCAGCAAAAATACAGCAAAATACAATTAGGACAAGCAAGGGGGCCCGGGGGTCCAGGTCCAGCAGAAGTCGCAGGGGGCAACAGGGGAGTTGGGCACAAACACACGCCGTAGCGGGTGTAGGGGGCGAAAACCAACAGGTGTATCGCTGGGTAGCAAAGCCTATGGGCAGGTGGAAATCCATAGGAAGAGAACAGAAGAATCAGTTCCATCTGTGGAGCTAGGGCGCTCCGCCGGTCAAACACAGGAGCAGTAGTGCAGGGAAATGAGGGGGGAGGGGGGGGGGGAAGGGGGATGGAAAGTCTTGAGTTCCGCAGGATCTACAAAACCCCCCTCCACCCCTGCAGCAGCTTAAGGTATAGGCAATCAGGGAGAAAGTATCATGAAGTCGCCAGGGCAAGGTGGTCAGGCTCTAGCTTCCAGTCCTTCTAACCAGGAGATGGCGGCCTCCGGATCCTCAAAGAAGTGGGCTCGGTCCTCACCCTCCACTCCAAGACGGGCCGGATACAACATAGAGTATTTGATATTCTTGATACGCAGCCTGCGTTTGACCTCCAAAAAGCTCTTGCGGCGCCTCTGGACCTCAGCAGAGAAGTCGGGGAAAATCGCTATTTTGTGATTTCCAAATGGAATGTTCCCCTTAACTCTGGCCAGGCGCAATATGGCATCTCTGTCCCGATAGTTCAGGAATTTAGCGATGAACGTGCGGGGGGGTGCACCCTGAGGGGGGGGACGCCCTGAGAGGCGATGTGCACGTTCCACAACAAAAGTGGGTGAGAAGGATTCTCTGCCATATGTCTGAGTGAGCAATTGTTCCAAATAGGATGAGGGGTCTGCACCTTCAGAGCCCTCCGGGAGGCCAATGAACCGCAGGTTACAGCGGCGCAGCCTATTCTCCATGTCATCTTGTTTTTGGAGGATAAGGTGTACTTGTTGCTGCAGCCTGTCTGAGGAGCTTTGCAATGGGGGGAGGGAGTCCTCCACCTCGCTAATTCTGTGTTCAGCCTCACCAACTCTGTCCCTTAGCTTCTGCATATCTTGACGCATCAAAGATATATCTACCTTCACCTCCTCGATTTTAGTTGTCAGCATGGTCTGGCAAGTGGCAATCGCTTCCAAAACCTTGGATGTAGCAGGGCTCTCAGGCTCCTCCACCACAAGCGACGGGCCGGCGCCATCTTGGATCGGGGCCTCCTTCTCCAGCCTCCGGAATGCAGCCAGTTTTGCCGCAGCTTCAGAGCCTTTCTTCGGCGGAGACATGCGGAGGTCAGTGCCGCGGGTGTGCGGGAGGTGAAGGAAGGATTATCGTGCCCGGAGGGCTGCAGGATTAGCGGTAAAGGATATCGGTCCGGCGGAGCTCCTCTCACACACGTCCTCTCACATGCTGCGCCAGGCCACGCCCCGCGTCCCACCTTTCTAATTAGGTGGTACGCATACACCTTTAAGACGGATGACGTCATCGCCGAGCGCCGCAGAGCTGCTATTTCAACCGCCGGCGTTCTCTCTCACATTGTTCGTTCAAACTACCTGTGTGTCCACATGCTTACAAGCCTGTCTTGCTGCCGGAACCTCCAGCTACTTTCTTTTACTTGGAACAGACCGGAACCTCGCTACCGATCCCTGTATCTCGCTACTGGATCACTCCCTTACTACTGGACCCTTCTACTACTAACTTACTAGTGATAAGTACCCCACAGGGGAATCCTCCATAACCTTACTTACACTATCTACCTCTGCACATAAGGACTGTTACTATCTATGCATACTAATTCTATCATCTGCACTGTTACATAGATTGCTAGCTCTTGAGTCTACTACCATCTATCCTTGCACTGGGTTAGTCTATCCTGTATTTGTCATCTGCTGTCCTTACCACCTGTTACCATACTCGATTACTAACCTATCTGCATTCTACCTAATACCATCTAATACTCTCCTGAACATTTCTATCAAGTGCTTACCATCTCTGTCACTGTTCACACCTGTCCCTTCAGCACATCAACTTCATACTATCATATACATCCTATCACTCCAGGAACATCTTATTGAGTGTGTATATCTGTATGCTGAAGCTGACAGGCCACAGTGATGAGTCTGGAGAGTTGGATCTGGTTATTCAACACATCTCTACATGACTACTGAGTGGAGATTCTGCAGCTGCAAATCCAGCCTACTACAAAAACGCAGGAGTGTTACAGATTGAACGAACCCAAAAAAATGGATTCAGCAGAATTACCCACTCAAGTGACACAATTAACACAACAAGTAAATGCATTAATGCTTGCTCTTACTGAAGTAAAAGAAGAAAATCAGAATCTGATACAGCAGGTAACCCGTCTGTCACGGCTCACTGCTGCTCAACCCCCTGAACCTAAAATAAACCCTCCTCTAGTGTTTACAGGTGATCGGAAAAAATTTAGTGAATTCAAAAACGCATGTCAATTGCTTTTTTTGTTAAAACCTCGTACATACCCTACTGATCAAATTAAAGTCTGTACCGTTATCTCCTACTTAACGGGTGATCCACGGGCCTGGGCAGACTCTCTCTTTGAGAAAAATGATCAGCTTCTCAACTCCTATTCTTTATTCCTAGCGGAACTCGCTAGTTTATATGATGACCCCAACAGGCAGAGTACTGCTGATATTCAATTGAGGGCTTTAAAACAAGGAAGGAGACCTGTAGAAGATTTTGTAGCTGAGTTTAAAGATGGACCCTTGATTCAGGGTGGAATGACACATCTCTGCGAACTCAATTCAGACTCGGGTTGTCAGAAGCTGTTAAAGACGAGCTCGCCCGAGCGGATTTACCTGGCACCTTGGATGCCTTAATACAACTCAGTATCAACATCGACAGGCGACTGCGTGAAAGAAGGGCTGAGAAAGTGGGAATGCCATTGTCTAGTCCTTCTCGGATTTCGGCCGTTGACCCTACTCCCATGGAGGTAGGAACCATATGCCCACCTTTATCAACTGCTGAACGAGCCAGAAGAAGATCCAGAAACCTCTGCCTGTACTGCGCATCCCCGGATCATTTGATAAGCGTCTGTCCCCTTGTCCGCAAAAAAGAGGGTGAGTGTTCACATGTCTTGCTAGGAGGATTAACGACTTCATTTTCTAACCCCTATCTTTTTGTTCATTTGACATTGCAGTGGGACCAGACTAGGATTACCACCAAGGCTATGATCGACACCGGATCTTGTGGAAACTATATTGATACATGTTTTGTTACCTTAAATAAAATACCTATTATTTCAAAACCTAAACCTGTTTCTGTTAGTTTCATTAACGGTATTCCACTATCTTCTGGTCCAATCACCAACCAGACACAAGCACTCCTTGTCACTACCAACGAGTCTCATATGGAGACCACCACTTATGATATACTATCTTCACCCCATTTTTCTATTATTTTGGGACTCCCCTGGTTACACACACATCAACCAATCATAGATTGGAAAAGACGGACCTTGTCTTTCCCTTCTCACTATTGTGAGATTACGTGTAACCTCCCATCTTTTGGAAAGATCCTGTCTGTGGTGTCAGATGAGATTGCACCACTATGCTATCAGGACCTGTCCGAAGTATTCCTTGAAAAAAATGCTCAAATGTTGCCTCCCCATAGGGATTATGATTGCCCTATCGATCTACTCCCTAACAGCAAATTGCCTTTCGGTCATGTTTATCCTCTTTCACAGGATGAACTTTCTCATCTCAAGGAATACTTGGATGAGAATTTGACAAAAGGTTTCATCAGACCCTCTACTTCTTCCACAGCTGCAGGACTTTTCTTTGTCCGCAATAAGGATTCAAGTCTTAGGCCTATTATCGATTATAGGCAATTAAATACGATTACAATAAAGGATCGCTATCCTTTACCGCTCATCCCTGAACTTATTGAACAAGTGCGTGGGGCTACTTACTTCTCTAAATTAGACCTGAAAGGGGCATACAACCTAATCCGAATCCGTGACGGAGATGAGTGGAAAACAGCATTCAGAACCAGATACGGATTATTCGAATATCTTGTGATGCCATTCGGGTTGTGTAATGCTCCCGCAGCTTTCCAAAGGTTCATAAACGACATCTTTAGAGACTTACTTGATGTCTGTGTTGTAGTATATCTGGACGATATACTTATCTATTCTCGATCTCTCTCTGAACATATAAAACATGTAAGACTTGTGTTATCCAGATTACTTGCACACAATCTATACGTGAAATTAAAAAAATGCCTATTTCATAAAGAAGAAATATTATTTCTAGGATACATCATTTCCAAAACCGGAATTAAGATGGATATGAGCAAGATATCCTGTATTCTGGACTGGCCTATACCAACAACTCGTAAGGCATTACAGCGATTCCTTGGATTTTCAAACTTCTATAGGAAGTTCATCAAGAACTTCTCTGCTATTGTGAGACCTCTCACACAACTTACAAGTATAAAGAAACCATTCAAATGGTCAGAAGAAGCAAATCGAGCTTTCTGCTTGTTAAAATCAAGCTTTACTTCTGCTCCCATACTACGCCATCCAGACCCATCCCTCCAATATATTCTGGAGGTAGATGAGTCAAATATGGCAGTAGGAGCAGTTCTCTCCCAACGACCAACAAATACTTCACCACTCCACTCAGTTGCTTTCTTTTCAAAATCACTAAGCAGCCCAGAGGCGAATTACCCAGTGGGTGAAAAGGAGTTGCTTGCCATAAAACTGGCACTGGAGAATTGGCGACATCTACTTGAGGGTACCCGGTTACCAATACTCATATATACAGATCATAAAAACCTTCAATACCTCCAGACTAACAAAACTCTCTCCCACCGGCAGGTACGATGGTCATTATTCTTCCTAAGATTCAACTTCTTAGTGACCTACACGCCTGCAGACAAAAATAAAAAAGTGGATGCGCTATCACGATTAACCGAAGATAACTGCGCTGAAATCCCTTCTATTCCTATAATACCCTATGAATGTATTATTGGGGTTGTTCGTTCCCTGAAGGAAGAGATTTTGCACAGTATAGGATTGGATTCACCTCCACCACAACTAAGTACTGATGCAGAAGGCTTCCTCTACTACAACGACAAACTTTACATACCCCCTACTATGCGCACCAAGATCTTGGAGTTATCACATGATGTGCCCATGGCAGGACATATGGGTATGACGAAAACCCTTAATTTGCTTACTAGGCAGTTTTGGTGGCCTGATATGAAGACGTCTGTACAAAAATTTGTATCTTCATGTGACATCTGTGCAAGGTCCAAAATTGACACTACAAAACCATCTGGTCTACTCTGCAGTCTACCAATACCCCAGGTTCCATGGGAGGTTGTATCCTTAGACTTTATAGTAGAACTACCACCTTCTAAAGGATTTAATACCATTCTAGTGTCAGTGGACCACTTGACAAAGATGGCACATTTCATTGCTATCCGTAGACTACCTTTGTCTAAACAAACAGCGGAACTACTGATGAAACATGTGTTCAAGTTACACGGAATACCAAAGACTCTTTTATCCGACCGTGGTTCACAGTTCATCTCCAAATTTTGGCAAGCTCTTTGTCAAATATTACGGATTGAGCGAAAGCTCACTTCTCCCTACCATCCTCAGACCAACGGACAGACTGAAAGAGTCAACCAGTGTATAGAACAATATCTGCGTTGCTACACATCATACCTACAGGATGATTGGGTGGACCTTCTCCCTCTGGCGGAATTTGCTTATAACAACACAACCCACAGTACTACTAAGCAAAGTCCGTTCTACTTGAACTATGGGTTTCATCCCACACTTCTTCCACCACGCATCCTACCATCAAGTAACCCAGTAGCCTCAGACTATCTTACCCAAATAAAGGACTCTCTGGGTTTACTTAATACCACTATCTCACACGCCCACAGCCAACAAAAAAGGTACTACGACCTACGTAGAAGACCTTCTCCTCAGTATGCTATTGGGGACCTCGTTTGGCTATCGACAAGAAATTTAAGATTAAAGATCCCTATGTAAGATTCTGGTACCTCTGGTACCCTTAATAACTTATTTCCTTCCAAATATGCGTCCCACCTTTCTTACTAGGTGGTACGCATACACCTTTAAGACAGATGATGTCATCGCTGAGTGCCGCAGAGCGGCTATTTCAACCGCCAGCATTCTCACTCACATCATTCGTTCAACCTGCTTTGTGTATCCACATGCTTTCAAGCCTGTCTTGCTGTCGGAACCTCCAGCTAATTACTTCTACCTGGAGCAGACCGGAACCTCGCTACTGATCCCTGTATCTCTCTACCAGATCTTTCCCTCTCTACTGGACCCCTCTACTACTAACATTTACTAGTGATAAGTACCCCACAGGGGAATCCTCCATAACCTTACTTACACTATCTATCATCTGCACTGTTGCATAGATTGCTAGCTCTTGAGTCTACTACCATCTACCATCTGCACTGTTACATAGATTGCTAGCTCTTGAGTCTACTACCATCTATCATCTGCACTGTTACATAGATTGCTAGCTCTTGAGTCTACTACCATCTATCATCTGCACTGCTACATAGATTGCTAGCTCTTGAGTCTACTACCATCTATCCTTGCACTGGGTTAGTCTATCCTGTAATTGTCATCTGCTGTCCTTACCACCTGTTACCATACTCGATTACTAACCTATCTGCACTCTACATAATACCATCTAGTACTCTCCTGAATAAACCTATCAAGTGCTTACCATCTCTATCACTGTTCACACCTGTCCCTTCAGCACATCACCTTCATACTGTCATATACATTCTACCACTCCAGGAACATCTTATTGAGTGTGTATATATCTGTATGTTGAAGCTGACAGGCCCACAGTGATGAGTCTGGAGAGTTGGATCTGGTTATTCAACAAATCTCTACATGACTACTGAGTGGAGATTTTGCAGCTGCATATCCAGTCTACTACAAAAACGCAGGAGCGTTACACCCTAGCAAAAAGCTTGGACCTTTATTTCTGGGAACCTTCCCAATTAAGAAACTTATTGGAAAAGCTGCAGTACAGCTCACCTTACCAGCAGATCTCAAGATCCATCCCATCTTCCATGTGTCGCTACTGAAGCCCCATGTTCCTAATCAAGGAATAAGGCCTACCATCTTGCCTCCACCTCCAGTACAAGTTGAAGGCGGAGAAGAATATTAGATTAAGGAGATTTTGGATTCTCGTATCCACAGAGGAAGACTCCAGTATCTCATAAGATGGAAGAACTATGGACCCCAAGATGACACCTGGTTGGATACCACTGATGTTCACGCACCTAGACTTATACGAAGATTTCACTCGAAATACCCGGACAAACCAGTGCTATAGGCCTTCCGGAGCCGGCCTTAAGGGGGGGTACTGTAAGATTCTGGTACCTCTGGTACCCTTATTTTGTATTTTCTTCTCAAATATGCGTCCCACCTTTCTAATTAGGTGGTACGCATACACCTTTAAGACGGATGACGTCATCGCCGAGCGCCGCAGAGCGGGTATTTCAACCGCCGGCGTTCTCTCTCACATTGTTCGTTCAAACTACCTGTGTGTCCACATGCTTACAAGCCTGTCTTGCTGCCGGAACCTCCAGCTACTTTCTTTTACTTGGAACAGACCGGAACCTCGCTACCGATCCCTGTATCTCGCTACTGGATCACTCCCTTACTACTGGACCCTTCTACTACTAACTTACTAGTGATAAGTACCCCACAGGGGAATCCTCCATAACCTTACTTACACTATCTACCTCTGCACATAAGGACTGTTACTATCTATGCATACTAATTCTATCATCTGCACTGTTACATAGATTGCTAGCTCTTGAGTCTACTACCATCTATCCTTGCACTGGGTTAGTCTATCCTGTATTTGTCATCTGCTGTCCTTACCACCTGTTACCATACTCGATTACTAACCTATCTGCATTCTACCTAATGCCGATCGGCCACATCCAATATAATGTAGGTGCTGACGGCTCTTGAGGTCTCGAAACTGAACCCCGATAACCAGGCAGCCATTATCACCCTCGACGCCGAAAAGGCTTTTGATAATGTTAACATTCAATGGCTAGACAAGGTATTGACCCGCTTCGGTTTCTCTGGTCCCTTCTTACACATGATCAGAACCATGTACGCCTCCCCCGCAGCTCAGGTAGTAGTGGCAGGTCACATCTCGCAACCTTTCAAATTGTATAAAGGCACCAGGCAGGGGTGCCCGCTATCACCCCTGCTGTTTAACCTGGCTCTGGAACCATTGTCGAGATACATGCTGACGCACCCTGAGCTCCGGGGCATTGAGGTGGGACAGGAAGAACTGCGCACAGCAATGTTCGCAGATGATGTGCTGATATTCACGGCGGACCCTGGCCACGACCTACCTATCATACAACAAATTTTTGCAGACTACTGACGGTGCTCGGACCTCCGCATCAATTTCACTAAAAGCGAGGTTCTCCCGCTCAACACCACACACACCCCGCAGTGGGCGTCTTCTTCCACCCTTCGCATTAACACCAGCCACATTACGTACTTGGGAATTAAAATAGGGCCCTTCTCATCCTCTCTGTACCGGCTAAATCTTACTCCTGTTATAGACAAGATGATAGCTGAACTGAAAAATTGGGCAGATCTCCCTCTTTCATTCAGGGGTAGATGCCATCTATACAAAATGGCCACCTTCCCTAAATTGCTTTATCCCCTTCAAACTATACCACTTCTCCTGAAACATACTGACATCAAACGGTTACACAAAGCCGTCTCTCTTTTCTTGTGGAAGGGGAAACGGGCTAGGATCTCAATGTCCAAGTTACACTTATCTACACGCGAGGGGGGGGGGTGGATCTTCCGAACACCCGCATATACAATGTGGTCTGCCTGTTACGGTCGTGTATGGATTGGTTGAGCCGCGAATCGAGATACACCAATTTTTCCCTGGAATCGCCGTTGGCTGCACCTTATGATCTGACTGCACTGCTGCACTGTGGGATCGCGGACTTACCTGTGTCTCTGAGACACAATGATGGCGTGGAGAGAGCTGCGGAAACAATTTAAGTTTTCCCAGCGTCTCTCCAGCTATCTACCTATCCGTAATCACCCCATGTTCCCACAGGCCCAGCAATGCTCTGCTTATGAGGAATGGTCAAAGCGAGGGGTCACTAAATTTGCGCAGCTGTATGATATGCAAACTGGTAAACCTTTTCCCTTCGCAGCATTCATGGCAAAATTTAATCTTCCGCCTGAGCACTTTCTATATTTTCACCAGTGTGTAAGCTTTGTGGACTCTCTCTGCCACACGCCTCTCACCCGCTTCTGAAACTCCATCTTGGATACCTGGATACAACAGGACAAGCGCAAAATATCACATATATACAAACCATTGCACTCTGAACTTTATCAGGGGACCTCCAACCAGATTGCAAAGGCATGGAATAACCAGCTTCACTCCGACAATGCTCATCTTCGCATCCTATCAGGATACCTAACTACTCAACATTTCATCACCAACGAGTTCTGGAGGGAGCAGCAATTTAAAATCATGCACCGGGCATATCTCCCCCATATCAGATGGTCCTTGGACATTTCCCACCACTTCTGCACGCTATGCAAGTCACGTTTTCCCTCTTTGCTTCATAAATTCTGGCTGTGCCCTCCTATATCCTCCTATTGGGACAAAGCACTAAGATACATAACTAGATATACGGGGATATCGCTACCGAAAGACATTTACCTCCTATTATTTGGTGATTTCTCCCTACAAACGCTGGCCCTACCCAAACACTCCTGGAAACCTCTACTTGACTACAAACCCTGGATAATAACCTGCCTCATGGTAACGCGCAGATTGATACTTAAACACTGGATGGACAACAAACCCCCCACCCTCCACGAACTGCATAATGACTTATCTCTCCTCAGGGATAGAGAGTTGGTGGGAATGCAGCAACCCTCCTCTAATGGAACTACCCGCTTGCTCAGAAAATGGTCGGCTTCCCCCCCCCCCGGGGAACGACACTCCTTTGAACGATCTGACCTGACCCAGAAATGATACAGCATTGAATGTTTGATGGTTCACCTCCTTAATTAGGCTGATAACGCTCCTCTCTCCTGGTATGCATTCTCCCAAATGAGAGTCGAGCGTCATCACCCTTCGTCAGCACCAATGCAGGTGATCCCTGGTTATATTGTCAAATGGGGTAGATGAGACGGTGACCTGTGATGCATTTTGCGTAATGTTTTCCTTAATGTATTTCTTATGGTGGGCATTTAGCTCCCCATTACTACTTCTGTTGGTTTTACACAGTACTTCGCCTAGCTCCACTCCCCTCCCTCCCTGCCCCCCCTCTCTCCTCCCTCACCCCTCCCCCCCTCCACCCTTACCTCCCCACTCCTCCTTCCTCCTCTTTCCTCCCCCCCTCTTTCCCCTCCCTTTCCACATCATAATAAGGGAAAATGGAAACAGATACACTGATGCAACCCACACCCCCTCCTGAATCTACTATTTGTGTAGTTCCTCGAACTTCCTCTCAGGTTAACTATTATGACTGTTTTGTATTATGATGTACCACGCTGTATGCACAGTGCCTTTTGTACTTTCACATGTGGTCATGTTGTATGTTTTTGTTGTGAAGAGTTGAACTTCAATAAAATGTTTTTCAAAAAAAAAAAAAAAGAATAATGGGTCCCCCAAATAGCCATCTCTTCTTCTCCCTCCAAGAATGGGTATCAGGCACATAGTAAATATTGTTACTCATTAAAAAAAAATGAAAATCCTAATAAAAACACCAACACTGTTGAACACATGGAAAAGACCATCAATATAGTGGCTGCGCACGAAAATATCTTCGGAATCCATCCCAAAGTAAGATAAAAAATTCCACTAGGGCAAAGAAGGGGAAAGAAGGGGACTTTGTCAATGCCCAAAACAATACAGATAGTGTATAAAATATAAGTACTTTATTGATAAAACATTAAAATCATTCCCAGATAGAACACATGGGAAAAAATGAGTAAACATCACATATAATAAGTTAAAAAACGTTGTACAAAGTATAATAGCAACCAACAATAGATAGCTATTGGTAATGCATGTGAGATCCCAGTAGAATGCTTCCAAAGGTCCGACGTGTTTGAACTTAAAACAATCTTCTTCAGGGGGATGGTATAAATATTGGTATACATATTGGCATCACATTAGCATTTCTAAAAAAACATAGATGTATAAGTACATGTATATTTTAACTAGCATATAACAAACCATGCCATGAAATATGAAAACTTAACTTACTACAATAAATCAGCTGTACACCACTGCTGGTGGTCTGTATGAAGCAGTGGAACAGGGTCTATCTTATATCCAGAGCATTAGATCCTTTTTTTTTTTTTTTATAATTTTTATTGAGTTTCCAAAAAGGTAACAAGTAAGTGTAAAACGTACAACTTTCAAGTACAGTGCAATACATTCAAATAAAGTGTCAATAAATTGTTAATAAGAACAAATGCGGTTGAGAAAAGGGAGGGGGGAGGGGGGGGTTGTCCGTCATCTAAAAGAAGGCAGGTTTAGTGGTGGTTGGTGGTTGGGGTGGTGAGCAAGAAAAGAAGGCACATATTCTCGAGATGCATTAACTAACATAGAAAAACCGTAACCATCGTTAATATCAATTGTCCCTTGGCTAATAATATAACAGGCACATAAAATTTAAGAGAGAGAGCGGCTGGCACCCAGAGGTAATCACGCACAGGCCCAAGGGCATATTTCCCCATACCGGTAGATTGTATATCGCTTGAAAAATCAACCACAATGCCTAGATAGATGAATCTGCATCGGAGCGTGTCAATGTATGTAAAGTCAGGGAGGAGAGCACAAGGAGGTGGGGGGGGGGAGGGGAGAGGGCGAGGAGGGGGGGGGGGGCCCACACACGAGCTGCCCTTATGTCCCCAGCCCGCGTGTGGGGTGGGAATGTGGAGATGGGCAGGGGGAAGGTTAGGGAGGAAATTGAGGGGGGTTAGGGGAGGGTCATTTACACATAATATGCATTATGCAGATGTCCAAAAATCCCAATGGTAACTACATTTTTTTAGGGTCATGTCATTGATGGCCAAGGACCGTTCATATCTATGGTTGGTTTGTAGCAGTGAGATCACTTCTTGCATGGTGGGTGGAGTGGTTGTTTTCCATTTGTGCAGGATCAACAAGCGTATGATCAGAGTATGTGTAATCCATGCATGGAAGCGGTGAGGGTGGTTATCGATACCTAAGTGTAAGAGAGCTAAACCTGAATTAGGGGCTATGATGCAACCGGTGTGCGTTGCGATATTTTTAAAAACAGTATTCCATAGACTTTTAAGGGATGGGCACTCCCACAGAATATGTAGAAGTGTTCCCGTGTGTCCGCATTCCCTCCAGCAGAGGGGAGAATACGCTCGTGAGAAACCCGCTAAGCGATAAGGAGTATAATACCACCTGTTGGTAATTTTCATGGCCATTTCCCAGTGTGTAGCACAGTGAGTATGTTTTTGAACTGTTGTCAGGACCAGTTTCCATTGTGTGATAGTGAACGTGGTACCCAGATCAGTATCCCATTTGAACATAGGTGGGGTCTTTAAAAAAGAGGTGTTATCCAAGAATATGTTGTAATAGTAGGAAAGCCGTTTGGGGCTTTTAGGGCAATCAGTAAAAACTTCCCATATCTGCCTGTCGACTAGAATATCCTTCAGTGGGTGTTGAGTCAGAAAGTGATGGATACGTGTAACGTGAAAGTGGAGCGAAGCAGGGAGGCTGTACGTTTTCGTCAAGGTGGTATTGGGTATCACAGTATTGCCTTTGAGAAATTGAGAAACTTGTGTAATACCATATCGTTGGATTGCAAGGGTAAGTCCGGGACACGTGTAGCCAAGAGTTTCAAGGACATAGGATTATGGGGTAGGACAATGATATCGTAATGTGGAAGAGTGGGTTTCCTCCAAGCCCGTAAGGATGCTTGGATAGGAAGAGGAAAAGCCTTGAGGTCCCAGTGGAGCCATCTGTCCCCAACTAGGAACAATTGGAGATCCTTGGTGGGAGTCAGAGCTGATTCCAAGTCCACCCAAAGAGGAGGAGAGGAATTCTCCAGCCATAGTTTGGTTTGGGATAATGTAGTTGCCCAGTAATATGAGGGAATATCGGGCAAGCCCGCCCCGCCAAACTGTTTGCTTTTCTGCAGGGTAGAAGCTGCACATCTTGCACGCTTTCCTTCCCACAGGAAGAAGTGCAATTGTTTAGTGAACAGTAATAAGCTGATATATAAGAAGGGAACGGGTAGATTCCTAAAAAGGTAGAGAATTTGGGGAAGAATTATCATCTTATAGGCCGCCAAGCGCCCGCACCAGGCCAATTCAGATTTCTGTATTTGTTTTAGGGTGGCATTAGTTTTTTTGAGCATCTGTGTCAGGTTCGTGGAAAGTAACATGTGAGGCTTGGGAGTGATGTCTATTCCTAGATAATGAATACTATCCTTGGTCCAGGGGATAGGGACAATTTTTTGCAGGTGACTGGTCTCTGTGGCACTCACCCCGAAATCAAGGACAGAGGACTTTATCGCATTAAACTTATAGTAGGAAACAGCGCCAAAGGATATCAGTGTCTCATACGCAGCTGGTAGTGAGTGCAGGGGATCTGTCAACATAAGGATGACATCGTCCGCAAACAAATTGATTTTGTGGGTTGTGCCTGCCACAGAGAAACCCGAGATAGCAGGATTAGTCCTGATAGATTCTGCCAGGGGTTCGATAACGAGATTGAACAAAGAGGGGGATAATGAGAAGCCCTGCCTGGTACTGTTAGTTATGAGGAAGGGCTTTGAAAGGACACCTGAGGCGTTCACTTGAGCTGAGGGGCTTGAGTATAGAGCGGAAATGGCGTGTAGAATGGGTCCAGAGAAGCCGAATTTTTGAAGGGTGGCATACATATACCCCCAATGGACCTTGTCAAAAGCCTTTTCCGCGTCTATAGTCAACAGGACCGAGGGAATATTATGGATGTTGGCATGGCTAACAATGTCTATAACTCTCCTGGTGGCATCAGAGGTGTGGCGACCAGGCATAAACCCCATTTGGTCATGTTTAATGAGTGTAGGTAGTACAGACTGAATTCGTTTAGCAATAATTTTAGCGAAGAGTTTGGCGTCCGAGTTAAGAAGGGAGATCGAGCGGAAATTGGCGGGGGTGACTGGGTCCTTTCCTGGTTTAGGGAGTGTGGAGATGTAGGCTTTAAGCATATCCTGCGGGAGAGAGCCCCTGGAAACAGCTTTCGCAAAGACCGTTTCCAGGTGGGGGGCTAATATGTGTGCAAATTGTTGGTAATACTCGTTGATAAGCCCATCCGGACCAAGTGATTTTCCTTTGGGCAGTGTTTTGATGTTAGTTTCTATTTCTTTAGCCGTAATGGGGACGTTTAGGGAATCTAACTGTGCTGACGAAAGAGTGGGAAGTTTAAGCGAATGTAAGAAATGGTTAATGTAGTGATCTGTAGGTTGGCGCTCGCTAGGGCAGTCTTTAAGGTTGTACAACGTGGAATAAAAATCTGCAAACGCATCTGCAATGGCCTGAGGGTGGGAAACCTTTTGTGAGGTGGACGCGGTTAGCAAAAAGGGGATACGTGTTTTGGCCTGTTTCTGTTTAATCCTGGATGCTAGATGTTTACCCGTCTTGTTGGCCTGTGTGTAGTAGGATTGTCTAAGCCTGTTGAGAAGCCTGTCAGATTGTTCAATAAACAATAATCTAAGATCATGACGTAGACGAGACAATTCAGATGATCTTGCATCCGAGGGGGACCGTTTGTTCTCAGTTTCGAGAAGATAAATTTGGGACAAAAAATCTTTCATTTTAGAGTTGCGCTGCCTCCGCGTCCTGGCCTGCTGTTGAATGCACATAAAGGCTAATAAAGGCTTTGTGTGCAGACCACAGCACCCAGGGGTCCGAGACAGAGCCCGTGTTGAATTCAAAGAATTTGTGGAGGTGTTTGAGGATATGGGCGTGGGGGCAGGGTCCTGTACCGTCCCACTGTCACAGCGCCAGAGAAAGGTCGAGCGGACCGGCACCCCCTCCTCGATAATCAGTTCAACCGTGGCATGATCTGACCATGTAATATCTCTGATCATTGAGGAGGAGGATCTCTCCAGGAGGAATAAATCTGTGACAAATAGGTCTATGCGGGAGTAGGAACGGTGTCTGTTGGAAAAAAAGGTGTAGTCCCTCTCGGATGCATGTAAACATCTCCATACATCAAATAATCGTGATACATTCAGCGTAGAAGATAAAGATGCAGGTCATCCCCTGGATGGGCCTGATGAGTCCAGCCCGGGGTCGACAACCAAATTAAAGACACTACATAACATTAAATGCCCGTATTTAACTCGATCTATTTGTTTGAACAATCTCCCCAAGAAACGCAATTGGTGAGCATTCGGAGCATATAGAGCCACGATCGTCAAAGGGAGACCATTGATATCACAGGTAAGGATAATGTAACGGTCAGCAGGGTCCACTACAGAGGATTTGTGGCTTAAGGTCAAAGTGTCCTTCAGAGCCAGCATCACTCCAGCCTTTTTGCTCGGTCCGTTCGCCAAAAAAACGTGGGGAAAATTTTTGTGCAGACATTTTGGATGGTTGTTGGATTTAAAATGCGTTTCCTGCACCGCTACAATGTCTGCTTTGCTCTCACAAATTTCTCTTCATAAAGAGTGTCTTTTGGCCGGGTGATTCAGCATTAATTGTCAGACATTTTATGGTCATATTTGGATACAGAAATAGGTGTGACTCTGATATGCAGTGTTACAGTAAAGAATGCGACCAGAAGGCGTTTATCCAACAGTTGAGAGATCGCTTGTGCCCATTCAGGTGACGGAAAATCAGTCAGAGGGGGACCGGGGGAGATGAGGAAGGAGAACAGGGAGGTGAACCTTAAGAAAGGGACTGTCACAGCAGTCCGGGAACATTGAAAACTGTCGCAAAGAAACTGGAGGGCCATGTAAGGAGAACATCCTTAGGCCGGGAACACTATGGTGTTACGAAACTGAATATGGGGGAAGCCCCAAAGGAAGCATCATTTAGATTTTGCTGAGCGTTTGCGGGAGACCACATGCCACGGTTCTTCCTGATACTCTGGTTGTGGTGTCCTTGAGGGACCCGGCTCAGCAGGGGGGATAATGTTCCAGGAGCACAAAGCAGATAGTCCCTCCTCCAAGGTCCGGATGGTAATTGTAGAACCTCCATGAGTGACAATGAGGATAGTGGAGTATCGCACTTGTGGGGTATATTATGATTGCGCAAAGCCTTGGTGACTGTGGCCAAGTTGCGTCGGCTCTGTAAGGTGTGCCGAGACAGATCCGGCAATAGTTGCAGTGCACAGAATTCCGCTGGCAAAGAGGGGACGTTGCGGGCGGCACGCATGATTTGATCCTTGATGTGGTAAAAATGGACCCTCATTAATACGTCTCGTGGTAACTCCCCCGCTATAAAGAACAGCTTGGGGAGCCTGTGGATCCAATCGATCAGGAGATCTGATGCTGATGCTGTGGGTAGCAGCGAACGGAAGAGGTTGGTGACATGAGGCAGTAGCTGATCTGGAAGCACCGATTCTGGAATACCCCTGATTTTGATGTTGTTCCTTCTGGAACGGTATTCCAGATCAGCCACTTTGTTTTTTAGCCACTGAATGTCTTCCCTTGGGCATTAAAGGCATCCACCATGTCATTGTGAGAAGATGCTTGAGCTGTCACTACATGTTCAACACTGTCCACCCTGTGACCCAGGGATTGTACCTCAGATTTGTATTGATGCATGCAAGACATCATGTCTGCATGCATGGAAGTTTTCAGAGTGAGAAGCATGTCTTTAAGTACTGACACAGACACAGGTTGATCTCCAGATGGAAAGGCAACAAAGGGATCAGAGAAAGGCTGAGATGCAGATGCAGCAGCGTGGGGGGACAATGAGGCAGTCATACTTGCGGTTTGAAGAGGTCTAGGAGGAGAGGTCGTTCTGGGCTTATTCTTCGCCGGGCTCCTGGAAGATGGAGAGAGAGGAGGAGATGGAGGCGAAGCAGACCCTGAGGATGTCCGCTGTCCGGATTTGCAATTATCCTGCCAGGATGGGCCGAGGATGAAGCCGGATTGTGCAGGCTGGATGCATTGCTGTTATGGCGCGGGCCTTGCTGAAGGAAGAACCCTGATAGCTTGTTGAGCTGGCCGGGATCCTTCTTGCAGCGGGTCATCGTAATCCTGAGGTCTGGCGGTGCACGTAGGTGGAGGAGCGGGGCGCCCATGGTGAGTAAGGGGGCTGTATTTGCGGCGGTGTTCCCGATGGCCAGCGGAGCGGGATTATCACATGTCCATTCACTCCGCCAGAAGCCACGCCCCTATCCAGAGCATTAGATCCTGAACACGGGACAAAATACGGAATATTGTTTGGATGGATGTACCTAATTGGCAGATTGCCAAATAGAAAAAAGAAGCAATGTAAACATCAAACTTTAAAAGATAAAAAATGTCTATGATTAAATGGTTTGACCATACCAAGTAGTTGGGAATAGCCCAATTATCATAAGTACCTGGAGGCTGTAACTAATGTGTTTAGCCTTTCAAAACTAACAATTTTCCAAGAGCACAAGGTATACAAGTTCTGCATAAATCATAATAAAATATGTTTCAGGATATATACCTATTACACAATCGTGTATACCATATATCAAAAGGGAGAAAGCACCAGATTAAAGGCATAAGAGAGCATTAACCTCCCTGGCGGTATGATTCTTTCAGATTTTAGGTGCTGAAAGCGGTACCATTATTTTGCATGTAATTCTTAAGAATGAGCAGCCCAAACCAACTATTTACATATGATTTTTTTTTTTTTTTTACTGTGCGTTCTTCTTTATAACATCTCGGGTATGATAAAGTTTGAAACACAAAATCATAAATTATAATATAATAAAATACTATAAATAAGTTAAGTACTATAAATAAGTCAAAGTATGTATGAAGATATATATATACACATATATATATATATATATATATATATATATATATATATATATATAAAGCATTGTATCAGTGTGTTTTGTGTGTTTTACATTTGAATTTGCCACCGGTTCCACCCCCCTGCGAACGTCACGTCGCAGAAGACGGAAGCCGGGGCACACAGAGGATCGGGAGGAAGATCCACCGCCACACACCGCCGGGATACATCGCTGGATCCCGGTGACAAGGTAAGTAACCCCTCTACCAGGATCCAGCGATCTTCCTAGCGGTACCCCGAGTGTGGCTCAGGGTTACTGCTTTTGGCACTGAATTTTAACCCCGAGCAACACTCGGGAATACCGCTAGGAAGGTTAAGAGGCATAGTTTTTTTCCCTTACCAATTTCTAGTATCACTCCAGTGAATAAAACAGTATCATGGTGGTAGTCCCACAGCAGTTGAATATAATCCTTCAACTAAGAAATACAAAGGAGGAAGTTGCCTTATCATGTGTCCCTGCAGGGCCAAACAGCAGGAGGCAGAGCAGCACCAAAATCGGCCTTCAGCTGTGTGCGATAATTTAGAGCTAGGAATTGAATTAGAAGTTGACAGGAGACAGCTGTCTTCTCTATCCCCCACAGTCATTCACCAGCGTCAATGCTGGCGGGGAGCCGTGTCATCGCCAGAAATGCGGTAACATCCCGGAAGCGGAAACACCATGACAGCTATGTTGGAAATTGCCGGTGAGAGAGGCAAATGACGGTGCCGACATGGAAGTGGTCAGAGCAGCAGACACTGCTGCCCTGTCAGGGGAAAGGGGACAGACACCTGGCACATCACCACAACCCCCAGTAGAACCCCCCTGGTGGACCCAAAGGGGGCTACACATGACGGAAGTGCTGGAATTTGCTTTGCCAAAGGCGAGGATATATATCCCAAAGGAAAATGGGAATGATGTAAAACAGACAGACCAGCAATAAGTTCCATGCTTCAGTGAGAACTCCAGCATTTACAAAAGAATATTCCAAATAAACATTGTAAAAAATATACATTAAACGCACATCAGAATAACAAATAAAGAGGGGGGGGGGATATATATACAATTAAGGGGGGAGAAATAAAAATGAAATTATATATACAAAAAAGTCATTGATTATTCAGATATTGAACAAAACAATTAAAGAGACATAGACGAGTGTCACATTAAATGTTCTGATCTTCCAGAGGAGAAATCCACCAAAAAAGATCTGTAAGATCTGTTTATTTCATTTAGACCCAGAGGTTTAGTAGCCGCCAATCTATGTATCCACCAGGTTTCCTTCTGGAGTAACAATTTATTCCAGTCTCCTCCTCTGAGGTCAGGAAAATGAGAATCCACTGCCCAAAAGAGGAGGGGGGGGGGGACATGGTTGTTATGTACTTTGATAATGTCCCTACCAATGGCTGAATATATGTCCCCTGAGTTGGCTTCTGTAACGTGTTCTTTTATTCTCCACCAGAATTCCCTTTTGGTCTTTACTATAGAAAAAGCCCTGCAGGGGCAATACAAAATATAGCCACCCCACTGGAAAGCTCCACAAGCCTAAGTACCCCTGTGTGGGGCTTGTGAAGCAGACATGGATTTGAGCATGCTGGACATTAGTCTAACTCTAATGGATAGTGCCCTCCTGTACATAACCAGGGGAGCTGAGGGAATTATTTGCGCAATTCTGGAATCAGCTTGTAAAAGGTGCCAATATTTAGAAATTTATTTTTTAACCTCTTGGTGTTCAGAATTATAGGTAGTAATGATTCCTAAGGGTTGGCACTGGCCAACCATTGATCGAGTGCTGCTTTTAAAAAGCAAATGGGTACAGGATTGAGTAAATCCCCTATTGAAGGCCTTGTGTAGACAAGATCTAGAATACCCTCTCAAGTAAGAGATTTCCTAGATCGTTTGCTGCCACTTTAAACTTGTCATCACTACAATTATGTCGTAATCTCAGATGCTGAAAATACGAATAGAGCTTAGTAAAGTTTGTGGATGTGAGCTATCTGCTCTAAGTATGACGTTGCCAGCAGATTGTTTATGAAAATACGGAATAGAGCGTAGTAAAGGGTGAGGATGTGAGCTATCTGCTCTAAGTATTATGTTGCCAGCAGATTGTTTATGAAATAGATCACTAACTGGGGAGCCCTCAATTGTAGGTTCAACTGTTACATCCAAAAAGGTTATCTTGAACTTATCAAAAGTCATGGTAAAGGTAAGATTGTAATTGTTGGAGTTCATAACAGAAAGACATTAGTGTAATAGTTCAACAGGGCCATCCCACTGTCACGTCTCTCAGGAGACTCTTAACTGTCCCTCCGGTTTCCTGACCAGTAGTCTTCTTATCCCAGTATCAGGAGGAAGGGCGGTTGAGATCCTACAGTCAGAAATATGGGACCTCAATAGAAAGTGCACACAGGCTATATCAAGAAATACCAAACAAGCACTGATGGTTAGTAGAAAGAGAAGTCAGCGAACCAAGAACAGCAAAAATCCAAAGTAGTAGTCCACAAGGCAAGGTCAGGAATAGGCAGAGTCGGCAACAGCAATCAACAACATCCAAAGGAGTAGCCAAAGAGGCAAGGTCGGGAACAGGCAGAGTTGGCAACAGCAATCAACGAAATCCAAGTAAACCACCAACACCAAGGGAACAAGACCTATGCTAGGGCAAAGACAGGAAGGGGAAGTAAAGATTTATAGGATCACTAGATTAGATGACAACCAACAGCTAGATACAGGGTGGGGCCAGCATCCAAACTCAAGGAGTAAAAGAACAAGGGTGTACTCAAAAGGAAGTTCTCCAGTGGCACAGGCAATAGGGAACTGTCCAGGTCTCAAGATCGAATCCCAGACACAGCGTGATACCCACAGCAAGAAATCATCATCTATATATCACAACCATAGCGATATGTATTTGGAAAAGGTTAAATATTCATCCGATAGCAGACAATTACATTCCCAGGTATAGATTGGTATAGGATGGGGCTCAACATGTCCCCATTGCTACACCCTGTAACTGGAGGAAATGGGAACCATCAAACATGAAAAAATTATTAAAGAGGATGAACCTCAATAGATCCAAAACAAAGCCAGAAAGCCCTTTGGAATGTACACTGCTTTGTGCAAAAAAATCTTTCAACAACAGCAAGGCCTCTCTCATGGGGGATAGTGCAAAACAATGCTTCTACATCTATTGTGACCAAACGAGTATGTGGGAATACAGTGATCCCCTCAATGGACTGAAGAAAGTGAGAGGTATCTTTGATGTATGAGGATAGACTGACCACAAAGGGCCTCAAACTATCTACCCATTTACTGGCATTCTCAGAGATGTTGCATTGTCCGAGATAATGGGCCTACCAGGGGGATCAATTAGGGATTTGTGTATCTTAGGAAGGGCATAAAAAACAGAGTGCGAGGGTGTGTGTTATTCAAAAATTCATGAGTCTGGGTAGAGATGAGCCCCCTCTGCAGACCAGCATTAACAAGGGAGTAAAAGCGTGCATTTGATCTTTCAATCCAAACAGGTGAAACAATCTTGTATCATTTAAAGTTATTGAGAATCTTCAAACACACATGCAGGCTTTATGGTAATGGACTCATCTCTAGCCAGCTCATTAGGTGCTGTTAGTTGTTCACTGGTAAGATTATTATTGTGAAAAGGGGACAGAGGGATAGCCTCAATCGCCTTGGTGGTGCACTGTAGAAAAGCGGCCATATGATTATTGGAATATACAGGAGGGAGCTTCTGTGATTTTTTTCTTAAGCTGGGAGGGAGTAGTAAATTTCTGTTGATTTTCTGAAACTGTTTTTAATATTAGTTGTTTAAGACCAATCTGATCGATCAAATCTCTAGTATCCCCTTTAGGGCCCTACACTCTTGTAGGGTAAATTGTTCAGAGCTAGTTTCAAAAGTTTGTTTCATGTGAGATAGTTGTAAAATAATTTTCCGTGCAAACAAGTGTAAGTCCTTAACCACTTCAGCTCCGATGCGGCACTGCATTTGTTTAATTAAAAATTGCGCGGTCGTGCAATGCTGTACCCAAATACAATCGATGTCCTTTTTTTCCCAACAAATAGAGGTTTATTTTTGGTGGTATAATAGAGGTTTCTTTTTGGTGGTATTTGATCACCTCTGCGTTTTTTAGATTTTGCGCTATAAACAAAAAAAAAAAGCGTAAATTTTGAAAAAAATGCCATATTTTTTATTTTCTGCTATAAAGCATTCCCAATAAAAAAAATTAAAAATCAGTTTAGGCCAATTTGTATTCTGCTACATATTTTTGGTAAAAAAAAATCCCAAAAAGCATCTTTTAATTGGTTTACGCAAAAGCTATAGCGTTTACAAACTATGGGATAGATTTTTTGACTTTTTTTTGTTTTTATTAGTAATGGCCGCAATCTGTGATTTTTAGAGGGACTGCAACATTGTGGTGGACAGATCAGACCCCTAACTGACATTTTTGACACTAATACAGTAATAAGTGCTAAATAATATGCACTGTTACTATATATTACACTGGCAGGGAAGGGGTTAACACTGGGGGTGATCAAAGGGGTTAATGTATGCCTGTTGCTTCTTACTAACTGTTGGGGGGGGGGGCAGGCTCTGTGACAGGCACAGAGAGATCGGGATTGTAGCTTATCTGAAACTCATGATCTCTCTCTGCCTGTGTGACAGAAGACTCGCCTGCTTTGTTTACATAAGCAGGCAGGTTTTCTGTCAGTTTCTCTGACAATCCCGGGAGGCCGGCAGCAATTGCCGCTGCTCCTCCCATGGCCCGCCTTCCACTGTGTCTAAACACAATGGGAGCATGGCTCCGGTGGCGCACAGGCACCTTCGAGACCGCGTGCATAAAATCATGTAGAGCTACGTGATTTTGTGCAGCCGAGCCGCCCTGCCACAGTAGATCTGCGGTGGGCGGTCACCAAGCGGTTAATCATGGAGAATTTATCTAAGTTAGAAGAAGGACAAAAATAGGATGTGTAAATGATCAGGTGACAGTGTATGAGAAGAGAGACGTATGACTTTTAATTAATTTTGTTGGGGGGGGGGACGTTTCATAAACATGTCTAATATCTTTGGCCCCTTGACTGTTGAACACATCCTTTATTTTAAAAAAAATGTCCCACAATGTAAATCCCTTTATCCAGTGATGTAGATCTAATGTTGATATACTGTCTAATCATCTCATCTTCTAATTCTGAACTGTATTAATGAGTTACGTATTATGGAATATTTTACACTTGTAACATTAACCACTTAAGCCCCGGAAGATTTTACCCCCTTCCTGACCAGGGCCTATTTTGCGATTCGGCACTGCGTGAATTTAACGGACAATTGCGTGGTTGTGCGGCACTGTACCTAAACAAATTTGACGTCCTTTTTTTCCCACAAACAGAGCTTTCTTTTGGTGGTATTTGATCACCTGTGCGATTTTTGATCATGCGCTATAAACAAAAAAAAAAAAAACAATAAAAATATTTTTCACATTTTTTTATATGAAATTCTCAAAAAAATGTAAAAATCAAAATTTTTTAACATTTTAGGCCAATTTGTTTTCTGCTACATATGTTTGGTAAAGAAAAATCGCAAAAAGCATATTTTGATTGGTTTGCGCAAAAGTTATTGCGTTTACTAAGGGAAAGATTTTTGTCATTTTTGAGGGGTTTTTTTAACGAGTAATGGCGGCGATCTGCGATTTTTTTTTTGCGGGACTGCGACATTGCGGCAGACAGATCGGACCCCCTAACTGACATTTTTGATACTTTTGGGGTTACCAGTGACATTACTACAGTAATCAGTGCTATACATATGCACTGTTACTGTAAAAATGACACTGGCAGTGAAGGGGTTAACTTTTTTGAGAGGGAGGGGTTAAGTGTGTCCCTAGGGGCGTGCTTCTAACTGTGATTGGATGTGGCTTGAGGTGTAAGAACAGAGCTCAACGGTCCTACATAGCAGAACCGTATGATCTCCATTCTTACACAGGGAAGAATGACAGGCGGCTTTGTTTACATTAGCCGCCTGCCTTTCTCCCACTGTAACGGACAATCGGGAGTGCCTGGCAGACATCGGGGCCCCCCGGGCACACTTGCGGGGGGGTCCGTGAGCAAGTGGGAGCGGGAGCGCGCTTCCGGAGGCGCGCGCTCGCTCCCTAGAGCCTCACAGGCTAGCGACGTAGTCCTACGTCGCCTTGCCTGTGAGGGGCTGACCGCCGCAGTAAATAGTCGTGCGGCGGTCGGCAAGTGGTTAAAGTGTTACTAAAGTCATATTTTTTTAAAAAAATTTAAATAACAAACATGTTATACTTACCTGCTCTGTGCAGTGGTATTACACAGAGTGCCCCCGGTCCTCCTCTTCTGGAGTCCCCAGCGGCGATCTTGGCTCCTCCTCCTCCTCTTCTTACATCCACAATAGCCAACCACTTGATATGGGGGGAAGCACACATGCTCCTGACCTGTGTGTCTATGGAGCCACGCTCCATATATTTATACAGTAGGAATTATAGTCGCCCCCCACTACTTCTTCTTCACTGCGTTTGATTGACAGCAGCAAGGGCCAATAACTCCTACTGCTTCTTGAATGCTGTGTGAAGAGGAAGAGAGGGGAGAATAGATGCAGCCATGCACAGCGCTGATCTATTCTCCCCTCTATTACTCTTCACACAGGGGAAGGGGGCACAGGGAAATTGAAAAATGTTTTTTATCTAAATGCAAACAATGCATTAACCACTTGCCGACCACCGCACGGCAGCGGTCAGTCCCTCACAGGCAAAGTGATGTAGGACTATGTCGCTTGCCTGTGAGGCTCTAGGGGGCAAGCGCGCGCCACCGGAGGCACGCTCCCGCCCCCGCTCACTCCCTAAGCAGTCTGTGCGAGTGACCGGCGGACCCAATGTCCGACGGTCACTGGTGATCTCCCCGTGTAGAGAGAGAAAGGCAGGCGGCTAATGTAAACAAAGCCGCCTGTCATTCTCCCCTGTGTAAGAACAGCGATCATACGGTCCTGCTATGTAGGATCGTATGTCTCTGTTGTTACACCACTAGCCACACCCCTTTACAGTTAGAAGCACGCACCTAGGGACACACTTAACCCCTTGATCACAAATAAAGTTAACCCCTTCCCTGCCAGTGTCATTTTTACAGTAACAGTGCATATGTATAGCACTGATTACTGTAGTAATGTCACTGGTAACCCCAAAAGTGTCAAAAATGTCATCTGTCCACCGCAATGTCGCAGTCCCACAAAAAAATCGCAGATCGCCGCCATTACTTGTTAAAAAAAACACCAAAAATGACAAAAATATTTCCCTTAGTTAGTAAACGCAAACCAATCAAAATACGCTTATTGCGATTTTTTTTACAAAACATATGTAGCAGAAATCAAATTGGCAAAAATGTTAAAAAAATAGATTTTTACATTTTTTGGGGGAATTTCAAAAAAAAAAATGTGAAAAATATTGTTATTTTTTCAAAATTTACGCTCTTTTTTTGTTTATAGAGCAAAAGTAAAAATTGCACAGGTGATCAAATACCACCAAAAGAAAGCTCTGTTTGTGGGAAAAAAAGGACGTCAAATTCATTTGGGTACAGCGACACACGACCGTGCAATTGTCCGTTAAAGTCACGCAGTGCCGAATCGCAAAATAGGGCCTGGTCAGGAAGGGGGTAAAATCTTCCGGGGCTTAAGTGGTTAAGGTAAAAAAAAATATTTTAGGTTTAGTAACATTTTATTAGCTCTGTCTTGGAGCCATGTAAAAACATCTGGAAAATGTACAGTATCTCACAAGATGGGGCCAGTGTTTGAATGTCACCTTCTCAATCTAAAGCCTGGTACACACAATGTGAATATCGGACTAAATATTGTCTACTTTTTTGTGCAAGCTAGTCTCATATCAAACATGAAAAGGTTACAAAACTTACCAAAATTCTTGTTCCACAAAATAAAAATTTGGAAGTGATGTAATGTATTGTATTGTATTTTCAGACAAAAACTGTACTGATTAAAAGAAAATCATGCAATCTGGTATCGTATGAGAAACATTTTTGTGCTTGTCCCATCAGATAATTTTGCATGAATTGTGGTGATCTGCTCTCGAAAGGTGTTTACTAACAATCACATTATTGTACGATCGCTTTGAAAGGGGTATTTTTATCATGTGTACGGGTCTTAGCCCCAGTTCACACTTGTGCGTATGCGGGGTTCGCATGTAATGTCATAGCGCACTGCTCCGACATTACATGCGATCGGCTGTGCGGTGCGAGTATAGCCATACAGTTTGTATGGCTAAATTCGCACCGCAGCCGCACCAAACATGCACAGGGACCCTTTTTGGCAGCCGCATCAGGATCGGATCGCACAGCGGTTCACACTTGTGCGATCCGATCCTGTGCAAACTGCACGATCGCACTGCGATATGCGATCAAACTGGGGGTGTCGTTAACATTACATTGACACCCCCAGCGTATCGCATATGGCAGTGTGAACTGCCGGGGGTGCGTGTGCGATGCGGGAACAGGCTGCGGATTCGCAGCCTTCCCGCATCGCATAAATGTGAACCGAGGCTCAAAGTAAAGTAGAAAAGCTTCTCATTCAATCGTTCTACATGTCCTACAGGCATCAGGAGAGACCAGGGGACAACTCCACCCTTTCCCTCCTGCCAGTCCTTCTTTTCTTCCCTTCTCCCTGATGTTTTACTATCTCCTCTCAAAAATTGTTTAATGACACAAAGATATGCAGGGCAATAACTTCTCATCAAGATATAGAAATTTTACAGAATGACCCAAACAAAATAACAAAGTGGGCAACTATGTAGCAAATGAGATTTAATGTAGAGAAGTGTAAGGTATTACACTTGGGGGCAAAAAACATAAACGCAAATTATGCTCTAGGTGGGGTAACCTCTTGGGGAATCTATAATGGAGAAGGATTTGGGTGTTCTAGTGGAAGATAGACTAAGTACTAGCATGCAATGTCAAGCTGCAGCAGTCAAAGCTGACAGAACATACATAAGGAAGGGGATATACTCCAGAGATACTGTAAAACTATAATCCTAGCACTTTATAAAACCCTGGTCCAGCCACACCTGGAGTATTCTGTCCAGTTATGGTTGCCAATCCTCAAAAGGGATGTGCTGGAACTGGAGAGATTCCAAAGAAGGGCAACTAAACAAATTAGGGGATTGGAGGACCTTAATTATGAGGAGCGATTACAAGCGCTTGATTTATGCTCCCAGGAGAAGAGACGCCTGAGAGGGGACATGATAGCGATTTACAAATACCTCAATGGTGATCCCAGCATAGGTAAAAAACTATTTAGTCTCAAGGAGTTCAAGAAGACACATGGTCACACAATGAGATTAGAGGCGAGGCGGTTTAACCTTAAGCTGCGTAAGGGGTTCTTCACTGTAAGGGTGGTGAGAATGTGGAACTCTCTTCCACAGTTGGTGGTAGCTGCGGGGAGTATGGCTACTTTTAAAAGACTCTTGGACATGCATCTCACAGATCACAACATTCAGGGTTATGCCCCATACACACGTGCAGATTATCTGCAGACTTTTGTCTGCAGACTTACCAAAACCATATAATATGAGGTCAAACCTAAACACTTTCAATTTGTATGCAATCCGGCAGGCCCTTGCACTACATAGAAAAGGTAAGTCTGCAGACAAAAGTCTGCAGATAATCTGCACGTGTGTATGGGGCATTATGGGAAATGATCAAGCCACTGACACACTGACACACACACACACACACACCTGTACAGGTTGAACTGGATGGACTAATATCTTTATTCAATCTCAACTACTATGTAAGGTTCTGGAACAACTTCTATATTTCTGGAGTGCACATTCACTTTTACTACAATGTTTCTGAAACTCTTGAACTTGACTAATGTATAATATAAAGAAAGACACTATACAATTTGTAGAAAACATATATCAACAAATTGTTGTTTTAAATGTTACAATGCTGACCATGAAATTATATGATTTGCATGACATTGACACAGTGTAAGTTCTACCTGCCTTCAAAAAAAAAAAAAAAAAAAAAAAAAAAGAAAAGAAAAGAAAAAAAAAAGGTTTACTGAAAAATAAATAAATAAATAGAGAAGTCATCCACTGAAAAACATATCAGCAAAAATATTCCCCATATATCAATTATGTATGAATCCCATAGAAATATCAATAGGCATTTCAAACTCCCAGTGTTCCATATCATTTATTCTGCTTACCTATAAAAGCCACAGTACAAAACAATTCAACATTTATTGCACAGATGTCTATGTGTGAGCTAAATATTATTATTATTATTATTATTATTATTATTATTATTATTATTAATATTATTCATTTGGTATTTTATTATTTTTCATTTGAATTAAGTAAAATGTTTTTTTGCTATTGGTATTGAGATTGTTACATAGAAAAAAACAACTTGCAATTGAAGGTTTTAAAGCAGTCAAGCTCTTTGCCCTTTGAATTTTTATTGCTCAAAAACAACTGGCGTTGCATATGTGATTATTCCAAATAAAAATGTTTTTTTTTTTTTTTTTTTTTAAAAGCAATGTGTTAGGTACAAGAATCAATGGAAATAAATATATAAATGACTCTCCATTTAAAAAAAAAAAAAAAAAATTGTGGCTGATTGCTAGGAAAGTAACTCTGTATGCCAAAAAATCTTTTTCCCTGCCTGCTAATTTGTTTTTCCTATTACTAGTACAGTGACATTCACACAAAACTCCGAACATCAAAGAAGAGAAGATTAAATCACAGGCGAAGAAGCAATGAGGGTGACCAAAGGCATCACAATACTAGAGGGTTTCTTTTGTCAGGTAAACCTAACATAATGTACAAATATGCTATACTTGCACAGTATGGCTAAAGCCCATTCATAATGATGCCAAGTTTAAAACAAGTTTGCAAGCACTCCAGGACAGGGATGCCTCAATTTTTTTTCTTTCCCTATTTATGTATTTATTTATTTTTTCAGTGTTCCTTTAAAAAAAAAAAAAAATCACTTTTATTGCTGTCACAATAAATGTAAACATCCCTTGTGTCAGTAAGGGTCCATTCACACTAGCGCGACTTGTCAGGCGACTTGGTCGCCTGACAAGTCGCGGTCGGTCGCCTGCCATTGATTAGCACAGGACCCATTCTAATAGGAGCGACACAAGTCGCTCCGACTTAGAAAAAGGGTCCTGTACTACTTTGGGGCAACCTGGAGGCGACTTGCATTGACTTCAATTAACTTCACAGGTCGCCCCAGCAAGTCGTGTCGCCCCTGTCTGAATGGGCTCTTATAGGCAGTTACAGGTACTCTTTATGGAGGGATCTGGGGTCTAAAAGACCCCAAATCCCTCATTTGCACTTAGAAGTATTAAAAACCCCAAAATCTATTTCTCTTGGTAGACCTCACTTGCCCTTGACAAATGGTATGTTCTGTATTTCCTTAGGCCAATTACTGTTTATGCTATTGGTTACAGTTTTCTATACGGTTATTGTATTTTTGAAAATCCAAATAAAATTTATTTAAAAAAAAAAAATCGGCATTTTTGAATACGGTCATTTTTTTCTTAAATTGCGCCATTGGCAGCCGAGTAAACCGAAAATCATGTTGTGATGTCGTTTCCAGGTTACTACACCGGAGACCCAATCAAAGCTGTTCTGGACCCCAGAAAACCAGCGGACTTGCAGACTGGTCACTTGGATCTCCTTCCTGGTGGGACAGGAGACCTGGGTGAAGCAGTGGAAGGCAGAGGGAGGGCCCCACCAGCTCCTTGTGATAACGGCCGAGCAACTGCTGAGCCACATCGGTTGTTATCACTAGAAAGCTGACCAATGGCAGGCCTCCCCCCGGTGCAACCACTTCCTCAAACCAACGTACAGGTACGTCGGTTTGTGGGAAGTGGTTAAATCGGTTTAATACACTCAAGGTACATCGACAGAAGGTACTCCAAGTCGTACAGATTTTTTTTTTTTTTTTAAGTCTGTCCTCTGCCAGCATGCTGCAGAGGGACCCTTGCTTTTACCCCTTCCAAATTAGACCTTTAGCTTAGTAATCAGCAAAGCTCATGCTCATAATCAGAGATATCTAGATCCCATTTACACAATACATGAAGATTTCAGACAATTTGTGAGCATTTTTTGCATGTGTTTTTCATACATTTTCATACATTTTCAGGCTTAAGCTTTTGTGTTATCACTAATATAACTATGAGGAGGAGTTGCACCAAGCTGTTCATTTTATGGCACACCAATAAAAATCTATAGGAGCCCAAATTGTTCAACTCTGCCCCAAAAGAAGCTCATTGACCACTTGCCCTCCAGAAGATTTACCCCCCTTCATTACCAGGCCATTTTTTGTGATAAGGCACTGTGTTACTTTAACCACTTCTGGACCGGAAGGATTTGCCCCCTTAATGACCAGGCCATTTTTTGTGATTCGGCACTGCGTTACTTTAATGGACAATTGCCGTGTGACGCTGTACCTAAATAAAATTGATGTCCTTTTTTTCCTCACAAATAGAGCTTTCTTTTGGTGGCATTTGATCAATTCTGTGATTTAAAAAAAAAAAAAAAAAAGCAACAATTGTGAAAAAAAAATAATATTTCTCACTTTCTGCTCCCCCCCCCCCAAAAAAATTGTAAAAATCATAATTTTTAAACATTTTAGGCCAATTTGTTTTCTGCTACATCTTTTTGGTAATAAACGTAATAAGTGTATTTTGATTGGTTTGCACTAAAGTTATTGTGTCTACTAACTACGGGAAAGATTTATGTCATTTTTATTGTTTTACTTTTACTAGTAATGGCGGTGATCTGTGATTTTTTGCGGAAATGTGACATTGCGGCGGACAGATCGGACCCCTAACCGACATTTTTGACACTTTTGGGGGGACCAGTGACATTACTACAGTAATTAGTGCTAAACATATACACTGTTACTGTAATAAAGACACTGGCAGAGAAGGCGTTAACCGTGTGGGTGATCAAAGGGTTAAATTTGAGCCTAGGGGAGTGATTCTAACTGTGGGGGGGGCGTGGCTTGTGAAATGATCACATAGACCTGTGTTCCTATATAGAAGGATCACAGGCACTCTGTGATCATTCCAGAGAGAAGAACGGTCAGCTGTGTTTACAACAGCTGACCGTTCTTCTCTCTCAGCGGGAAACGATTGCGGGTGTCAGGCGGCAATTGGAGCCACCTGCCCCGTGCATTGGAGTCTCCTCTGCCGAGTGGGGGTGGGAGGGCGCCGGCGGCGGCGCGTGACTGACAAATACCTACGGCGGTTTGCACAGGAGGGCCAGCCTGCCGCATTATAACTGCGGCGGTCCTTAAGTGGTTAACTGACCCTTGCGCGGTCGTGCGACGCTGTACCCAGATAAAATTGATGTCCTTTTTTCCCACAAATAGAGCTTTCTTTTGGTGGTATTTGATCACCTCTGTGGTTTTTATTTTTTGCGCTATAAACAAAAAAACACCCACAATTTGCAAAAAAAAATATATATATTTTTTACTTTCTGCTATAAAGCATACCCAATAAAAAAATTAAAAAAAATGTAATTTCTTCATCAATTAGGACCAATATGTATTCTGCTATTTTTGGTTAAAAAAACCCCTAAAAGGTGTGTGTATATATATATATATATATATATATATATATATATATACTGATGCAAAAGTTATAGCATCTACAAGCTATGGGAAATATAAGTAAGGGACTACCTAGTTGAACTCAATTTTCTTAATAAAACTTGAATTGTAAAAAAGGGCCCCATCCCACTTTTGTCCTACAGTATCCTCAAGCTGAAAACTGCATCATTAACCACAAGAGCAAGGATCATTTCTTTCTCTCCCTCAACCATCCTTGAAGATCTATATACCCAGCCTGCATCACATTTAACCACTTAAGCCCCAAGCCTATTTTTGACACTTTTTGTTTACAAGTTAAAATCAGTATTTTTTGCTAGAAAACTACTTAGAACCTCCAAACATTATATATATATTTTTTTTAGCAAAGACTCTGGAGAATAAAATGGTGGTCATTGCAATATTTTTTGTTATGCTGTATTTGCGCAGCGGTCTTTCAAACGCCATTTTTTTTTTGATAAATTACGAAAAATCACATTTCACTGCATTTAAAAAAAAAAACTAAACAGTAAAGTTAGCCCATTTTTTTGTATATTGTGAAAGATGATGTCACACAGAGTTAATAGATACCCAACATGTTACAGTTTAAAATTGCGCACACCCATGGAATGACGACAAACTACGGTCAGTAGAGATCTCCATAGGCGACGCTTTATAAATTTTTAACAGTTACCAGTTTAGAGTTAAGAGTGTAGCTCTTTTTTTAAATTATTGCTCTCGCTCTGGCGATCGCAGCGATACTTCACATGTGTGGTTTGAACAGCGATTTCATTTGCAGCATGACTTCCGTATACGTTTTCTTTCGTGCGCGAGCTCACGGCGACAGGGGGTGTCTAAATTATTATTTTTTTTTCCTATTTATTTCTTTTTTTTTACATTTTAACATAGGTTTTTAAAAAAAATAAAAATCTGATCACTTTTATTGCTGTCACAAGGAATGTAAACATCCCTTGGGATAGCAATAGGCAGGTACTCTTTATGGAGGGATGGGGGTATAAAAGACCCCATACCCCTCCACTGCACTTCCATGTATTCAAAACACAGAAAACTGCATTTTTTAATACATTCACTTTTTTAAACTGCCGCCTTTAACAGCCGAGTAACCCGGACATGACGTCATGGACGCCGCCTCCAGGTTGCGTAATCGGAGACCCGATCTAAGCCGCATCCAGCTTAGATCGGGACTCCATCGAGCCAGTGGACACACTGGCTGGTGGGACGGGAGACCCGAGCAGAGACACGGAAGGTGGCGGGAAGGGGGGGACGTCCACTCCTGCTCGCCGGGGTAACGATCGAGCGGCTCCTGAGCCGCATCGATCATTACCACCGGAAAGCCGATCACCGGCTCTAAAAAATGGTACCAGGATGATGCCTCTAGCTAGAGGCATCATCCCGGTACAACCACTTAAAGTGAGCCGACATAGGTCTACATAAGTTTGCGTTATGTGGTTAAACAGTTCCGGAACACCCACCGCATATATATACTGTGGCAGGGCAACCCGGTTGTGAAGAATCACAAAATATGGCCTGGTCAGGAAAGGGGTAAAACCTTCCAGAGCTGAAGTGGTTAAAGAATATGTAAACCCAACATTTGATATTCCTGATATGTGTCTGCTGTACGAGAGAGAGAGAGAGACAGAGACAGAGACAGAGAGAGAGAGTGCACCCCTCACATTTTTGTAAATATTTTATTATATCTTTTCATTTGACAACATTTTGACTTGGGGTGTACTCACTTTTGTTGCCAGCGGTTTAGACATTAATGGCTGTGTGTTGAGTTATTTTGAGGGGACAGGAAATTTACACTGTTATACAAGCTGTACACTCACTACTTTACATTGTAGCAAAGTGTCATTTCTTCAGTGTTGTCACATGAAAAGATATAATAATATAATAAAATATTTACAAAAATGTGAGGGGGTGTACTCAATGTTGTGAGATACTGTATATGCAGTATATACCGTATATACAGTATATCAGACTATTAGATTCTCACCCACTCCATCAAAAAAAAAAGAAACCTGCAACATTGAGAAAATATTACCCTGGATCTTGAAACCCCTTTCTGATATTCAAGTTATGCAAATACAATAGTAAAATATTATAAACCCTGGGGGAACCCTTGCATGGCTATCTTTGGAAACCATCCCAAAGTAAGTGCTATTGACATAAAAATAGACATGGAAAGATATATTGCACTAAGTAATATTTACCAAAGCTGAAGTACCCATGAAATAAAAAAATTAAAAAATAAATAAATAATTAAATAAAGCATTTTTTAAGTATGTACAATCTCAACAATGGGGTTATCTAACCTAATTTCTAAAAAGTAGGAAAATCATCCCAGAGTAAGTACCAGATGTCACAAAACCATTCAATAGACAGATGGATTACAGCACATTTTCAATAGCACCCATGCTATGTGACAACTAATGACATCATTATTATTGCTATACAACACCTTCCTCAGACAGACAGCACAAAATATAACATGTAAAGAAAAGCAGTATAATCCGAGCTATGGATTTTTGATTAGTCTACTATCAAATAAAATGTGTACAAAGACATACGTGTATAATTATCAAAAAATAAGTACATGAAAAGGAGCTGCTGCTATTATAAAAGGTATTGGAACCTCAAACAATGATCAAAGATGGTTAAATAGTGCTGCTTCCGTAAAACATATAAACATTACCTTTACGGGAGTGGTGCACAGATCTGTTGGCACCCTTATTCCAAAGTGGTATTCCACAATCTCCACACACCTCTGCATCCCTTTTGGTGGACAGGATTTGACATGAGGGAAAGGGTGCCATATGAGGTAAAGGCCAAGTAACCTCTAGCGTTGACAGCAAAGGTTCTCCTGACCACCCAGTCTGGTTGCTTGTACAAGTGTGGTTTGAAAAGAAGTAGTAACACATGTAATTAGAAAAAAAAAATCACCTCTGCAATGCTCATACTTTACATGCTTGAAAACTTTCAGCAATGATCTAAGTGCAAATTTGCTTTTAACCTTTTACTAAAGTAAACAGTATTATTCTATGATTGGGAGATTTTTGGAGAAAGGGTACACGCAGACATTTCTCAAAGGAAAAAGAGACCAGATTTTTTTTCTAAAAGGGAGACAACAGCTATTGACCAAGAATAATAAGTAAAAGAACAAGCAGGATATGGGGTGTAGTTTCATTACCGATTTCAATTTACAGTCTAGAAAAATTGAAGGTGTTATTAAAAGACTTTGGTCGATTCTACTGCAAGATGACACTTTGAGGAAACTGCTCCTGAAATATCCAAAATGTATTTATAGAAAAAATTGGTCAGTACATAATAGAATTGTCAATAACATTTTGGACCCCCCTTCAAGTTCAAATGTTTCCCGAAATAAAAGTCAGGGTTTTTTAGGTGTAACCAATGTATAGCATGTCCTACTGCTACAAAAGAAAAAAAGAGAATCATAACGTTTGAGGCCATCACTGGTAAGAAAAAATACAATATAAAATCCGTGATTACTTGTGACTTCACCCACGTGGTTTATGTTTTAGAGTGCCCATGCCATCCATAATATGTGGGGAGAACTGCAAGGAAGTTTAAAAATTTGCAGAGGGAGCATATCAACAAAATAAAAAAAGGGTTTGACAAACATAGTGTGTCCAGACACTTTAAATTGAGGCATAATAAGGATCCAGGCTTACTTGCCTTTCAAGGGATAGATCGAGTTATAGGACCTTGCAGAGGGATGGATAGGATGAAGGAAGTATACAAAAAAGAAACCCAATGGCTATACAAGATGGGTACATTGCAACCGTATGGGTTAAACATAGATATGGATTTAAACTGACCAACTTTTAACTAACTTTTGAGTAAAAGGATGTAAGATGAATAGACTCTCATCTTACATCCTTTTACTCAAAAGCTAGTTAAAAGTTGGTCAAAAAACTGTTCAAATCTATATCTATGTTTAACCCATACGGTTGCAATGTACTTGTCTCGTATATCCATTTGGTTTCTTTTTTGGATACTTCCTTCGTATATTCAATGAAATTGAATATGGATGCCTGATAATTACCAATAAAGAATAAGGTATACTTCCTTTTTAAGATATATTTAATGAGGTAGGTAATATGGAATATTGTACACTTCCCTTTTAAGAGATATGATAACTTAGAGGCCTAATAACGATATTAGTGGGATTGAGAATAATACACTTCCCCTTTAGGAGCAAATTAATCAGTGGGATTGATAATAATAGCATATTTCCCTTTAAGAGATAAAGACATCTGGTAAATACTAATAAGATCAATAGAATTGATAAAAATGTATAACTTTGCACCTAGCTTCATTTATATGAAATTGAAGTATGATAAATACATAAATAACAATAAAATAACACTTTTTTATCTACTTTTAATTTGATGGGGACACAGAATGGATAAATATACACTTGGAGTATTGAGAAATATTGGAATTATAAACCAATAATACAAAATGGGTCCCACAAATAAGTTGTAATAGAATAGGGACACATTAAGTGGATACCACGTTTACTTTTGATGAAATGATAAATGTTTTTTATAATATGTATAATGTTTGGATTCAACTCATGTGAGTGAGTGAATTCCCCACTATAAAGATGGTGCAGCTGTGTCCAACGTCCTTCCACTCTGTGAGGACGTCGAATGACGAAACTAGTCGGGTGGGGCTAGGATGTTGGACACCATTGCGCATGTCAGAATCATGCTCGTGGCTATAGAGTGACAGCCTGAGGCGAAACAGATACATATAACCAAAATTACTTGTTCCCTAATGTTGGGCTGACACTTTTAAAATGTGGGTGTTATTATTGCTGTTTTAAAGAGGAAGTAAAGCTTCCTCTGTAACTTGTGCCTATAGGTAAACCTATGATAAGGCTTACCTATAGGTATTGTAAATATCTCCTAAACATGCACCATTTAGGAGATATTTACTTTTCATGCAGCCAGTGACATCACTGGCGCATGCACTCTGAAGGAACGGCAGCCCATGCCAATCCTTCAGAGCCCTTTGCCGTGAACAGCGGCTCCTGCGTGCATGCCTGGGAGGGACATCATCGCGGCTCTGGACAATCAAATGGCCGGAGGATGCAAACCCGAAAGTAAGACAGCTGAACATGCCGGCTGTGTCACCAGTGAGCGGGCGGTGCTGCGGGGGTTTCGTTCTAAAGGTAAGTATTTCATAATGAGCTAGTATGTGATGCATACTAGCTAATTATGCCTTTGTCTTTCAGGTTTTTATTTATTTTATTTTTTTTCTGAGGTTTACAACCTCTTTAAATAAACTGATACAGTTTTATGGATTTAAAGCTATGTGAATTCTCCATTCTTTTTTAAACTATATACCTCCATACATCTCTATGAGAGAGCCTGATCATAAAGACTGGAATACCAACTATAGGGTTATGAGCCTGTCTGCTGGATATTTTTTAACAAGGCGTTGAAGTTGGTTTATAATTTTACCAGCCACTCCATCTGGTGAGTCAGTTTGGGGTGATCTGTGGTGGATCGCACCGGGGGATTGAACAGCCTTTCTTGTTGAAGATTTTGCAAACTCTCATATGCACTTTTTTGGCTGTTTTTATGGGACTTCATGAAATATGAGATATTTTTTGTGGTTTGTGACTTTCGGATAACTTTACAACGATATTTGATTTTGTATTCACTGTATATGTTTGTTATGTATCATATGAATTTGCAGTTTTTTTAATTGTATTTTTTACATGCTTTATTTATTTTTCATGTAGCACCAACTATGCATGTAGCAAACACTACGCTGAGTTTGATCTTATTGTTGACCATCTTTGTGCTGCGAGCCCTGTACATTGCCTAAGAAGGAAGGAACTAGACCCATCCATATACCACGCTGATTTTGATCTCATTGCTGGTGAGTGGGGACTCAGGAGGGGGACACCTGAATCCTATTTGAGAAGACATCACTAGTACTTTGCACCTTAATATTATTGAAGGACTTTTGCTGGTTTAATTGCACTTTGTGCATTTATGTATTGTGATTGATATACAGGTTATGTATTTGTGACAGGAGTCACTTTGGGTGGGGGGCTCATGGAACCCAGATTACTTTAGAGACATTGGGAAACTTCTTGTCCAACTTCCCCGGTCCCTCTTATGTGTAAGTCACCCTGTGTCTACTAGGGGCACAGGAAAACCAAGAGCCCTGGTCGGGTCTGAACTGATCAGACTCACTGAACAACCACACCGGACTCAGTATTTCATGTTGCCCTGGTTATCCTGGGTTCTATGTGTGTGGTTTGTGTTGGAAGAGTGGGGGGGGGGGCTCTTTCACTTGGGACAGTGGTTTTTCTGCACAATATCCCTCAGGAGGTGTATAGAGATGGACGATTTGACTTTTCGGGTTGCTTGAATATTGTTGGAGTCTCTCATGGACCCTTGCGAGATAGTGAGGCACACTTTAAAATTATGGACAACCTCAAGGCACCCTTTAAAATTATGGAAAGTCTCAAGGCACCCCATTTTAAAATGTAAACAAATATTCTAATAGTTTTACAAAATGCAGCAGCATTGACACATGTAGGAAACCCAACATTAGAGGTGATTTATTCTTACAAAACAAATACACTTTTGCACACTGGTACCGACTAGTATTCCATTGTTTCTCCTTTCCCTCCATTTCTCTCCATCAGTCATCTAATGTGACCCCAGTGCTGACGGAAAGGGACAGGATAGGGTCAAACAAGGATGCTGTGCAGGTGATTAACACCCTTCTTATCAACACTGATTGTTAGCACACTGGAGGTTGGAAGGTTGAAATGGTGCACAATAAAAACAGTGGCTTTGTGTAACTAAAAGGCAGGCTTCATCCACCTGCTGGCTTGTATACAATTTTGGGCAATTTTTAGACATTTTGCCAAGGCACCCCTGAAGAAACCTCAAGGCCCCCCAGGGTGCCTGGGTACCATGGTTGAAAAATGCTGGCATAAACTATAGATGCTTAATTCAATTGCATGTTCTCACATCTCTCATATGGCATGGGTTCAGTCTTTAGATACCAAGTTTTAAGAACCCTTGTGCACTCTGTCACCCAATATAAACTTTGAAACACCATAAGTGGAGAACATACATTTAAGGTGCAATATGAGGGGAATAATACTTTCCTTGTAGAAGTTCAGCTTCATTCTTACTGAATACTCTCTACATAGGATGGTTCATGCTATGCTCTGCTTACCTTATGATGGTTTTCACAGACAGACCGTCTTTGATTTGTTTTTATTTATTTATTTATTTATTTTCACAATAGTAAACATTATTCGAACTTTAAGTGCCGGTTCACACTTATGCGATGCGGGAAGGCTGCGAATTTGCAGCCTGTTCCCGCATCGCAAACGCACCCCTGGCAGTTCACACTGCCATATGCGATACGCTGGGGGTGTCAATGAAATCTTAACGACACCCCCTGTTTGATCGCATATCGCAGTGCGATCTTTACAGTTCGCGCATGATCGGATTGCACAAGTGTGAACCGCTGTGCGATCCGATCCTGATGCGGCTGCAAAAAAGGGTTTGTGCGTCTTTGCTGTGGGTGCGGTGCAAATTTAGCCATACAAAGTGTATGGCCAAACTCGCACCGCACAACCGATCGCATGTAATGAAGAAGCAGTGCGCTCCGACATTACATGCGATCGCTGCAGCCGCACATATGTGAACCCGGCACTAAGTCACATAAACAAATATAAAACTTTGGTAGTTGAAACAGTATCAGGTATGCAACCTGGGCATAAACATCATATTGTTTTGCTTAGCTTAATTAGGTCTGCAAGGTAAAAGTTTTGTGCTTGGGGGATATTTTGACCATGTTGTTAGTTGTATATACAGGGTGGATGTACAAGTGGTGGTCTGACATTTTTGATATATTCTAAATATGTCTAAAGTATTTTTAACACTTCCTACAGTGCTATGTATGGCTACAGTGTGACTTTCTAGTTCTGGGAGGAGATCTCTGAATATTATCGCACATATGTGCCTCCTGCATACCCACCGGGGAGCACATCATGCAGGTTCTGTGACTGCTGTGTGCCTTGAACATAGCAGATCACAGATCAGGGTAATGGGCCAATCACAACAACTCTTTACCCAGTGTAGAATAATTGTCATTCAAAATGTGACAGCACTGAAAGCTGAAAATTGGCATGGGCAGGAAGGGGGTGAAAGTACCCAGTATTGAAGTGGTTAAGGGGATATGCATTGGTGGTATCTTTTCTATTTCTCTAGTATATTCATATTAGGAGAAAGACCTAAATCATCAATTTAAATTGCTTAGAAAAAGTATATATCCTGACCAATACATTTCCAATTAGCTGTATGATAAAATAAGTGATCTATAAGCGTTTCTCCAGTCCAAACCACTTACAAATGTACATAGCGTATTCCCATAGGTCTCAAATAAATGTTGGTGATGCAATCCAGAAGTGGGCTCCATCTAACATGTTTGGTGGACATTATCCAGTCCTTTTGGAGACAGGCCCACCAGTGGACCCCATGTATCATAGGCACTGGACACCCCCTAGAGCCACGTTGCATTCTCTTATATGACTTCTTTGAGCCAATATATACCTATACTAAATCTCTCAATAATTGTCTTGAACAAATGTTGGTAATGCAATTCAGAAATGGGCTCCATCAAACATATTTGGTGAACCTTATCCAATCCTTTTGGAGACAGGTCCAGCAGTGGACCTCAGGAGATTGATTTACTAAAGCTGGAAAGTGCAAAATCTGGTGCAGCTCTGCATAGAAACCAATCAACTTCCAGGTTTTATTTAGTCAAAGCTTAATTGAACAAACTGAATTTAGAACCTGATTGGCTACCATTCACAGCTGCACCAGATTTTGCACTTTCCAGTTTTAGTAAATCAGCCTCCATCTGCCACGGTACTTGACACCCCCCAGAGCCATGTTGCATTCTCTTATATGACCCCTTTGAGTCAATATATATCTATCGCTCACTTAATGTCTCTAAAACATGAATTCCTCTCCACTGAAAAAAACTGAATTCCCAATGTATTCTGGAATGGAAACACAGAGTAGACTTATTGCCAGAAATTGAAGAAACAAAAGCAATCTCCCTTGAAAAATGGCACTAATATAGACACCCTTGCTCATTCTGGATCCACTATTACAGTCTTTCTCTTAATTAACCATGTCTTTTTTGCAGATGTTCTGGAGACCAAGGCAAGCTCCATAAATCAAGTTCTGGACTGAAGATTTAACTGACCTACTCTACTAGTTTCTACTTCTCTCTCTTCTTTTTCACCTTTCCCTCCTCCTCTACTCCCTCACATTTTTTTTCTCTTCTTCTCTTGACCTTTTTTGTTTTTATTTTCATTTTCTGTCTCTTTTTCCTTTCCTCTTCTCTCTGACCCTTCTGCCCCTCACTAGAAAAAATCTTCTTCTACCTGATTTTTCTCCTCTTCTTTTTCTAAATCTAATTTCCTAAAACCTTTTCTGGATGAAAATCATATAGCTCATCAGCATATTCAATCTTTTTGCTAAATATCTACCACCCACTCTTAGCCAGCTCCTTTGTGATGTTTGTGACATTCTGACGATGATTTTTATTTGTATGTTACTTAATTATTAGTAGGCATGATATTCCCACCTTCCACATACTTTCCTTCTTTCATCTCCTTCTTCTTTATTTCATAACATCTTTTACTTTCCTTTCTCTCTACCCTTCCCCTTCTCCTCTCTATTTTAATTCAACTTAAATATATTTCATTGGCTAGACAAACGTGCTTTAAAAAAACTTTCATGCACTACGGTTAAGTTATGGAGGAGAGAAATATGACCCTGATTACTGCAATCCACCTTTTAGGGTTTCAGATTCCACATAGTTTAACATTCTTGGCATTCTTTATATTTCTCCTATTTTATTGTTTTACAATATGTGGAAATCTTCTGATCATCACACTGGTGTCCTACAGCAAAACCCTCCATACACCCATGTACTTCTTCCTCTCCCAGCTCGCTGTATCAGATATATGTTTAGCAACATGTATTCTTCCTAACACTCTCCATGATGTTTTGGTGGAAAATACTACTATCATGTCTATTTCTAATTGTTTCATGCAGCATTATTTCTGTGCTGTTGCAGAAGGTTCAGAGTGTCTTTTATTGACATTGATGTCTTATGACAGATATTTGGCCATCTGTAAGCCATTACAATATCCTTTGTTAATGAGCCACCGGTTTTGTTGGATAACAATTATCACAAGTTGGAGTTTAAGCTTTTTAGCAATATTGACTTTTACTTTAGGCATATCAAAATTACAATTCTGTGGTCCAAATAAAATTGATCACTTTTTCTGTGATATTGAACCAATCCTAAAACTCTCCTGCTCCAATACCACCTTTGTTCAATTATTAGTAACATTATTAACCATAATTGTGGTTGCCATTCCACTATTTGTCATTATTGTATCATATGTTTATATTATGTTTACCATTTTCAAAATCCCATCTATAACTGGGAGGCAGAAAGTTTTCTCAACATGCAGTTCCCACCTGACTGTTGTCTCCATGTCTTATGGTACCTTAATTGTTGTGTATTTGATACCGAGTAGAGGAAAATCACGGAACAATAAATTTGTGTCATTAGTGTACACAGTGGTCATCCCTCTGATGAATCCAATTATATACAGCCTGAGGAATAAAGACTTGAAACAAGTTGTTTCAAAAATTATCAACAAATTTGAGGTTTCAATGAAGTGACTTAACTAGTCCTACAAACTAATATCAAATAATGATTTAACTGTTAGTTCATAATGTTAAAATGTACCTCTGGAAAAAAACGTACACCTTTGTAAATACAAAAGGTATAGAGTGCCGAAACTGAATGCCATAAAGCCAACAAATATACTACCACATCCCTTTGAAACATATAAAAAGTAAGGGTGTCCAAATGCATCAGACCCTGAGTAGGCCCCACCGGGGACTGTGCATACTAAGGAAGCACTCAACCTGGGACTTTGAAGGCAGGAATTTGTTGGCATGAAAGATAGATAAATTGAACAGCTGGTATTAAAAGATATACATTTTATTGATACACATGTATAAATATATTAAAAAGAAGGTATAGATGCAATAGGCATCAAAACACATACACTATGCAATTTATGCAAATACATAGAGTCTATGAACCATATCTTAGAGTCATGGGGTCACCAAGGTCCAACATGTTTCGCCGACCCTGTGGGCTTCTTCGGGGACCAAGGATAGTGACCTCTATGAAGGTTCACTGCTTTATGATTTGGGGCATAATCATAGATACACAACAGGTAGCATGGTAAAGTTTTTTTATTGCTGTGTGTCCCCATTGGGGAGATTAAACCCTCTATTTCTCCTGGGACCTTTTGTCACCAAAAATGAAAAAAACAAAATGAGTTTTCACCAGAGCAAGATACAATGGGGGATCTTCCAATGGAGAAACCAGTCCCCGGGACAGCTGAAGCTCACAAATTTTCCATAACTTCATGCTTCATTTCTGTAATAGGAAGTGAAGGAAAACCAGGAAAAATATCAAATAAATACAAAAGGTTTTCTGAAAAATAAAAGGTTAAATACACAGAATGTCAGGTCCTATATAATTCTAAATGCACCAGTCTTGTAGCAATTTACATCAATGGTCATGAAAAGTCTATACACTGCACAGGAAATAAATCATAAGACAGGATGTAAACAACCTTTTTGCTATAAATATCATAAAAACTTTAGTGAATACATGAAAAAAGGAGAGAAAATTAACAGCTTATCGAAAGGCTTTACAGAAGATCAGACAGTTCTCTGTGGCCACTGGGGAAACTGTGTAGAGTGGAAAGCCCATCCTGAATCCAGGCAGGAGAATTCACTAAGCAAACCCACAAGATGCTGGAACCCGGTGGCATCTTCAAGGCTTAGAGCAAGCTTGCACTTAACCACTTCAGCTCCGAAAGGTTTTACCCCCTTAATGACAAGGCCATTTTTTTGCGACTTGGCACTGCGTTACTTTAATGACAAATTTTGCGGTCAACCGACGCTGTACCCTAATACAATTGGTGTCCTTTTTTTCCCCACAAATAGAGTTTCTTTTGTTGGTATTTAGTCACCTGTGTGATTTCTAGATTTTGCGTTATAAACAAAAAAAAAAGAGACAATTTTGAAAAAAACAATGTATTTTTAACTTTCTGCTATAAAATATTCCCCATAAAAAATGTAAAAAATCAAATTTTTTTATCAGTTTAGGCCAATTTGTGCTCTGCTACATAATTGTGGTAAAAAAAATCCCAAAAAAGGTATTTTAATGGGTTTGCGCAAAAGTTATACGATTTTTTTTGTTTGTTTTTATTAGTAATGGCGGCGATCAGCGTTATTTAGCGGGACTGCAACATTGCTGTGGACAGATCGGGCCCCTAACTAACATTTTGACACTTTTTGGGGACCAGTGACATTACTACAGTAATCAGTGCTAAATAATATGCGCTGTTACTGTATAAATGACATTGGCAGGGAAGGGGTTAACACTGGGGTTGATCAAAGGGGTTAATGTGTGCCTTACTGTGATTACTAACTGTGTGGGGGAAGGGTTCTATGACAGGCACAGAGAGATTGGGGTTTTAGCTTAGCTGAAACTGCTGATCTCTCCCTGCCTGTCTGACTGAAGACTTACCTGCTTTGTTTACATAAGCAGGCAGGTCTTCTCTCGGATTCTCCGACGATCACGGGAGGGCAGCGGCAATCGCCGCCCCTCCTCTCGCAGCCCGCCATGATTAGACACAGTGGGAGGGCAGCTCCGGCGGCACGCGTGCGCCACCGACACCTCGTGCATGAAATCACGTAGTACTACGTAGTACTACGTGATTTTGCGCAGCCGAGCCGCCCTGCCACTATAATACTACAGCGGGCGGTCGGCAAGAGGTTAATGTTTGGATTGTTTCTTTGACAACTTGTTCCAGTCTCTTCAACCCTTTTTTCAATTCTGCCTAACACTGTTGGCCTGTGACCATATGAAACAAGTTGTGGTACCGCTCAGTTAGGAGGTGGAATCCATGCTAAACAGCTGTGAGCGCTGGCTGGAAGAGTAGCCCATCCCAACTCCGAGCTGCTGCAATGTCAGAGGGAAAAATTCATAAGCCGCACATCGATGGCAGACCCGTGTAAGGAGTGTTTGCCAGCCTCAGCCTGTACTCTGACCAGGCCACGCCCCCCCCACATTTCACTCTGCCCCTTGGAGCTTATGGTATAAACAGGGCTGCTTCAAAATGAAGTTTAAAATAGGACAATGCCAATTAAATGATCAAATACCTACCTAAAATACTTTCTACACAGCATGAATAAATTAGTGGTCAAATTATGTAAAGCTGATATTAGCAAATTTCTCTTACCTGCTCTTTGAGAGCAATTAAATGACACTTTCTGTTACTTCTGCTACTCTCTGACCAATGGGAACCTTTCAAAGTGATTTCCAATCATGTGATCACTATGGCAGCTCTAACATAGTGATCACATGAATGTTGAAGGCTCCATTAACGAAAAATGAAAACCTTCAGCCTGCAAATGAACAATGACAACTTCATTCTACAGCACCACATATTTACAATGTAACTGCCAAATACTATTGTACTATTAAAACACAAATTAATTGAATTTTAAAAATTGAGCTAATTTTTTTCTCATTAAAATGGTGTACTGAAAAATACCTGATATGTTCTTAAAAATATGTATACAAAATTACAGTGCAAAAATATCAGGAATCAACGTAGCAGGCCAAAATCACAAGATAAGTCTTTTTGCAGACAACATGAGAATCACTCCCGGAAATTCAGGGGATGCTAAATGGTATGGGGAAGTATCTTTTTATAAAATCAACAAGGCTAAGTCTAATATACTATACTATAATATACTATATATATACTATACCCAATACTGAACATTGGGGTAGACGCCACAACCAGCAATCTTTTACAACAACAACTACCCTATAAGTGGGCAGAACATAGCTTACAGTACCTTATCTTAGTATCCAATTGACTGCCATACAACTATGCCCCTATGCATGAACAAATGCAATTAGCACTTAAACATTTTTTGAGTTTTCGTGGCTAGGGAGATTAGCAACGTTCAAAATGATGTTCCTCCCGCGACTACTATACCTATTTAGAACACTCCCGATCCCCACCCCCAGAAAATTCTTTAAATCTCTGCAATCAATCCTTTCTAAATATGTTTGGCAAGGCAAAAAGGCTAGATGCACACACAACAAACTAATCAAACATAAAAAAGTAGGGGGCCCCGGAAATGTAGATATATTTGATTATTATGTTGCCTCAATTCTCACTCAAATAAGGGACTGGTTCGACACTAGCCATTGTAAATTGTGGAGCCAGATAGAATCAATCTACTGTGATAGGAATACTTTATCCACATGACTATTAGCTACAAGATTGGGAGAGAAACCCTCACAACATATCCCCCCAACTATGCAGGCTACAGTTAAGGCCTGGCACATACTATTGAACCAAAGCTCCCACTATCCTAATAAGACGGACGTTAAAATCCCAATCCCAGCACTCCATACCTTATTAGATCACTCATCCTTCACCAGGTGGCACTCAAAGGGTATAGAATCCACTAATGTACTACTACAGGACCCGTCACTTTTACCATTTCACACTTTACAAAATGAATTCAAGCTGCCCAATAGTGATTACTTCACTTACTTAACAAATAAACACTTTTTCTCCTCACTAGACAAATGGCCCTTTACAATTCAGACTACAGCATTGTCATATTTCCATTTACCGAACCCTCCTTAAAAAGGGAATAACCCTTTTTTATAACCTCCTACAACAAAAATGCACTTTCTCCAAATCATCATCTCTCCTGAATTGGGAAAGGGACCTGGGAACCTCCTTCCCAGACAAGACATGGATGCAGGCATTCCAGTCCATCTTCACATGAACCAGTTGTTTATTACTTTGGGAGTTAACGTTCAAAGTTTCCATGAGATGGTATTTGACACAGGTGCGTATCCATAAATTCCACGAATCTACAGATGATACTTGTTGGAGAGAATGTGGACATAGATCTAATACACATTTTATGGCAATGCCCCAAACTACAACCCTTTTGGCGATCAATTTTTCCCCTCCTCTCCGAGGCCATTAATGCTCCCTATTGAACCCACACCAGGCTTAGCGATACTCTCCCTAGATATAGGGGATTACCCCAGTCACCTGAGATACACCCTAAAACATGTATTACTAGCAGCCACATTTACCATAGCTAGAAACTGGAGGCAAGTATCTCCACCACTACTTCGGGAGGTAATAGCTTTAACTAACACACATGCTTAATTTGAACATACACTAGCGCTTAAAAACCATGATCCAGTGCACACAACTGCACTATGGCAACCTTGGCTTAATTGGACTGCAAACCATCCCGGTTGATTCACTAGACTTACCCGTGATGAATTAGTCGATTTTTCTCTCGGTCCCCACACCTGGGCACAGATTTTATTCTATGGGTGCCCAGAGGTGGGGACGTATCTAAGCACTTGTGGAGATATAGCGTTTGGCAGACTGCTGACTATTGAAATACATATGACTACTTGCTATGCAGTGAATGAAGGACACTTTATATTACTAGTATTGTTGAGCATTCTATCTTCTTAAATACATGTTTCTCTTTGAGTGATTTATCTACTTGAACTGTTATACAACTACTTCACAAATTATTTGTATCTTTTCATTGTGACCATATCACTTTCTCCGTCTGCGATGGATACTACCTGTCTACTTGATTGTATTGGGTAATTGGGTGAAGGCGCCTAGTTTTTTAAAATAAATAAACACTGTAAATGACCTGCTACCCCTTTTATATGCGTGTGTGACACAAATAAACTGAATAAAAAATAAAGTAAGCGCTGGTACCAGTGTTAAACAATAATCCAACAATACTATAAATTATGTAAAAGTGCTCATGCTAAATCCAGTGCTCAAAAACCATGAATAGATAAGTGCACAAAGAAATCAGATTGCATGTGACATACAGTGGTCTAATGTTTCCTCATAGGGTACAATAGTGTGATATATATATATATATATATATATATATATATATGTTAATATATAGGGAATAATGCAAACAATAAGTGCTACAAAGTGGATTTATAGTCAATGATTCAAAAGAAATTATAAAGTGCAAAAAATCAGTGCAGGAAAGTGATTCCAGGTATAAAAGTTTGTGCAATATTTCCAGGGATGTGTGTTCAAATCCAAGTGATCCACCTCGTGAGCTGTGACAAACTCATATGCTCACCAGAAATAGGCAGGTCACACAGACCTAAAACGCACAAACCACACTCCAGATCCCTGGGATACACACTCTCCTCCTCCTCACTAATCCTGAAAGGGTCCCCTGGATATCTCACTCAATAGGGTATAAACGGGAAACAAAAAGCTGCAATAGTTTAATCCTGTTTATTTAAAATGTGAGTCAAAATAAAAGTGGATGCTTACATAAAGAGTGCCCGTCTGGCACAGGAAGGGTTGCCAAAGTTGCTATGTGAAAGCCTCAGTAGTAAGGAGTATTCTCCCTTCTGATAGCGTGGCAGCGGTCGGCGTGCGTTCCACCACCGAAGAGGAAATTATGTCACTGGTTCAGGATGTCTGGGCAATAATTAGACCACAATGCATTTCTCAAAAGTGCATCATCAGGAAGTCCTACTTGATTGTATTGTTATAAAATCCAATAAAAAGTTATATAAAAAAAAAAAAATATGTATACAAATTTAAAAAAAATATATAACGTATGAGGGATTAGCTCAGTAGGGGGGTATGCAGGATCCCCCTGGATGGGTCCCAGCAAAAGGAAGTAGGCAGGAGCAGACAGCAGGATCTTTGTGAAAACAAAACTGTGTTTTTTTTTAAAAATCTGTGGTTACCAAGTGCAGGTATCAAATCAGCAAAAAAAAAAAAAAAAAAAACCCTTGCCACCTTGGGCGTATAACAACAAAGCACCGGAACCTGTCTACTTGTTCTGAAGCAGCCTACCCCTGCCAAGTCACACAGACTTAAGCTGGATACACACTATACAACTTTTGTTGGTAGATTTCCATTAGATTTACCTTCAACTATGTAGTGCAAGGACCTGCCTAATTGCATACAAATTGAAACTGTTTAGGTATGACCCCATATTATGTGGTTTTGGTAAGCCTAAAGGAAAAAATCTAAAGAAAATTGTATAGTGTGTATCCAGTTTAACCACTTTACCACTGGAGGATTTTGCTGTCTTACGTCCAGGACACTTTTTGCGATTCGGCACTGTGCGAGTTTAACTAACAATTGCGCGGTCGTGCGACGCCGTACCCAAACGAAATTTACGTCCTTTTTTCCCACAAACAGAGCTTTCTTTTGGTGGTATTTGATCACCTGTGCGATTTTTACTTTTTGCGCTATAAACAAAAAATAACTGACTTCTGACATGTCAGTTGAGTTTGCCCAAAGCTGTGGGGATGAAAACCGATGCTCCCCCGTGCTCTGTTTTAGTATTAATGGCCCTAGTAGACCGCCTCTGTGCAGACCTCTGCATTTAAGCAGCCATTCTAATAGCATGCCAGCCTCTGGGAGCTTTCTTTTTCTGATATAGTTTTTTCCCATTATTTTGAATTACCATATACTGTATTTCTTTTACGTAATTTACAAAATGCTAAATCTTCCATCAACTACCAGCAGTCAGAAAGCTTTTTCCTCTTGACGTTCTCACCTGATTGTGGCGTCTATGTTTTATGGGTCACTTTACTGCATTTACATACCTCCTATAACCCTAGTAATGCATTATCATTCTAAGCTGTGGTTGCTCAATTTATAAATCCAATTATTTTTAGTTTTAAAAATTAAGACACCAAGGCAGCTTAATGCAAATTAATTCGCAGTCTCTTTTCTAATCTCCATATATTTTCAAAAGAAAAGGTTAAAGTGTATACCATAAATCTATTTTTCACTATAATTGGCATTATGCCAGAATTTTTACCATTTTTTAAAACATATCCAAACCCACAAAAAAAAAAAAATGTAATATACTGCAGCTTACTAGTCCTTAGATGCCCTGGCAAAATGAGTTCCTCTTTTTAAGTTTTTTGTTCCCCTTTATTTTCACCTGGTAGTCCTGCAAAGAACAAAAGGCTGACAACACTCACTCCACTGTATCAATAGAAGGAGTTGTGGTTATCACACTAGGACAGGACTATTATCATGTCTATATCTCTTTATTCTTTTACATGGTGGAGGAAATACGTTTTAGTCACCTCAAGATTTAAAGTGATATTAAAGGCTTTTTTCCCCTCTTTTTTGGGTCTCCCATCTGAGCACCAGGCCCCTCCCTCCTGTCCAGTGCCCCCACAGCAAGCAATTTGCTATGGGGACACCAGAGCAGGCTTGCTCCCGAGCCACACATGGAGAGTTGCTCAGCCCCATCCCCGGTCTCTCCTTATTGGCTCACTGGCTGTGATTGACAGTAGCAGAAGTCAATGGCTACTTCTACTGTCTCAGCCAATGAGGAGGGAAAGAACCTAGAGAGCTTAAGCTATCATGCATGGCGCTGGGTCCAAAGAGGGCTTAGGTAAGTATTAGGGGCCTGGAGGCGTTGCTGCACACAGAAGATGTTTTACCTTACTTCAAAGAATGCATGCAAGTAAAAAACCTTGATCCTTTACAACCGCTTTTAATAATATTTTTTTTTTTTTTTGGGGGGTGGGGACTTTTAAATTCAGGTATTCAGCTTTCTTTTTTATTAGCCAGAATAGGCTTTTTTCTCAACCGTATCACGTATCAATAGGTTGTGTTGTTAGGAATTTGGAAGCGTTTGACTTTTAAAGTGGAAGAGGGTGGGTAGGTTAAACGGGAATACTATTTCAGATTCCAAGGTATAGTTTGTATACTTAGAAGCTTGAAGAATCCAGTCTAAGTTGATATGAAAAAAAAAAAGCTAGATTGCACTACCCAATATTAGATACATTTATACCACTTCATGCCTTATGAGATGCAACTTGGATAACGCTATTTTAAAAAAAAAATTCTGTGCCATATGAAGGCGGTAACAGCTTTGTTGTGCTATTGGATATCTTTGTGTCTAAGCAATAGCGGTATTGTCTGTAGAGGGTAAGGGTCATGCAATGCTCCCCATTTTTAAAAGGTGGCATCTCCCAAAGAGTGAAAGAGGGAGGCCCATCCGTGCTTCCAACTTGCCCACAATTTTAGATATTAATGGGAGATAATTTAGGTAGTACAATGAGGATGGTTCTAATGCCAGGTGTTTAAAGCACTTTTTAGCCAGAGGGAGTAGAGAGGATTTCTAACACTAGTAGAGTTCTGTCATGAGCAAGTGGGAGAACCTCACTTTTAGAAAGATGAATCCAGTCCTGATTATTGCCAAAAGGAAATGAAGACCTCTTGGGTGATGAGCACAGTACATCTAGCAATGTGGGGGTAATAAAGTCTGTAGCCATCTTATAAAATTCCAAAGTAAAGCCTTTGAGTGCCTTACCATTCACCAGACAATAATCTCTCAGATAATCTGAGAAACTTCCTGCAGTGTTACTGGGGCACTAGGAGTTTGCAACTGTGAGGGGCAGTGGCAGAGCTTTATAAACCCAGATGATGTCAATGGTTGATGGGGACAGAAGCTTATAAGCTTGAGTAGAATTTTTCTAAGATTGTATTAATACCCTTAGACGGAGATGTAAGAGTGCCCTGGTGATCCTTCAAGGCTGGGATGTGAGTCGGCTGATAGGGGCCCTTACACAATCTCACTAATAGTGTACCCGACTCGATTCCAAATATGTGATATTGCAAGTCTGCATAGGACCTTTTAAACATTCTCTAATTTCCGCCCATTAGTCGAATAGTCTTTTGGCCTTGTGTCATTGTGTCCTGTGTTCTGGTGTGTTTTGCTAAACAAAAAGGCATTGGGCCAAACAGAGGTGATCTTCCTTACAATGTTTCAAAGCTTTCTTCTTGTAAGAAGAAGCATAATAAATTATCTTGCCCAAAGAATCACTTTTCTGGCTTCCCAATACAGTTGTTCCCTGAAACCCAAAAGGCCTTTGGTAGGGCAGAAAAAATTTGAAGTTACATAATAGTGCAATGTAGACCTTTAAATTGGACAGTAAAGTGGAAAAACGGCACAGGGTTACATAGTTACATAGTGAGGCTGAAAAAAAGACACCAGTCCATCCTATGATGAGTGTGTGTGTGTTTGCTGTCAATAGTACATCGTATACCCCTGTATTTTGTGTTCATAAAGGTGCCCATCTAATAGTTTTTTGAAACTATCAATGCTCCCTGCTGATACCACTGCTTGTGGAAGAGAATTCCACATCCTTACAGCTCTTCTAATTTTAGTGAATGGCCACGTGTCTTTTTATATTCCCTTTCACTGAAAAGTTTGTTCCCTATGCTGGGGGCGCCAGTACGGTATTTGTACATAGATATCATATCCCCTCTCAAGCGTCTCCTCTCTCTCTCTCTCTCTCTCAAGAGAGAGAGAATAAGTTCAATGCTTGTAGCCTTTCCTCATAGCTGAAGTCCTCCATTCTCTTTATTAGCTTTGTTACCCTTCTCTGGACTCTCTCCAGTTCCAGCACATCCTTCCTGAGGACCCAGAACTGGATGGCATACGCAAGATGCGGCCGGACCTGAGTTTTGTAGAGTGGGAGAATTATTGTTTTATCTGTGAATCCCTTTTTTATAAATGCCAATATTCTGTTGGCTTTGCTGGCAGAAGCTTGGCATTGCATGCCATTCCTGAGCTTGTCATCTACTAGGACCTCCGGTTCCTTTTCTATCTTAGATTCCCCCAAAGGCTCGCTCCCTGGTGAGTAACTTGCATTTGTATCTCCGGCACCCAAATGCATTACCTTACATTTTCCAACATTTAACCTCATTTGCCATGTAGATGCACCATGTAGATGCACCTAAATGCATTACCTTACACGTTCCAACATTAAACCTCATTTGCCATGTAGATGCCTACCCCCATAATACTCAAACCATACTGGAAGATATATATATATATATAAAAGTGAGTTTGTGAGTATGCTTCCCCTATTTCTGTTTCATACCAGACCACATGCCTTTCATCATTATGGGAATACCTTGCAAGGGAGGGCAATAAAGCTCCACACCTTCATATCACATTATCCCCATGTTGATGCAGACAAAGGCCTCATCTCCAAATTGGATGCTGCAAGAGGATGTGGAGATCTGCAGGATGGGAGTGACTTATTTGAAACTGGAAGCCTCTTTATATCATTGGGTCCCCCAGATATACATATCTGCTCCCCCCTACATGAATAGGTATGAGACACATAGTATACATTGTTACTCATTTAAAAAAAATGGAAAACCTATAAAAAAAAAAAAAAACACAAACTTATAAAATCCCCCAAAATAAAAAATAATGCCCCACAATGTAAATCACATCATCCAGTGATGTAGCTCCACTTTTGATATGAACCATCTCCTCTTCTAGTTCTGAATCCCAGAACTGTACTAAAGAGTTACAAAATATTAAATATCTTACAGTTTGATTGAATAACACCATTAGAATTCATGGCTCTGTCTTGGATCCATGAGAAACAGACAGGGCCAGTGTTTGAATGTTATCTTCTTAATTTAACTAAGTAGAAAATCTGCTCACATACTCTTTCTACATGCCCAACAGGCAAAAGAAGAAGCTCAGCTTGCCTGCCTTCCCCCACCCCCCCTCCTCCCTCCGCTGATACATTTGGCACCTTTTGGGGGGAGCAGGTACCTGGTTTTGACAGGTACCCACTCCCACTTACGGCTCAGTTCGCCTCCGTGAACTGAGCCAGAAGTTCTACCCCCGAAGCCTTCTGGGAGACTTCACAGGTCCCAGAAGACAGCAGCTCATTCACAAAGTTCAGCACACTGCACACATGCGTAGCCCATGGGCTGAAGAAAAAAAAAAAAAAAGAACATTGCACTTATGCCCATTATTAGAAGTGGGTGGATGTTGGGAGGTCTAATGGTGGGCATACCACCCATTTTCTGGCAGAGATTTCTTCATCCAAATTGATCGTTCGATGTGCATGGAGGAATCTGTTAGGTTCTCTTTTTTCATTCAGCCCACAAGTTGCATGACATTTTTTTAAAAAGAGTACCTGTCATACCAATGACAGAAGCCTGGCCAAAAAGATGGGAGAGCTGAAGCTGCTAATGTTTGAGGAGGACTTAGATTTTGTGGGTATAACAGAGACTTGGTTCGACAACTCTCATGATTGGATGGCGACCATTCAAGGGTATTCCCTTTATCGCAGAGATAGAAAAGGTAAAAAAGGGGAAGGGGTATGTCTGTATATTAAGAACAGTGTACAGGTAAATATGAGGGATGATATTAATAATGGAGCTATGGACGAGGCAGAATCCCTATGGGTAGAACTTAAAAGGGAAGGCACTATAGGGAAGGTAATATTGGGCATATGCTATAGGCCCCCCAACCAGAGGGAGGAGGGGGAGGCGGACCTTCTTTTACAGATAGGATTGGCAGCAAGGATGGGAAATGTCATTATAATGGGGGTCTTTAATTATCCAGATATAGACTGGGCAGAAGGAACTGTGCATTCAGCCAAGGCTCGGCAGTTTCTAAATGTTTTGCAGGACAATTTTATGGGTCAGATGGTGAACGCACTGACAAGAAACAATGCGGTACTTGACCTACTGATTACCAACAATACAGACCTGCTCACGGATATAGAAATACGGGGAAACTTAGGAAACAGTGACCATAGGTCAATCAGTTTCAGTATTAATTATAGTAATAGAAAACACAAGGGTAATATAAGTACACTGAATATCAATGGAGCCAATTTTCCAAAACTAAGCTCCTTGCTAGAAAATATCGAATGGAATAGAACCCTGGGAGCAAAGAACATGAAGGAGAAGTGGGAGTGCTTCAAGAGCATACTAAACAAAGGGATTGGCCAGTGCATTCCAAAAGGAAATACATTTAAAAGAGCAAAACTAAACCCTGGGTGGCTAAACTCTAACATAAAAAGGCATATTAATACTAAAGAAAAGGCCTTTAAAAAATACAAGGCTGAGGGGTCATTGGCAGCATTCAAGCATTACAAAGAGTGTAATAAGAAATGTAAAGGTGAAATCAAGGCGGCTAAAATAGAACACAAGAGACATATAGTGGAAGAGAGTAAAAAGAACCCCAAGAAATTCTTTAACCGCTTGCCGACCACTGCACGACTATTTACTGTGGCGGTCAGCCCCTCAAAGGCAGAGCGATGTAGTACTACGTCGCTAGCCTGTGAGGGTCTCGGGAGCGAGGCACGCTCCCACTCCCGCACGGTCACGGACCCCCCCGCACGTGTGACCAGCAGACCCAATCACCCGCCGGTCACTCACGATCGTCGGTGCAGAGGGAGAAAGGCAGGCGGCTAATGTAAACAAGCCGCCTGTCATTCTCCCCTGTCTATGCATGGTGATCATACGGTTCTACTATGTAGAACCATTGATCACTGTTCATACAGCTCAAGCCACAGCCAATCACAGTTAGAAGCATGCCCCTAGGGACACTCATAACCCCTCCCTCTCAAAAAAAGTTAACCCCTTCACTGCCAGTGTAATTTTACAGTAACAGTGCATATGTATAGCACTGATTATTGTAGAAATGTCACTGGTAACCCCAAAAGTGTCAAAAATGTCAGTCAAGGGTCCGATCTGTCCGCCGCAATGTCGCAGTACCGCAAAAAAAATCGCAGATTGCCGCCATTACGCGTTAAAAAAAAAAACAACAAAAATGACAAAAATCTTTCCCTTTGTTAGTAAACGCAATAACTTTTGCGCAAACCAATCAAAATACGCTTTTTGTGATTTTTCTTACCAAACATATGTAGCATAAAACAAATTGGCCAAACATGTTAAAAAATTTTGATTTTTACATTTTTTTGGGGGGGAATTTCATATAAAAAAATGTGAAAAATATTGTTATTTTTGCAAAATTGACACTCTTTTTTTGTTTATAGTGCAAAAAGTAAAAATCACACAGGTGATCAAATACCACCAAAAGAAAGCTCTGTTTGTGGGAAAAAAAGGACGTCAAATTCGTTTAGGTACAGCGTTGCACGACCTCGCAATTGTCCGTTAAAGTCACGCAGTGCCGAATCGCAAAAAAAACCCTGGTCGGAATGGGGGTAAAATCTTCCGGGGCTTAAGTGATTAAGTATATAAACAGTAAGAAAGCGAGGCCAGAACGCATTGGCCCCATAAAAGACTAAGGAAATCTGGCCACAGAGGACAGAGAGAAGGCGAAAGTGTTAAATAATTGATTTTCTTCAGTCTTCACAAAAGAATTGGGGGGCTACACTAACCCAGCTTGGAATGCTAAACTAATAATACACCTCAGGAGTTATCGCCATGGCTAACAGAAGATAGACTTAGAACTAAACTAGAGAAACTTAACATAAATAAATCACCGGGACTGAATGGCTTGCACCCGAGGGTTCTTAAAGAGCTCAGCCAGGTGATTGCCAGACCATTATTCTTGATCATTAGGGATAGTCTACATATGGTATGGTGCCAGCTGATTGTAAAAAATCCAACGTGGTACCAATATTTAAAAACGGGCCGAGATATATCCCGGGTATCTATAGGCCGGTCAGCCTAACATCAGTAGTCTGCAAGATTTTGGAGGGGATGTTAAGGGACCACATACAAGACTTTAGTAATGAAAACGGTATTATTAGTAGTAATCAGCATTGATTCATGAAAAATCGTTCTTGCCAATCTATTAACCTTCTACGATGAAGTGAGCTGCCACCTAGATAAAGGTAAGCCTGTGGATGTGGTGTATCTGGACTTTGCAAAGGCCTTTGACACCGTTCCCCACAAACGCTTACTGTACAAACTAAGGAATGTAGGTATGGACCATAGGGTGAGTACCTGGATAGAGAAATGGCTCCAGGGGAGAGTCCAGAGGGTGGTGATTAATGTGGAGTACTCGGATTGGGCGGGTGTGGAAAGTGGGGTCCCCCAAGGTTCTGTCCTGGGACCGATCCTGTTTAATTTATTCATAAATGATCTAGAGAAGGGGATATCTAGTACAATCTCAGTATTTGCAGATGATACTAAACTAAGCATGCCAATATCTTCTATGCAGGATGTGGAAACCTTACAAGCGGACCTGAACAAAATAATGGGGTGGGCAACTACAAGACAGATGAAGTTTAGTGTTGAAAAATGTAAAGTAATGCACGTCTTCTGGGCATCAGAAACACGAAAGCAAGCTACTCACTAGGGGGGAAACCTCTGGGTGAATCTAAGATGGAAAAGGATCTGGGGGTCCTAGTGGACAACAGGCTTGGCAGTGGCATGCAATGCCAAGCCGCTGCAAGCAAAGTCAACAGAATACTGGGATGTATAAAAAAGGGGATTCACTCCAGAAATAAAGAGATTATTCTCCCACTCTACAAGACTCTGGTCTGGCCACATCTGGAGTATGCTGTCCAGTTCTGGGCACCGGTCCTCAGGAAGGATGTGCTGGAACTGGAGAGATTCCAGAGAAGGGCAACAAAAATAATTAGGGGAATGGAGGGCATCAGCTATGAGGAAAGACTGCAAACATTTAACTTATTCTCTCTGGAGAAGAGACGATTGAGGGGGGATATGATATCAATGTACAAATACTGTGCTGGCGACCCTAGCATAAGGAACAAACTTTTCAGAGAAAGGGAATACAATAAGACACGTGGCCACTTACTAAAACGAGAGGAAAAAGGGTTTAACCTTAAAATACGTAAGGGGTTCTTCACTGTCAGAGCAGTAAAAAAAAAGGAATTCGCTTCCACAGGCAGTTGTATCAGCAGGGAGCATCGATAGTTTCAATAAACTATTGGACGGCCACCTTAAAGACCACAAAATACAGGGGAATACAATGTACGGTTAACAGCAAACGCGCACGTGCATCATAGGTTGAACTGGATGGACTGATGTCTTTTTTCAGTCTCACAAACTATGTAACTATGTACTTATTAATATCAGGGGATATTTAAATTCCCTGTGATAACAATAAAAATGATAATAAAATAAAAAAAATTAAAGGGAATAACAACAAAAAGCAAAATAAATAATAAAAAAAAAAAATTCAAGCACCCCTGTCCCCCGTGTTTGCACAGAAAAGCATGCATGCATCGTCTGGTGTCCCATGTAAACAGCAATTGCAGCATGCATGTGAGGTATTGCTGCGAATGTCAGATTGAGGGCAGTAATTCTTGCAGTAGACCTCTAAAGGTCTAAAGTGGTAACCTGTAAATGCTTTTAAAGGCTTTTAAAAATGTGCGTAGTTTGTTGCAGCTGCCGGGGCGTGCACAATTTTAAAGCATGTCATGTTTGGTATCTATGTACTCAGCATAAGATCATCTTTTATATTTTACCAAACAATTAGGAAATATATAGTGTACAGTATTTGTGCCTTAAATTTAAACAAAGTGTTTTTTTTTGTTTTTGCAAAAATTGCGTTTGGAAAATCTCAGCGCAAATACTGTGTGACAAAAAAAGTTGCAACACCCACAATTTTGTTCTGTAGGGCCTCTGCTTTAAAAAAATATATATAATTTTTGGGGGTTCAATGTAATTTTTTTTCATGTAAACAAAAAGTCACAGAAAAGGCTTGGTTTTCAAATGGTTATGTGTGGCTAAGATTGAGCATAAAATGCCAGGACAGTTCAAACACCCCCCAAATTACCTCTTTTTGGAAAGTAGACACCCCAAGATATTTTCTTATAGGCATATTAAATCCATAGAATATTTTATATTTTGCCACAAGTTTGGAGAAAATGACAATTTGTTGTTTTTTTTTTTACACAAAGTTGTCACTAAATGATATATTGCTTACACATGCCATGGGTATATGTGGAATGACACCCCAAAATAAATTCTGCTGCTTCTCCTGAGCACAGGGATACCACATGTGTGAGACTTTTTTGGAGCTTAACTGTGTACGGGACCACGAAAACCAATCACCACCTTCAGGTTTTCTAAGGGCGTAAATTGTTGTTTTTACTCTTCACTACCTGTCTCAGTTTCAGAGGCCATGCAATGCCAAGAAAGCACAACCCCCCCCCAAAATGACCCCATTTTACAAAGTAGACCTAAGCTATTTGCTAAGAGGCATGTGAGTATTTTGCAGATCTCATTTGTTTTGGGAAATGAAAAAAAAAAGTTTTTTTTTTTTAAATTTTCAAAACTTTGTGACAAAAAGTGAGACCTGCAAAACAGTCAACATGCCTCTTAGAAAATAGCTTAGGGTGTCTACTTTCCAAAAAGGGGTCATTTAGGGAGGTTTTGTGCTTTCTTGGCGTTTCATGGCCTCCAAAACTTTGATAGGTAGTGAGGAGTAAAATCAACAATTTACACCCTTAGAAAGTCTGAACGAACTTCCAGTTCCGGCGCCGTATGTGCCAGCGGCTCCCACAGCGGGACTCGGGCTTCAGCTTATAAAATCACGTCTTTAACACCTGCTGCCATCTGTTACAACCATCACTAGGACCCGCAAACTACCACTTTCATCTCTGCAAATAGAGGTCCCCTAGAGAAGTCGGGACCTCGCTCCCAGACGGGCTCACCACAAATTGTCACCGCGGTCTCGGCCTACACCCCCGGAGCGGCGGAAGTGGCACTAATGGACACATCACAGGCCTCAACCACCACTGCACCCCCTACAAGAGACCCCTCCATGGACAGGATAGCTCAGGCAGTTGTTACCCTATTGGCACTCACCATCACTACATCAGTCAAGAGGGCAGTGGCAGCAGGTATGGCGAGCTTCAAGAAGCAGCTAGAGGAACATACACACCGGCTCAGTGACTTTGAAAGTCGTAGAGGATGAGCTTTACCAGTCCCAAACTGCTGAACAGGCCCAGGAGAAAGTTACTCATCTTTAGAAGATTTAGAAAACCGAGCACGGCGGAGCAATCTTAGATTTATTGTCGTCCCTGAATCTGTTGCCCCCTCAGCTATTCCCAAAATGTGCGCCAAAAGGATCCCGGAAGCCTTGGGATTGCAGGGAACCTGTGTGGTCAAGTGGGAACATTGTATGGTTCTGTACTCAGAGGACTGCAAAGCCCCACGTCCGATAATCTCTAAGTACCTGAACTATACCGAAAAATCAGCCATCCTGCAAAAATTTTGCCAAACCCAAAACTTCCAAATTGATGGCCTTAAGATACAAATTTTTGCTAACTACTCTGGTCACTAAGAAATGCAAAGCTTTCCAGAACGTTTTCTCAAAACTACATCAGGAACGTATCAAATTTACCCTGGCCTACCTGGCGACTCTGCGACTTTGTGCGCCCAATGGCTCTCAGCTGTCTTTCCAAGACCCGGCAAAAGTGGAAGCTTTTCTTCCAACTCTTCATTCTGGTGACCAGGGGCATCTGGCCATTTCCTAATCTCCCTCAGTTGCACGACCGCTGGTTCAAAGAAGCCCGCGCAAGGACTCTCCCAAGCACTTGAAATATTCTACAGTGGTGAGCTCTGGACGCATGGATAGTCATTGACCTGCCTTATACGTTTGTATTACACTTCTATGGGTTTCCTACTCCTTTTATTGAGCTGATATTCTCTGTTACTCCACTTTAGTGGTTGTGCCTTATAGTTTTCTCGATGCTGTATATTCTCACTTCCTCAGGGTTACATTGAACTGTTGCCTTGTCTCCTTCACATTGGATATCTCTGTGGTTGGCTGCTCATCCTTTCCATCATTGAGACCAGGTGACACACTCGCCTTCTCCTACAAAGGGCGAGGTATACTTGTCTTCAGCGCCCGAGCCCACGCTTGGGGAGCAGCATACCACAGTGATCACGTACGGAAGAAAGAGAAGTTACTATATTTATAGTTTTGTGTTTACTGTTTTGCTTATTTGGTTCATTCCGATTTCCAGGTCCTGTGGTTCTTTATGCTTATCTATCCTGTAGATAGTCCTGTCATTATCTCATGCCAACACCTCCGTAGTCCTGTCCTCCTGCCCCATGTCCATGTCCGCTGTTGCCTTTATCATCGCTCTCTCTTCTTACCGCATCCTTTTACACTTTTTACATCCCCCCCTGATGTTTGACCCACCGTGAATATCGTTACATAGAACATTAAGGGCCTATGGTCGCCTGCCAAAGGGATGATGGTGTTACGACTCCTTAAGTGCCTCAAGGCAGAAATAGCACTCATCCAAGAATCACACCTGTCCTACGCTGATATGCACCGTATGCGAAAGCTTTGGGTTGGGACGGTATTTGCATCAGTGGTTTCCGGTCGCAAAGCGGGTGTACTTATTTTGCTCCACAAATGTCTCTCTTTTGATGTTATCTCTTCCGAGACTGACTCACAGGGGCACTATTTCTAGGTCCATTTATGGTTCCAAGATAGGGACCTCATTGTCACTAGCGTTTATGCTCCAAACTCCCCTGATCAGAAATTCTTTACCGACATCTCAGCTAATTTTTTTGTCACGTCCTCAGGTCCCTCATGTAATTGGTGGAGACTTCAACACCACTATCGAAGTGGTTTTGGACAAATTGACACGGAAACTCGTAACACGTCTCGCCGACTCACCTGGTAAAAACGCTCTTGCGTCGGTTATCGATTCGTTATCCTTGACGGACGTCTGGCGCTATGCCCACCCATCCGATAGAAAATTCACGTTCTATTCTCAGTTTTCTCCAGAATTTATTATACAGTATTTTTTGTACCAACGCGCTTTTACTGCGGCTTTCAGACACCACTATTCATGAGATCGTTATATCGGATCATGCCCCTGTTTCCGTAACAGACATACTAGACTGCCCGTTCACCCATCGTATTTGGAGGTTCCCCTCATATTTACTTAACAATTCAGATTTTGTTTCCTATCTCGCCCAAGCCTGGACTGATTACTCTTCTGCCAACTTGGCCCACGTTTCTGACCCTCACCTTTTTTGGGAAGCTGGGAAGGCATTCCTACGCGGTCGTATTATTTCTTACACTGCAAGGTTTAAAAAATCCATTGCTACCAACTATAAACGGGCCAGCAAACGCTTGCACACGGCACAACGCATTCTTCTGCTTACAGATTCCCCCTCCGCCAGGAAGGCCTGGCTGGAAGCCAAAGCGAACTTTGACACGTGGGCTGACAAATTAGAATCGGTCAAAAAAGCACATCTATCATCCACATTGCACAGATTCGGCAACAAAGCTGGCAAGTTGCTGGCAAGACTTTGCAAAGGCCCTCACTCACCTATTAGCTCCCTGCGTGACTGCTCCGGTAATGTGGACACCTCCCCTCTGGGTATTTGGCGTATCATGCGCGATTTATATTCGTCCTTATATGCCCCGGACCAAATTGACAAATCAGTCGCAGATACCTTTCTTTGTAATGTCACCCTCCCCACGATATCTCAAGCCCAGATCAATGCTTTAAATGCCCCTATCACTCCTGAGGAGGTTTTCAATACAATCAAATACCTCGCCCCAAACAAAGCTCCTGGCCCCGTTGTTCAGTCCGGGGAATTCTACAAAGCACTTTCACCGCACATGGTCCCCACCTTGGTATCAGTTAACTCTTCTATATCGTCGGGCAGCTGATATCGCCATACAAGGAACCAAGCAATTTTTAAACTACTGGCTAAAAAAGGCAAGGACCCGTTAGATCCAGGCTCATATAGACCCATATCCCTTCTCAATATAGACGTCAAGATTCTGTCCAAAATAGTTGCTTCATGTCTGGCCCTCATTATGCCGCATCTTATTCACCCAGCACAATCTGGCTTCACTAAAGGGAGGTCGGCCTTCGCCAATCTCCGCAAAGTCCTCCTGTCCCTCGACCAGGCCCGACTGCACCCCGGGCTGAACTCGTCATCGTGACTCTGGGATCTCATCATCGTGACTCTGGATGCGGAGAAAGCTTTTGACAACGTAGATTTCAATTGGCTTCACATGGACTTGAATGCTATGGGGTTTACAGGTTCTTTTGCACAGTTTATCCAGTCCATGTATGCTTCTCCTGCGGCCAGGTTATGTGTGGCGGGGTCCCTCACCAAGGAATTCCACCTCTTTAAGGGTACACAGCAAGACTGTCCACTCTCGCCACTTCTCTTTAATTTGGCAAGAGAACCCCTCTTGAGATTCCTACTGACCAAAGCCCCCTTGCATGGCATCCACATTGGCTCCCAGGAACTACGCTTGTCCCTGTTCGCGGACGATGTTCTACTTTTTACATCTAACCCTGCTGCTGACATACCGGTGATAGTCTCTGCATTTGATAAGTTTAGACAATGCTCAGGTATGAAAATAAATTATTCTAAGAGCGAGATACTCCCCCTTGGTGATTCTACTAATCGGCCCTGGGTGTCAACCTCTCCTTTTATTGTTGCCAAAACCCCTATCACATACTTAGGCATCAAAATAGGGAAGACCCCCCTCTTCCATTTATTCTTTAAACTATCCTCCTTTACTCTCTAAAATTACGCAGGAACTGGAAAATTAGATGGATCTGCCCCTCTCGCTCCTGGGTAGGTGTCATCTGATAATAATGGTGAGTTTTGCCCATTTACTTTACCCTCTACAAACCCTTCCTCTTATGCTCAAGCACAAAGACGTTCAATCTCTTAACTGGGCTTTTGCCAAATTCCTTTGGAAGGGCAAAAGATCCCGTATTGCTTTCAAGAAGCTCTGTCTACCCAGGAGCGAGGGTGGCATTACCTTCCCTGATATAAGAAAGTACAATTTGTCTTGTCTCCTCTGGATAGCACTAGACTGGATATCTCAGACCTCTCACTACTTCAACTATACTCTAGAGTCTCAGATGTCCAGCCCATTCTCTTTATCTGCACTTCTACATGTTAAATAGGTGACCATGCGTCCAGAGCTTCGCCACAACTTACTCCTGAGAGAAACGAATATAGCCTGCAGGGAGGTACGCAAGAAGTGCCTTTGACTTCCTTTATCCATCTCCAAGTACCTTCCTATTCGGGGAAATCTCGACTTCCAACTGGTCTTGGACCTGCCGGCATTCCGGCTTTGAGAGCTTAGAGGTTTGCGGACCTTCGCGGACCTATGTGACCCAATCACAGGAACTCCTTATTCTTACCATGTCAACATTGCAAAATATAATCTTCCTGCTTTTAATATTCCTGCTTCCATACCTTTTTCTTGTCAAAAGGTTCAAGAGCTCCCTCATCGACACTTTACTTAAGTCTGGTAATTATAGCATTTAGCACATCTACAAACCATTTGCAAACTCTTGTACTTTTGCTCTCGCTGACTCCACTGCCTCCAACTGGTTAAACAACTTCCCGGGAGAGAATGTCCTCGCTGACCTTTTTCAAGGATACAGTTCCACCAGGGCCTGAATTGAGAGAGAACAGTAGCCTTGTAGTAGGATATTACACTAGGAGCCCCCATTCCTGCCATGTTTACTGGCATGTGTAAAATCTCTTTCTTAAGACGTGGCTTCTTGGAGTTCCAGATAAAGGTCTGAAGGATACTTTGCACCTTCCTAAGCTGTATTTGGGAGTAGGAAAGTGGTAGTGTATGGAAGAGGTACAGGATACGAAGGAGTAAAAACATTTTTGTCAAAGAGATGCACCCTGCCTATAAGGATACTCTAGTTTTAAGGGTAGCAGAGATTTATTAAAGCATTGTTAAGTGTGGAAAGATTAAAATATTGAATCTTAGAGGCCAGGGAAGTAAGCTGTTTTCCAAGGTAGGGTAAGATATCAACGGGAGCCCACGAGAAGGGGACAATGCCTGCAATCTGATGTTTGATTTGTGGTGGGAGGCCTATAGATAGCATGTGGGACTTAGAGTGGTTTAGTTTGTACTGAGAGATCAAACCAAAATGATGAAGTAAAGTACAGAGGGGTGAAAGGGATTGCTTAGGGTTTGTCAAGAAAATGAGAATATCATCTGCGTATAGGCTAATTTTATGGACTTCGCCAACAGGGAATTTGGAAGCAGCCACTTGCCTTTTATATTGCTTTACTAAAAAAGCACCCCATTTTGTTCCCAAAAGCATAGAGTTGAGTTTGAGGTGTTTACTGTAAAAATCTTAGCCTTTAAGGAGTATAGAGCTAAGTTGGTTATGGATAGAAAATATTTAGTCAGTTAGATGGGGGTCATGATGGGCTTTTTATTGTGGGCTTCTAGATTTCTAATTTGATTTATGAGACAGGAGATTTGATGTGTGTGCCTTTTCCTATTGTGAGCTGATAGTTTGATAAGTATTCCTCTAAGACAGGCCTTGTGGGTGTTCTGTGTCAGGATTATCATTGGTTTGAAAGAAAAAAAATTGATATCAGATTCAATTTGCTTTTGGATCTTTTGGTTCATCAAGAGGGAAGAATTAAGCCTCCAGGGAGACTGAGAGCTGGTCACCTTAGAGAGGTGTATTTCAATAGATATAGGTCCATGGTTAGACCAAGTGATCACTCCAATGGAGGATGCAGAGACCTTTTGTAGGGTTAATTTGTTTGTTAAGATTAAATCAATTCCGGAGTATACCCCATGAGCAGGGAAATAGTAGGTGTAGTCTTTTTCATTGCCATTGGCACAGTGCCAGACATCATACAGGTCCCCAGAGGCTTAAAAGGAATTTAGTTATGTAGAGGTTTTCCGCACAGGGTTTCCAGAATCCATAGATGGATCAATCACTTAATTGAAGTCTCCACATAGGATTAGTGGATAAGCTCCATGTGTTTAGAGTTTGCGTGCTATAGCAGCGCAAAGTTTTGGAGTGGAAGTATTCGGGGCATATACATTTATTATGGTCAGTATAGAGTTAGTAAAAGATACAGATAGGATCAGGAAGCGGCCGTTGGGGTCAGCTTCCGCCGAATGTGGCTGGAATGCTACAGATGCTTTCACCACTATCATGACTCCAGGAAGGGGCAGGGCAATTTTGGGTGACTACATTGTGGGAATTTGCAAAGTGCAAAGTAGGTTTCCTGCACAGAGATAACATCACTTTTAGAGGTTAGAGACTCCTTCCAGATTAGGGAACGTTTGTAGGGGCTATTCAACCCTTTTGCATTAAGAGAGTTAATTTTGATCGACATTGTGAGGGGTGTAAGTATGCCATTGTGTGCGTATCACTAGTTCAGGCAATGCAAAAGACCAGACCTTCTTCACAACATTAAATTTACAAGAAATACAGTGATGAGTGCATATCTTAATTATTGCATAATTATAGTTATACACATAGGTGTCAAACCTGAGAGAGAGGCAAGGAGGAAACAAAGGGGTGTTAATAGTGAGGAAAGAAAAATAAGCGAGAACACAATAATGAACAATTGCATACATGGTATTCTTCAAATTGAGGAGAAGTATGAAAACCATACAGTTAGGAACTATGGAAACACTGAACAGTCCATGAACATGGGTGGAGGATACTGTATTTCCTAATGCATTCTGCCCTGGAGATTGTGCCAGAGTAGTAGGCTGTGAGTATATTTACTTGTTGGTGACAGTGCGCCAGTCTCCATGCAGTAATTTGGCTGTTCCATGGGTGGGAACTCCTGCTTTGGGCATGGGGATTAGGCCCAAGTTGTGAAGCTGTTTTAGGCCCTGTTTTTAGTGGAGAATGGTGGTGGTCTTACCCTGATGTGTGATGGAGAGTTTGATGGAGAAGTCCCATTGGTATGGGATGCTGTGTTGCTGCAGGATTTTGGTGACAGGCACGAGATCTCTTTTGTGTGGTGGTAGCAGAGATGTCAGAGTAGATGGCCATAAGGTTCAGGAAGGGAAGGCATGGATCTTGATGTCTGTGGAATCTTCTCCTTTGTTTGAAAAAAATGTATAGGAGTAGGGACATACCAAGGTTTGTCTGCTGGAATGTGTTGGGGTTTAAAGAACCTGTGTGCCCTATCAATCAATAGATCTAGTTCTGAGAAGTGGAAGGGCTTTGAATAGGTGTTGCCAGTATTTTGACAGCTCTTGAGGGGCTACTGACTCAGCGTATATTTAGATTACTTCTGCGAGAGCGATCTTCAAGATCCGCAAGTTTAGTCTGAATGCGTTACAGCTCAGTTGCCTGCTCCCTGTGTGCATCCACTAATTCATTGTAGGCATCTGTGAAATCAGTGAGCTTCCTCTTCACTTTATCAGTGCGGTCTCCCAGATCATCTACCTGCATTTGGATATGAAATGTACCTGTTTAGATCTTTTTGTTTGCCTTTTTGCAGGGTCATGAGCATATGTTTCAAAGTATGCTCTGAGACTGCATTGTTAGAAACAGACAGATCTGCTAGGGAATCAGTAATACCCCCCCTATCATAATCATCATCTCCCTCCTTCTCAGCTGAATGAAACTGTAAGGATTTATTGCTTACCGGCACTGTGTGGCTTGGTGAAGTGAAGGGCGATGAGGCTGCTATTTTATTCCCATCTTTGCTCCCAGAGCTCTTAGGGCTGGCGTAATCTATGTGACAGGAGTCCACCCAAGCAGAGCGTGGCAGAGAACCATGGGAGACTGCACTGCCCCTGTGTCCGGCACCATTTTGGAAACTGGGCGCCTGTGAGCCGCTGAAGAACTCGGTCTGCGGGGTCAGGCGGCTTATTGTTCCTCTTGCGGGAAATCCTCTCTTGTTCCCTGGACTGAAGGGAACAGGATGGCGCTGTGTGCAGCGGTGGGTGCTAGTGGTGATCGTTGCTTTGTCTCTCTGTGCAGCAGACCGATTGGTCTAAGCGGCCATATTTGTCCGTGGCCTGGCTCTGCCCCTCTTTACATTAATTTAATGGACAGGGTGCTCTCATTATGGTGCTTATCCATGAGCTAGATGGTAGGCATGTGCATGACGAAAAAAAAATGTTTTGTTTCTTTTAGATACAGTATATTAATCTATTTATTTCCTTTAGTTAAATTTGATTGATTCTTTGAATTAATTTTTGGAACTCATATTCAGAATTATTTTCCTTTATTATTTCAAATTTTCTTTGACTTTCCCAATTTTCTTTTAGATTCAAAGCCGAAAAATTTTTGAATTAATTCAATCGACACATTTCTAATTTCTCGATTCAAATGCAGTTGCTGAAATGGTTTCCTACATAAATAACATTTACAAATGAGGCAAAAAAGTTCTATATTTGTTTCTTTCCTAAAATGCTGAAAAGACCCCTGTAAAAATATCCTTTGAATGAAAAGGGAAGATTTCCAGATTTCTTCCCTGGTTTATTGACATCAGTCTACGGGGAGAAGTTCCCGTTCCAGTCTTGTGTGGACTTATAAGTGATGATACAGAGGAAAGCCACCTTGCTCATTACCTGGACAGAGAGTTTATTGCACCCCTGATGATGTCAGACCTTCGCTAATGAAATGCGCAGGATGAGACTTTTGGAGACACGTCATTTCTGGCATGACATTGATTTATGGAATGCAGGTGGAGCACAAAACCGACGCTCTTCGGTTTCCTATCAATTCTTCTATATATAATGTGAATTATGTAAGTGCAATTTCATTATTCCTTAATAAACATCAAATATACTGTACTACACTATGAAAGGTTTGTCTATGTCTTCCCCTTGCAAACAAGGTATTTTTAGGATCTTTTAAAGGCACAGGAGTGCCTCTCAGGATGTGCTGATTTGCAAATGTCCAAAACAGTCAGGATATCAATGGAGGATTAATTATAACATTTATTTGGGGATATACTTACCTTAAGCGCTTTTGACCTTCTTTGAGAAAAGATGTTGTGACGGAGTCACTTTGGTTGGAGGGCCTGTGGAACCCAGCTTACCTTAGAGAGGTTGGGAAATTCCTGTCTCAGGTCCCTAGGCCCCTCTTAAGTGTAAGTCACCCTGTGTCTATTAGGGAGACAGGGTGGCCAAGAAAATGATGGACTTAATGGACACAGAATATGGTTTGGATTACTCAAATGGGACAGTAATATTTGTCAACATTATATCTCAAAGAATATTTGAAGACTCTGGGACTCTAGGCCTAGATGCCTATTGCCAATAAGGCTTCACACAGTCAGACTCCTAGCAGATGTGAATATCATCAGCTCAACCACCTGTCTTTCACACATTGTAAATTATGCTGATTTGCTCACCTTTTGTTTACGGTGGGTTATCAGTGTTTACACTTATGATAATGTGTATTGTATTGCAGGAGCTCGAGGACAGAAAGTCTGCTAGTTAATTGGCTCAGGTTGATTGAATCACTGTTATCTATTAATTGCTGAGTGGAAATAGTATACTGTTTGTGTTGCTTTTTCCTAAGATGTGTTAATTATAATTCTGTGCAAAATGTCATCTCCATATGATAATGTAATCAGGCAACCCCTGACCTGTGTGCGGTAATCTGATCAGGAGGGGGAGGTCCATGCTGTATATAAATTCTGTTTGACTGTTCAATAAACTAGAGAATGTTCCAGTACAAGCTAAGTTGTTGGCTAGCTTTGTATGGGGGCGGCTGGAAAATCTGATATCTATGTTCATGACTGGGAGGAAGCCGTATACTGATGGAAGTCCACAAGTACAGTGAGGGTTGAGGTTCCGTTACAGAGGTAATATACCTGTAGTTCTGGTAAGTGCAGGGTGTTTTCACCTGGAAGGAAGCACAATCTTTCCATTAAAGTGGCACTAACATTTTTTTTTGGAACTTTCAGCACAGAATCATTTTTTGGGCTTTTTCCTCCATATAAACAATCTAAAAAAAGTGAGCGCTGAATAACTTGAGTAGTGGCTGGCACAAACAAAGGTGAAGATACAACCTCCAAATAAACATAAAATAGCATACAAAGTGCAGTGCTTCACAGTGATAAATGAATATCACTGTATTCAATAAGTGAACAAAGTTCCATTAGTAAACAGATGATATGACCAGGAAGGTCTTATTAGACTGAAGGACATGCTATGAAAATGCTGTGTGCCAAACCACTCACCAGAGAGTGGGTTAAATACAGCATTCAGTTATATACACTTAAACCAAAAGTGCTTCACAGTGCTCATACTCCGTGGTGTCCCTCCATCATTCAATGCACTCACCGGATGTTAATTGATCACAAACCTTGAATTGCTGTTATGAGGTTAGGTGACATCATATCCAAAACTGTAGGTGACTTAACAGACTACACTGGGTACCTGCACTGTGCAAATTAAACTCACCAAGGGGAGCCAAAATGATGCTCCTATAGTTTAATTTGTATTAGAATCCAAGGTACATAACAAGTTTCAGCATACAAGTAAAAACAAGCCATATAGGACTTACAAAGATAGCCACTGCTCCTGCCATGAGGACGCAGTGGCGATGACATCAGCGTGTAGGTCCCTTCCAACGCGTTTCATGCACATGCACGTTCTTAAGGAATCCGCCTATCACTGACATCTGGTTTTAGACTCCTATAAATAACCACAATCCAGGAGAAATGAAACATTGAAACTGGAAATGATTCTTCCACCATTTTGCCAGGGACCTGAAGTGGTACAGCCACCATTTTCCGGAAACATATGAAGCACTTTATTGATATTTACTGTATATTGATTTTTACATATTAGCATATTTATGAGATTTGCATCAAGCACTTTTTTGGGGACTATTTCTAGCTGATATATTTATTTACTCTTTTTTGCTTTGTACCAGATTATTACAGGTGGTGATTTATGATGTGCTGGTACCGTGTTATCACTGTGTGGTCAAACAGAAAGATAAATATGCAGATAAGCACTATTATAGCTCAATGTCCTATCTTGTGGCTGGATAGTACAATAAATGCATCTCTGAAGGCTATTACAACTCTGGGTCTAGTATTGATTTTCAGGGAGCCCTATGATAATTGCAATAAGTCTTTATTTCCCCACATGCTTCTGGGACACTGACTGATCAGGACTTTTATTGATTCCTGACAACCCCCGCCACAGCAATAAAGCCCCTCTGCTATTAATGAAAGCTTCCCAGTACTGTTAGAATGTACAGAAATCCCGGGTGATGTCATTATCCAAATATGGACCCCTTTTATTTCATTTCAGCAGTGCCATGGAGCTGTTGTTGTGGCTGTGGGCCATTGTGCATTGTTCATCATGATTGATACTTTATCTATGTTACCGAACAACCTAATTGACATGAACTTACATTGTAAGATTTGTTTATTTTTGGGGGAACATTTTTAAAATATTTTTTTTTTTCCTGACCTCAATGTATTATTTGTGTACTTTATACCACTTACTCATTCATGTAGGGGTGGGGGCAGAATAAATGTAAGTTAGACATTTCGTTTTCCCATAAAAACTTTAGATAGACCTTTAGTTTTGCCATAAAACTCAATCTGGATTGGAAGGGACAGATACAATAGGATTGTGAGCATATCGTCTCTATTTCTGTTTCATACCAGGTCACATGTTTTTTAACTTTGTGGGGGTACCTTGCAAGGGAGGGAATTAAAGCTCAAAGGCCTTATCCCCAAATCTGATGCTTAGGAGGATGTGGAGGGGGGGGGGGGGTTGGCTTAATAGAAACTAGTAGCCTCTGCAGATTAATGGGTCCCCCAGACATCCAACTCTCCTTTCCCTTACAGGAATGGGTATGAGGTACATAGTACACTTTGTTGCCCATTAAAAAAAAAAAAAATGAACACCATTGAACACATCCTTTATTTATAAAATCCCTCCAAAATAATATTAACCACTTCAATACAGGGCAGTTACACCCCCTTCCTGCCCAGGCCAATTTTCAGCTTTTAGCGCTGTTGCATTTTGAATGACAATTGCGTGGTCATGCAACACTGTACCTAAACCAAATTTAAATATTTTTTTCCCCCCAAAAAATAGCTTTCTTTTGGTGGTATTTGATCACCGCATGTTTTTTTCTTTTTTGCTAAACAAATAAAAAAAGAAAAAAGTTTGAGAAAATTTTTTTGTAAATAAATACAGTATGTTTTTTTCTGCACTGATGAGCACTGATGAGGCTGAACTGGCAGGCACTGATGAGGAGGCACTGATGGGTTGGCACTGATAATGAGATACTAATATGCAGCACTGATGGGTACTGATAGGCAGCACTGAAATGCAGCACTGATGGGCAATGTTATGTGGCACTGATAGGTAGCACTGATATGCAGCATTTATGGGCATTGATAGGCGGCACTGATAGGTGGCACTGTTGGGCACTGATAGGCAGCACTGATGGGCACTGGTGGGTGTCACTAATCGTTGACAATGATGGGCACTGGTGGATGGCACTGATAGAGGGCAATGATGAGCAGAATTGATAGAAGGGCACTAACAGGCTCCGTTGGCACTGATTGGCATCCCTGGTGGCATGGGTAGGCACCCCTGGTGTCCATGGGTGGGCAATCCCTGGTGGCTCTAGTGGAATCCCCCAAGGGTCTGAGCTGGTAATCAATGCTCTGATTGCCAGCACAGACCCCCCCCTGTCAGGAGAGCCACCGATTGGCTCTCCTCTACTCACGCCTGTTAGGCGCGAACAGAGGAAAGCCCATCAACAGCACTTCCTATTTACTGTGTGACCAGCTGTGATTGGACACAGCTGATCACATGGTAAAGAGCCTAGGTCATAGGCTCTTTACGGGGATCAGAGATGCAGTGTGTCAGAGTGACACACCGCACCACCGATCGCCGCTCTACATGCCCCCCGGTGGAACGCAAGGCAGCCTATCCCACTGAACGTTATATAATGCCCAGCCGGGATGGGACAACAACTTTGCGGCTGTCATTTTACTATATGACGGTCGAGAAGTGGTTAAAAAAATAATAATGTCCCACAACGTCATATCATCCATTGATGTAGATCCAATGTTGGTATACTGTCTATTCATCTCCTCTTCTAGTTTTGAATCCCACAACTGTATTAAAGAGTTACAAATTAGGAAATATCTTATAGTTTGACTTAATAACATGATTATCATTTATGGCTCTGTCTTGGAGCCATGGTAAACAGTTGAAAAATATACCTTACAAGACGGGGACACTGTTTGAATGTTACTATCTAAATGTAACTAAAATAGAAATTCTGCTCACTTAGTGTTTCTATATGCCCTACAAGCAGCCAGGGAAACCAAGAAACAATCCATCCCTTTACCTCTAGCCATTCCTCCTCTGTTTTCTTCCCTTCTCCCTGACCTTTTACCTTCCCAAAAATTGTTTAATGTTCTGCAACAACTTTTACACTCCAGGAGCACACATTAACTTCATTAACTTGTACTAATAGTTACAATATTTCTGAGACTTTTCAACTTTTTTGACATAGTGTGATTTCTACCTGCATTTAAATCAAAATAAAACAATTTATTAAAAAAAAAAATAAAATAGAGAAGTCATACACTAAAAAAAAATCAGCAAAAATGATTTCCCCATATATCAATTATGAATCCCATAGAAATATCACCAAGCATTTTAAACTCCCAATGTTCCATATAATTTATTCTGCTTACCTATAAAAGCCACGATACAAAACTATTCAACACTGATTTGCATTGTGCAACTGTTTATGTGTGAGTTGATTATTATTATTATTATTATTATTATCATTATTGTTATGTATTTATTTATTTATCATTAGTATTAATTGAATTACAGTAAGTAACATTTTATTTGTTATTGGTATTGAGATTGTTACACAGAAAAAAAAACTTGCAATTGAAGGTTTTAAAACAGTAAAGTGATTTAGATTTTTTTTTTTTTTCTTTGCACACTTTGAACAATATTATGCCCATTGTTGCTACTGTGTTAAATACAGTAACCCATGGAAAAAAATATATATAATTGACTTTCCCCATTAAAAATTGGTTTGGCTGATTGCTAGGGAAGTAACTCTGTATGTCTCGTCTGCCTGCTAGTTACTTTTTATTAGTACTAGGACAGGAGCAGCCACATAAGACTCCGAACATCAAAAAAAAGAGAAGAATAAATCACCGGGGAAGGAGCAATGGGGATGATCATAGACATCACAGCACTTGACTTGTTTTGTCAGGTAAGCCTGCTATATTATACAAATATGCTGCTCATACTTACACATTTAGGCTAAAGCCCCTTCATAATGATGCAGAGTTTTTAAACCAGTTTTAAACCAGTTTAATACAGCCCAGGTATGCCAAGTCTTATAGCTGTTTTTTTAAACAGCCACATCTTGAGTAGAAAAGCCTGTTCTTTTCCAGCATGCTGCAGAGAGGGGCCCTTGCTTTTTACCCCTTCTAACTCCGACCTTTACCTCAGTAACTAGAAACTCCCATTCTCATGATTGGAGAGCTCTAGCTTCCATTTACACTAAGCATGAGGACTTTTAGACAATTTTTGCACATTTTTTGAATGTTTGTGTTTTTCAAAAGTTTTCACACAGTTTGAACAATTTTGTTATAGCCAATATAACTAGGAGAAGGAGAAGAAGCACTAAGCTGCTTATTTTCAGGCACCCCAATTGAACTCTATAGGAGCCAAAATTGTGCAACTCTACCCCAAAGTAGATCAAGTGCTTTTTGAGCTTCAAACAACAAGCTTTAAGTGACGTGACATTCAAGCATGAATGGGCAGTACTGAATATTTTAAATTCATTGGGTGGGAATGAAGTCTGACTCAGGGGGGTGGGAGGAATGTTGGACCACTGCAGAGAGATCACTGCTTCCACACAGAGAGCAGACTGACAGGGGAAAGGCTTTTATATTCTGGGCTATGGCTGCTTTTTATAGAAATCAATATGTTGAATTTTGCACACCTCAAGTACCCCAACCCATGTAAGAGACCACCTAGCTGAAGGCAATTTTCTTACTAAATCTCAAATGCTATTGAAAGGCCCTATTCCTCTTTTGTCCTATCTTTAAAGCGGTTGTAAACCCAAAAAAAAAAAAAAAAACCTGCAAGACAAAGGCATAATGAGCTAGTATGCGCGGGAGTCATTTTCCGGCAAGCTCCCGCCGGTCCCATAAGCGGCTGCATGCACTGCAAATATCTCCTAAACCGTGCCGGTTTAGGAGATATTAATTGTACCTACAAGTAAGCCTTATTATAGGCTTACCTGTAGTTAAAAGTGAAAAAAAGCGGGATACTACCGTTTTAAGTTGAAAACTACTGTACATCATTAGCCACAAGAGCAACAAGGATTTATTTTTCTCCTTACCCTTCCTTAATCTTTATACACATGCATCACATTTAATTTTGATGACTTGATAAAGCGCACAGCGCAAAACATGTAGTCATGGCCACCATATAGCTTGTGTTCCATCCTGGTTCCTGGTATTTTCCCGCAAGTGGCCCCTGTCCGGCTGATGTCACCGCTACGGAACTACAGCGGAGTCCTTTCATCCTTACGCCGGCTGGTTTCCGGCTTTGTGCACACACTGCTCAGCAGTCCTGGGAGACTGACCTCCTCTACTCGTGTTGCTTGCTGCCAGGTGCCCTTGTCCACTCCAGCCCAGGGGGATGTAAACATTTTATGTACTTTGTTTTTCGGTTATCAATACCAATAAACTGTTAATCCTTTCTATACTGGAAGTTCACCTGACTTCTTTATCCATTGCATCCCGGTGTGGTTCATGCGCTGCCTTCCTCATGTACTTTTAATTTTGAGACTGTGAACCCCTTCTATTGATAATTTATTTATACATAGAAATATATGAGAATGGCAGACCGTTACATTCTCACTCATCCTACCATCCTATATAAAAAAAAAAAAACGACAACATTGTCAAAATATTCCCCTAAACCAAATCCTTCAGTGGTCCACACATATACCCTCTTCTCTACCACCAAGCCAATGCTACAAAGCACTATCATTACCCTCACGGCTCTCCCACTGTAACACATATTGGGAATCTCTACAAAAGCTCTTCCAGCAATGGTATTACACCCCTACCAGAATCACAAAGATCTATCCCAACACCTCTCATTTATGCTGGAGAAACTGTGGCCTTCAAGCAACTCTTTTCCACATATGGTGAGAATGCCGTGTCCTAAAAGACTTTTGGAATCAAACACCAACTCTCCTCCAGTCAATCATCTCTATAACAACTAAGTTATCCTAACTAGATCTTCTCAGCCTGGCAATCCCCACATGGCCCAGGCGCTCTCAAACCACAGCCACCTACATCCCTATTGCCGCACGCCGGGCATTAACAAGAAAGCGGAAATGTTTGCAAGCACCGAACATCCAAGACATAACCACAATTCTAAACAACAAACTAAAAATGAAATACTACTTCTCTAAAGATAAATTTACCACTCAGAAGTTCTACAGAATCTGGGACCCATGGCTCAATGAACCCAGAAGTATAAAGCTGGAATTATCCATGGGAATCTGACTATAGCACTTTTTGTTCTCCCACTTTACCCTTCAATACTTTGCCAGTAACACACATCTCAGCAATATGAGCTTAGTAAGACCCCACGATAGATCAAACCTACACGTGTGATCACCTGCTAGTTCTAATTTTAATTCAAAAGTATGTTTAGATTTAAATATAGGTTTTGCATCATTGCCCTATAGCTTGTACCTCTAATAGCCAATGTATATACATACAATAGTTTATATGCCTGTATTTATGTAAAACATGTACATGTCTGTTATATGTATAAACCAATGTGCACACATCCCATATTTTGAGAATGTGCCATCGCATTCCCTTTGTTGATCCCTGTACTTTTTTGAAAAACTTAAAGTTTAAAAAAATCTATATATATATTCCTGTAAAAGCTGGAAACCCCTCTCTGACTTAATCAAGCTATGCAAATACAATGATAATATATTAAAAAGCACGGAGGAACCACAAGGAATTATTATGTATGGCACAGGTAAGGATACAGATGAGCCACAACATAATCCTACATGTGAATGTGCTCTACTTAAAAAAGTAGAAATATTCTCCCCTGAGTGAGTACCAAATGTCATGAAACCATGAAATAGACAGTTGAATTACAGCAGATATATTAATTTGCACCCAGGGCCGCTGATAGGGGGGGACCACAAGCCCTCTTGTAGGGGGCCTGAGCACACAGGGGGGCCCACACAGAGAGAGGGATTAGTGATGGACAACAAATACAGAAATCTTCCTCCAGCACCTGAATCTGATCTGTCCCCCTCCCTGCTATCAGCTTTTATCTGCTGAGAAAGAGACAGTTGTCCCTTACTAATCCCCCTCCCTTGTGTGGGACTCCCTCCCAGCACTTATCTCTGCTCAGGAGTTTATTTGTAAATTGTAACTTTGTTTCTCTCTCTCTGTCTCTCTGATCACTGAGCTCCAACTGCCCAGCCTGTATATTTTTCTCATCTCATCTTTTTTATTTAACATAGTTTTTTTTTTTTTTTTTAGATTTAGCAGGAATTATGCGAGTTATGTTATATTTGTGTCTGATAATAGTGATTTTGTTGTAATTTTAGCTAAATAGATCTTTAATATTTTCTTGAGGGGGCCCTGCCAGGTAGTCTGTACGGGGGCCCTACGATTTCTAACAGCAGTCCTGTTTGCACCCATGCTATGTGACAACTGATCAGGATTTTTTTTTTGCTATATAACACTTTCAGACAGTCAACACACGAACAGTAACATGTCTGGTCACAGCCAAAGGCAATAGATGGAACTAGAAACTTGAACTTAGTCTATTGCTGCTCAATCTAAAAGCATACATATTCTTACATCTAACATATGGGCATGGGTCCAGTCTTTAATGACAAAAGAGTAAGAACTCTCCATCACCAAGTATAATGTTACACCAGACCAGCACATGGCTAGCACGTGAGTGGAGAGTTCACATTTAACCACTTGCCAATTGCCGACAGCAATCCTACTGCGGCAGTGCGGCTCCCCTGGGTCCAGCGACGTCGACCTACGTCGCTGGACTACTAGTGATTCCGGCGGCGAGTGCAGGCGGAGGTGCGCTCCCACTGGGTTTAGACACAGCGGGAGTCGGGCCGGAGGAGGAGAGGCGGTGATTGCCGCCTCCTTCGTGATCATCGGGGAAACTGTGAGAAGACCCGCCTGCTTATGTAAACAAAGCAGGCCGATCTTCTCAGTGACAAACAGGAGGAGATCACAGGATTCAGCATAGCTGAACCTGCGATCTCTGTCTCTGTCAGAGAACCCCCCTCACATGTCAGTATGCAGGAGGCTCACATTTAACCCTGTGATCACCCATAGGGTTAACCCATTCCCTGCCAGCGTCATTATTACAGTAACAGTGCATATTTTTAGCACTGATTACTGTAGTAATGTCACTGGTCCCTCCAAAAGTGTCAAAAATGTCAGTTAGGGGTCCGATCTGTCTACCACAATGTTGCAGTCCCACAGAAAATTGCCGATCGCCGCCATTACTAGTAAAAAAAAAAACAATAAAAATGACATAAATCTTTCCCATAGTAAACGCGATAACTTTTGCGCAAACCAATCAAAATACGCTTATTGCGGGTTTTTTTACCAAAAATATGTAGCAGAACACAAATTTGCCTAAAAGGTTAAAAAAAATTAATTTTTTTTTTGGGGGGGGGGGGGGGGGGGGGAATGTTTTATAGCAGAATGTGAAAAATATATTTTTTTTTTTTTTTCAAAATTGTCGCTCTTTTTTTGTTTATAGCGCAAAAATTAAAAATCGCACAGGTGATCAAATACCACCAAAAGAAAGCTCTGTTTGTGGGGAAAAAAGGACATTGATTTCATTTAGGTGCAGCTTTGCACGACTGCGCAATTGTCCATTAAATAATGCAGTGCCGAATTGCAAAATAGGGTCTGGTCAGGAAGGGGGCAAATCCTTCCGGTCTTAAAGTGGTTCAGGTGCATTATGCAGGGGAGATTACCTTCTTTGAAGAAATTTAGCTTCATTCCCCCTGAACTATTTTGCTTTCACCAAACTGGCTGGCGCTCATTTGAGAGCTACCCCAGATTACAGTATATCATATTTTTAAGGGGATATGCATTGGTGATGTCTTTTCTTCACTGTTTCTTTCTCTAGTATGTTCATGTTAGGAGAAAGACCTGAATCATCAGTTTGAATTGATTAGAAAAAAATATCTTAGGGTTAGCTGTGTGCCTAACAAGTGTAATACCCCCAATATGTGCGGCTTTTACTAATAGATGGGGATGATTTTTCTCCCCGATTTGCAGGGGAAAATTGCAGCTACATTGCTGCTCTCAGTACAGAGCCCTGTGTTGTTAGTAAAAAAAAGTCTCTGTGCTGTGATTTACTAAGCCAATCAGCAGGTCCTAGCCAAAAATCATTGGCTGGGACCTGCTAACTGACATGTGCTGTACCGAATGACTGCACAGATGGGGCGGTGGGCACATGCGTCCCCTACCCAGAAATGCCAGATTACATACATTTATATGATCTGGCACAGAGTAGCTGCCCGCTGCAGTATACAGCATGTATGCTAGTAGCTAATTACCCATGTCTTTTTTGCAGATGTTTTGGAGTCCAAGGAAAACTGCACAAAGTAAGTCCTGAACTGAAGATTTAACCACTTTACCACCGGAGAATTTTGCTGTCTTACGTCTGGGCCACTTTTTGCAATACTGCACTGTGTGATTTTAACTGACAATTGCGCGGTCGTGCAACGCCATACCCAAATAAAATTGACGTCCTTTTTTCCCCACAAATAGGTGCTTTCTTTTGGTGGTATTTGATCCCCTGTGCAATTTTTACTTTTTGTGCTATAAACAAAAAAAGAGCGTAAATTTTGAAAAAATAACAATATTTTTCACATTTTTTTATATGAAATTCCCCCCAAAAAAATGTAAACATCTAAATTTTTTTAAATTTTTGGCCAATTTGTTTTCTGCTACCTATGTTTGGTAAAAAAAATCGCAATAAGCATATTTTGATTGGTTTGCGCAAAAGTTATTGCGTTTACTAACTAAGGGAAAGATTTCTGTCATTTTTGGTGTTTTTTTTTTTTTAACGAGTAATGGCGGCGATCTGCAATTTTTTTTGCGGGACTGCGACATTGCGGCGGACAGATCGGACCCCTGACTGACATTTTGACACTTTTGGGGGTACCAGTGACATTACTGCAGTAATCAGTGCTATAAATATGTACTGTTACTGTAAAAATGACACTGGCAGGGAAGGGGTTAATTTTATTGGAGAGGGAGGGGTTAATGTATGCCTGGTGCTTACTGACATGTGTGGGGGGAGGGGACTGTGTGACACAAGGACAGATCGAGGGTTCAGCTATTCTGAACCCTGCAATCTGACCCTGCCTGTCACGCGGGCGGATCTTCACACTCGATTCCCCGATGATCGGGGAAGAGCAGCGGCGATCGCCGCTGCTCCTCCCCTGGCCTGACTCCCGCTGTGACTGAATACAGTGGGAGCGAGCCTCCAGCAGCGCACGTGCGCCGCCTAGAAGGGGGAGTGTCTGGCAACGTAGGTCTACATCGTCAGACCTACAAGAGCCACTTTGCCGCAGTACAGCTCTAGTGAGCAGACGGCAAGTGGTTAACCCACCTTTTCTATGAGTTCCTACTTATCCCTGTTATCCGCAATCCTACCCCCTTCCTTTACCCCTTAAAAAAAATGTTTCCATCCCTTCTCCTTATCTTCCCCCCTTTTTTTTTTCTTTCTTCTCTCTTTTTCCTTTCTATTTTCTTTCTGAACCCTCTGACCCTCACTAGAAAACCCTCATCTACCTGACTCCTGATTCTTCTGCTCTTCTTCTTTTCTAAATCTCTTTTCCTAAAACCTCTTCTAGCTGACAACCAGATAGCTCTTCAGCATATTCACCCTCTTGGCTAAATATCTTCCACCCACTAATATCCAGCTCCTCCATGATGTTTGTGACATTTTATTGATGATTTTCATTTGTATGTTACCTAGTTATTAGTGGCTGTTATATCCCCACATTCCTCATACTTTCCTTTCTTCATCTCCTCCTTCTTCTTGGCTCCTTCTTCTTGGGTCCTTTCATATCATCTTACCTTTTTTATTTTCTTTCTCTCTACCCTTCCCCTTCACCTCTCCATCATAATTCATCTCAAATATCTTTCATTGGCTTTAAAAAAATGTAATGTCTTATGGTTAAGTTATGGATGAGAAAAATATGGCATTGATTACTGTGATCCACCTCTTAGGGTTTCAGGATCCACATAATGTAACCACTTAAGCCCCGGAAGATTTTACCCCCTTCCTGACCAGGGCCTATTTTGCGATTCGGCACTGCGTGAATTTAACGGACAATTGCGCGGTCGTGCGACGCTTTACCCAAATGAAATTGAAGTCCTTTTTTTCCCACAAACAGAGCTTTCTTTTGGTGGTATTTGATCACCTGTGCGATTTTTACTTTTTGCGCTATAAACAAAAAAAGAGCGACAATTTTGAAAAAAATAACAATATTTTCACATTTTTTTATATGAAATTCCAAAAAAAGAAAATGTAAAAATCAAGATTTTTTAACATTTTAGGCCAATTTGTTTTCTGCTACATATGTTTGGTAAAATAAAATTGCAATAAGCGTATTTTGATTGGTTTGCGCAACTAAGGGAAAGATTTTTGTCATTTTTGGTGTTTTTTTTTTTAACGAGTAATGGCGGCGATCTGCGATTTTTTGTGCGGTACTGCGACATTGCGACGGACAGATCGGACCCTTGACTGACATTTTTGACACTTTTGGGGGTACCAGTGACATTACTACAGTAATCAGTGCTATACATATGCACTGTTACTGTAAAAATGTCACTGGCAGGGAAGGGGTTAACTTTATTGGTGATGCAGGGCTTAAGTGTGTCCCTAGGGGCGTGCTTCTTACTGTAAAGGGGTGTGGCTAGTGATGTAACCACAGAGACATACGATCCTACATAGCAGGACCTTTGATCTCTGCAGTTAGATCAGGGAGAATGACAGGCGGCTTTGTTTCCATCAGCCACCTGCCTTTCTCCCTCTGCAGCGGACGATCGCGAGTGACATTGGGTCCGTCGGTCACACGCGCGGACATGTTAGGGAACGAGCGGGGGTGGGAGCGCGCCTCCGGCGGTGCGCGCTCGCCCCCTAGAGGCTCCCAGGCGAGCGACCTAGTACTACGTCACTTTGCCTGTACGGGGCTGACCGCCGCAGTAAATAGCCGTGCGGTGGTCGGTAAGTGGTTAAACATTTTGGCATTCTTTATATCTCTCCTATTTTATTGTTTGATAATGTGGAAACCTCCTGATCATCACTCTGGTGTCCTACAGGAAAACCCTCCATTCTCCCATGTACTTCTTCCCCTCCCAGCTTGCTGTAGCAGATATCTTTTTAGCAACTGATATTCTTCCTAACATGCTTTATGATTTTTTGGTGGAAAATACTACTGTCATGTCTGTTTCTAATTGTATTATTTATGTGCTGTCGCAGAAGGTTTAGAGTGTCTTTTATTGACATTGATGTCTTTTTACAGATATTTGGCCATCTGTAAGCCATTGCAATATCCTTTGTTAATGAGCCACAGGTTTTGTTGGATAATAATTAGCACAAGTTGAAGTTTTAGTTTTTTTTAGCAGTATTGACTTCTACTTTACTTTGCTGGTGAGTGGGGACTCAGGAGGGGAGCACGGAGTGACACCTGAATCCTTTTTGAGAAGACATCACTAGTACTAGAAGCAGCGCTATTTAACGGTCTTTGATCACTAATGATAACATGTCTGCTCACAGCAAAAGGCAATAAATGGTAGTAAAAACATGAGCATAGACCAGTGTTTATCAACCTTTTTTTCAGTCAAGGCACCCTTTAAAGTTATGGACAGTCTCAAGGCACCCCGTTCTAAAATGTAAACACATATTCTAATAGTTTTACATAATGCGGCAGCATCGACACATGTAGGACACCCAACATTAGAGGTGATTTATTCTTCCAAAGCAAATATACTTTTGTACACTGGTACCGACTAGTATTCCATTGTTTCTCCTCTCCTTCTGTTTCTCTCCATCACTCAGCTAATGGGACCCCAGTGTTGACGGATAGGGGCAGGGGAAGGTCAAACATGGATGCTGTGCAGGTGATTAACACCCTTCTTTTCAACACTGATAACATCACTGGTTGTTAGGACACTGGTGGCTGGAAGGTTGAAACGGTGCACAATAAAAACCTGTGGATTTGTGTAACTAAAAGCCAGGCTTCATCCACCTGCTGACTCGTATACAAGTTTGGGCAATTTTTAGGCATTTTGCCAAGGCACCCCTGAAGCAACTTTGAGGCACCACAAGGTGGGCACCCTGGATTAAAAAGGCTGGCATAAACTATAGATGCTTAATTCAATTGCATACATGTTCTGTCATCTCTCATATGGCATGGGTTCAGTCTTTATAAACAAAGTTGTAAGAACCCTTGTGCACTACATCACCCGATATAAACTTTGAGACATCTGACAGGCACATAAGTGGAGAACATAAATTTAAGGTGCGATATGAAGGGAAGATTATTTTCCTTGTAGAAGTTCAGATTCATATTTACTGAAGGGACTCTGCATAGGATGGTTCATGCTATGCTCTGCTTTTTGGATTCTGTAACTTCAGCAAATATTACACAGTGCAATACAGATTTTCGTGTCTATTTTCATGGTAAGAATATTTACCTTATGATGGTTTTCACCGACAGTCTTTGATTTGTTTTTATTTTTAGTTTTTTGCTTAGCTTAATTAGATCTGCAAGGTAGAAGTTTTGTGCTTGTACATGTTGTATATACAGGGTGGATGTACATGTGGTGGTCTGACATTTTTTTATATATTTCTAAATATGACTAAAGTATTTTTTAACCACTTCCTACAGTACTATGTATGGTTACGGCATGACTTTCTAGTTCTGGGAGGACATTCCTGGACATTATCCCACACACAGTATCTCACAAAAGTGAGTACACCTCTCACATTTTTGTAAATATTTTAATCTACCTGTTCATGTAAAAACACTGAAGAAATTACACTTTGCTACAATGTAAAGTAGTGAGTATACAACTTGTATAACAGTGTAAATTTGCTGTCCCCTCACAATACCTCAACACACAGCCATTAATGTCTAAACCGCTGGCAACAAAAGTGAGTACACCCCTTAGTGACAATGTCCAAATTGGGCCCAATTAGCCATTTTCCCTCCCAGTGTCATGTGACTCATTAGTGTTACAAGGTCTCAGGTGTGAATGGGGAGCAGGTGTGTTAAATTTGGTGTTATCGCTCTCACTCTCTCATACTGGTCACTGAAAGTTCAACATGGCACCTCATGGCAAAGAACTCTCTAAAGGGACTGGAAAAAATGAATTGTTGCTCTTCATAAAGATGGCCTAGGCTATAAGAAGATTGCCAAGACCCTGAAACTGATATACAGCACTGTGGCCAAGATCATACAGCGGTTTAACAGGACAGGTTCCACTCAGAACGGGCCTCGCCATGGTCGACCAAAGAGGTTGAGTGCACGTGCTCAACGTCATATCCAGAGGTTGTCTTTGGTAAACAGACGTATGGGTGCTGCCAGCATTGCTGCAGAGGTTGAAGGTGTGTGGGGGGGGGGGGGGGGTCAGCCCATACGCCGCACACTGCATCAAATTGGACTGCATTGCTGTTGTCCCAGAAGAAAGCCTCTTCTAAAGATAATGCACAAGAAAGCACAAGTCCTATAGACTATACCTATACCTATCTCTCACTTAATGTCTCTAAAACATGAATTCCTCTCCACTGAAAAAAAACTGAATCCCCAATGCATTCTGAAATGGAAACACAGAGTAGACTTATTTGAAAGAATGTTGCTTTGGAATTTCAAAGCTCTCGCCAAAGTGAGAAGAACAGGAGGGCTGGGAACCAGGAGGTGGGACTTTACGGGTACTGAATAGACATTGAACCTTCGTCAGAAAGTATATAAAATGTTAAAGCTTTATTTGGTTACACATAATAAAATATCATCTGCTTTACAATAGACAGAATGAAAAGACTAAAAGTAACATAAGACAAACACAGACAGTTCTTTGGATATGTTGCATGAATATTTACAGCAGTGTTAACAAGACCATACTATATTAAATAGAAGTGGCTAATCCGGTGGATGATCTGGCACTAGTCCACAAACAGGCGCCCAACATGTTTCGCAGGAGGCTTTTTCAGGGGCGTTTAGGCTGTTGATAATATGGTCATGCTAGTAGATCAAAACAATAGAAGGGAAAAAAGGAAAGAAAATTAGTGTAGGCAACTATATAATCATGTGGGCATTGTGCCATGCAGATCCAAGAGAGGAAAGCCACACCAATTTGAGAAAATACCCAAAAGCCCAGACAAAAATACCCGAGGGGTGACACACATGCATAGGGCTGTGGGAGACCAATAGGAAGCTGGGGGGGGGGGGGCGAGTGCGGGAGCTGATATTGAATAGCTCGAATTATAAAGGGGTGTAACTGAATGGAAAAAGAATAGCAATTGTAGTGCAGGCTGCATGCATCAGTATGTCTGTGAGTCAAAGATGTAGCTTGATAAAACACCTGTTTTAGTTTCTCATTCATGTGCAATATATCATATTATTGTTAGAGAGCTGCTGGTTGGAAATCATGGGGAGATGAGAAGGAACACGTCAAGAAACTGTTAGCCCTGACAATTAGATAAATTACCGAGCTGTGAAAAAAATATAAAGATATAGAGTAGACTTCTTGTTAGAAATGGAGGAAACAAGAGCAATCTTCCTTGAAAAATGGCACTAATATAGACATCATTGGTCATCCTGGATCCACTATTTCAGTCTTTCTCTTAATTTACCTTGTCTTTTTTGCAGATGTTTGCAGATGTTCTGGAGACCAAGGCAAGCTCCATGAATCAAGTCCTGGACTGAAGATTTAACTGACCTACTCTACTAGTTTCTACTTCTCCATCTTCTTTTTTTTCCCTCCTCTACTCCCTCACATTTTTTTTCTATCTCTTCTTCTTCTCTTGACCTTTTTCTTTTTTTTTTTTCTTTTCTCTGTTTTTCCTTTCCTCTTCTCTCTGACCCTTCTGCCCCTCAAGAGAAAAATCTTCTTCTACTCGATTTTCTCCTCTTCTTTTTCTAAATCTAATTTCCTAAAAACTCTTCTGGCTGACAACCATATAGCTCATCAGCATATTCAACTTTTTTGCTAAATATCTACCTCCCGCACTTAGCCAGCAGCTCTGTGATATTTGTGACATTCTGATGATGATTTGTATTTGTATGTTACTTAATTATTAATAGGTGTGATATTCCCACCTTCATCATACTTTCCTTCTTTCATCTCCTTCGTCTTCTTGGTTCCTTTCTTATCATCTTTCCTTTTACTTTCCTTTCTCTCTGCCCTTCCCCTTCTCCTCTCTATTTTAATTCAACTTAAATATATTTCATTGGCTAGACAAACTTGCTTTAAAAAACGTTCATGCCCTACGGTTAAGTTATGGAGGAGAAAAATATGACCCTGATTACTGCAATCCACCTTTTAGGGTTTCAGATTCCACATAGTTTAACATTCTTGGCATTCTTTATATTTCTCTTATTTTATTGTTTGACAATATGTGAAAACCTCTTGATCATCACTCTGGTGTCCTACAGCAAAGCCCTCCATTCTCCCATGTACTTCTTCCTCTCCCAGCTCGCTGTATCAGATATATTTTTAGCAACATGTATTCTTCCTAACACTCTCCATGATGTTTTGGTGGAAAATACTACTATCATGTCTATTTCTAATTGCATCATGCAGTATTATTTCTTTGCTGTTGCAGAAGGTTCAGAGTGTCTTTTATTGACATTGATGTCTTATGACAGATATTTGGCCATCTGTAAGCCATTACAATATCCTTTGTTAATGAGCCACCGGTTTTGTTGGATAACAATTATCACAGGTTGGAGTTTAAGTTTTTTAGCAATATTGACTTTTACTTTAGACATATCAAAATTACAATTTTGTGGTCCCAATAAAATTGATCACTTTTTCTGTGACCTTGAACCAATCCTACAACTCTCCTGCTCCAATACCACCTTTGTTCAATCATTAGTAACAATATTAACCATCATTTTGGGTGCCATTCCACTAGTTGTCATTATTGTATCATATGTTTATATTATGTTTACCATTTTCAAAATCCCATCTATAACTGGGAGGCAGAAAGTTTTCTCAACATGCAGTTCCCACCTGACTGTTGTCTCCATGTCTTATGGTACCTTAATTGTTGTGTATTTGATACCGAGTAGAGAAAAATCACGGAACAATAAATTTGTGTCATTACTGTACACAGTGGTCATCCCTCTGATGAATCCAATTATATACAGCCTGAGGAATAAAGACTTGAAACAAGTTGTTGAAAAAATTATCAACAAATTTGAGGTTTCATTTAAGTGACTTAACTAGTCATACAAACTAAGATCAAATAATTATTTAACTGTTAGTTCATAATGTTGAAATGTACCACTGGAAAAAAACGTACACCTTTGTAAATTTTTTATTGCCGTGTATCCCCATTGGGGAGAATAAACCCTCTATTTCTCCTGGGACCTTTTGTCACCAAAAATGAAAATGAGAAAACAAAAAAACAAAATGAGTTTTCACCAGAGCAAGAGACAAGGGGGGATTTTCCAATGGAGAAACCAGTTTCCGGGACAGCTGAAGCTCTCAGATTTTCCATAACTTCATGCTTCATTTCTGTAATAGGAAGTGAAGGAAAACCAGGAAAACTATCAAACAAATAAAGATTTTCTGAAAAATAAAAGGTTAAACACACAGAATGTCAGGCCCTTTATAATTCTGAATGCACCAATCCTGTAGCAATTTACATCAATGGTCATGAAAAGTCTATACACAGCACAGGAAATAAATCATAAGACAGGATGTAAACAACCTTTTTGCTATAAATATCATAAAAACTTTAGTGAATACATGATACAAGGAGAGAAAATTAACAGCTTATCAAAAGGCTTTACAGAAGATCAGACAGTTTTCTGTGGTCATTGGGAAGCTGTGTAGAGTGGAAAGCCCATCCTGAATCCACATAGGAGAATGCACTAAGCAAACCCACCAGATGCTGGAACCCAGTGGCACATAATGTTTGGATGGTTTCTTTGACAACGTGTTCCAGTCTCTTCATCCCTTTTTCAATCCTGACTAATGCCTCGAACACACGCAACGATTATCGGTCGACCGATCATCCGACTTTTGCCCAGAGTGGTGTTTTGTTGTTTGGAATGTGCCTAGACTGCACACAAATTTTCTCGGCCAACAAAAACTGAATTTTTGTAAAATCTTACCTGTAAAATTCCTTTCTCTGAGTCCTCCGACAGTCGCCGCCTCTTCATATTCGTCACAATGGGGTATTAGACTTTGCTCCGAAGGAGTAGCTAGGCAACAGAATATGTTAACATTAAAGCTTTTAACATATCCCACCCACAGGGGGTGGTCCCCTCAGTCAATACCCTCCTACTTCCTGCAACCATATCTCAGTTTCAGTGGAATAGCAGTAGAGTATACAACCAAACCCCAAAAGAGGGGCGGGGGCGGCGACTGTCGGAGGACTCAGAGAAAGGAATTTTACAGGTAAGATTTTACAAAAATTCAGTTTTCTCTTACGTCCTCCGACAGTCGCCGCCTCTTCATATTCGTCACAATGGGGACGTCCCAAAGCAGTGCAAACATGAGGGGTGGGAAACGCAGCCGCGCCGTAAGGCAACGCAGTCTCCACATCAAAGAAAGGAACCTTACCAAAGGAAGGACACCAGCTGGGCAACATGAAAAAAACTTGCTCAACAGGAGCAACAACCCAGGAAAAACAAATAACCCAGGGATAAAAACGTATCCCAAAACAGCCAGGGGTCCAAAACAAAGGACCCTAAGGAACTGCCGCACTAAGAACCTTGCGGCCAAAGGAAGCATCTGCCGATGCCTGAACATCTACTCTGTAGAATTTTGTGAAAGTGTGTACGGTCGACCAGGTCGCCGCCTTACACACCTGGGCCACAGAAGCCCCATGACGACAGGCCCAAGACGTACTCAGACATCTAGTAGAGTGCGCCTTCACAGGCACAGGAGGAACTTTTCCCTGCAAAGCATATGCCTGTTCAATGGTCTGTCTGATCCATTTGGCGATGGTAGAAGCCGACGCCGCCATACCCTTCCGAGGACCCTCCGGAAGGACAAACAAAGAATCCGTCTTGCGAAAAGACTCAGTCGATTTAAGGTAAACCCTTATCGCCCGAACAACATCCAAAGAGTTTAACCTCACCTCCTTCGGATGTTTAGGCTTCGCGCACAGCGAAGGTAAGACAATATCCTCATTGAGATGGAATTCCGAAACTCGCTTCGGAAGAAAAGAAGGATTAGGTCGCAAGACCACCTTATCCAAGTGAATGACCAGATACGGAGACTTGCAGGACAAAGCCGCCAGCTCCGACACTCTGCGAGCCGAAGTGATCGCTACCAAAAAGGCGACCTTTTTGGACAACATAGACAACGAGATCTCCCTGATCTGTTCAAAAGGAGCACGTTGTAACACAGATAGAACGAGATTCAAGTCCCAAGGAGGCAAAGGCTCCCTCCTAGGAGGGACCAGATGCCACACTCCTTGAACAAAAGTGTCAACTAATTAGTTAGAAGCCACAGGACATTGAAAAAGAACGGCCAGCGCAGACACCTGACCCTTGACCGTAGCCAGCGCCAAACGCTGGTCGACACCCGTTTGAAGGAAGGACAACACTCGTGAAACCGAGTACGTGCGAGGTGAAAACCCCCTGGACTCACACCAGGCAAAATAGGCCTTCCAAGTACGGTAATAGACCTTCCCTGAGGAAGGTTTCCTCGCATTGATCAAAGTGTGAATGACCTCAGGGGAGAGACCCCTATCCTTCAGGACCTCGGTCTCAACAGCCAGGCCGTCAAAGCCAGCGACTGTAAAGCAGGATGGAATATCGGGCCCTGAGACAGGAGATCATCTCGAAGAGGTAGACGCCATGGGGCGTCGACCGCCAGATTCACGAGGTCTGCGTACCAGGACAGGCGAGGCCAGTCCAGTGCCACAAGAATCACCGTGCTGCCTTCCGAGTGCAACCTGCGGAGGAACCTGGACAGCAATTGAATCGGTGGAAACGCATACATCAGTCTGTACTGATGCCACGGGGCTACCAACGCGTCTGATGCGTCTGCCCGAGGGTCGCGCGTCCTCGCCACGAACCTTCTCACCTTGTTGTTCAGACGAGATGCGAACAGGTCCACATCTGGAAGACCCCACTTCGCGCACAACATCTGGAAGACAGCCGGGTGGAGAGACCATTCCCCCTGATCCAGGGTCTGGCGACTCCACCCCCGGAATGTGAACTGCCGTTATTGCCGGGACATGAGTCTCGGCCCAAGACAGAATGTCGGCCACTTCCCGAGCCGCTCGGGCACTCCTGGTGCCCCCTTGGTGGTTGATGTAGGCCACCGCCGTGGCATTGTCCGTCTGCACCCAAACCGGACAGCCCTGCAGTCGGTCCGTCCAGCGACGAAGGCAGAGATTTATCGCACGCAATTCCAGAATCTTGATCGGAAGGAAGGACTCCCCCTCCGACCAAGTTCCCTGGGCGGACAGAACGCCCAGAACACCACCCCAGCCCGACAGGCTGGCATCCGTGGTGATCACTGTCCATGAGATAGGACGAAAGGACTTGCCCCCCGATATCATCGGGGACTGGAGCCACCACAGAAGATCCCTTCTGGTGCGAAAGCTCAACGAAATTAGAAGATCCAGAGATTGGGGTCGCCCGTCCCACTTGGACAGGATCTCCGCCTGGAGACCCCGCGTGTGAAACTGGGTGAAGGGAATCGCCTCGAAAGCCGAGACCATCAATCCCAGACATCTCATGCACGTCCGGAGGGACGAGCACGGACTGTCCCTGAGGGACCTGACTTCCTCCTGAAGAGTCCTGAGCTTGTCTTCCGGCAGGAAGACCTTCGCCTGGATCGAGTCCAGGATCATTCCCAGGTAGGGAAGACGAACCGACGGACTCAGCGTCGACTTTGGAAAATTTATCGTCCAACCAAACTCCTGTAGAGTTTGCATCGTGATGGACAGGTCCTTTTCCAGACCCTGGCTGGACGCAGACCGAACCAGAATGTCGTCCAGATACCCCAGGACAGAGATGCCCTGAGCTCTCAACAAAGCCAGAACGGGAGCAAGCACCTTGGTGAAAACCCGAGGAGCCGAGGCGAGACCAAAAGGCAACGCCACAAATTGGTAATGATCCTCCGCAATGGCGAATCGAAGGAACCTCTGGTGAACCTCGAAAATCGGGATGTGAAGGTACGCATCCTTCAGATCGATGGAGGCCATGAATTCCCCCGGAACCAGGGCAGCCACCACCGACCGCAGGGATTCCATGCGGAACTTGCGAACCCGCACAAAGCGGTTCAAAGCCTTTAAGTCCAGAATTGGACGAACCTTGCCCTCCTTTCTGGGCACAGTGAACAGATTGGAATAAAACCCCCGAAATCTGTCCCGATGAGGCACCGGAACCACCACTCCCTGAGCCCCCAGGTCCCGCCCCGCTAGGTGCAGGTCCTGCAAACGCTCCGGAGACAGCTGAAGATTTGAGGGAAAGAATCTGCTATCCGGCCGAGAGAGAAACTCGATCTTGTAGCCAGATCGAACGATTTCCTGAACCCACCGGTCCCGCACGCGGGCCAGCCAGGGTTGAAGAAAAAAGAGCAAGCGTCCCCCCACCCCAGAACTGGGTGAGGGCGCCCCTTCAGGCCGCACTGTTATGGGTAGAGGGTCCGGACTGACCGGACTTCTGTTTACCAGACCACGGCTTCTTTTGGGAGCCTCGACCCTTGAACGGTTTGCCCTTGTAGTGCGACCGAAAGGCACGAAAGGACCCCTGAGGAGGCCGAAAATTAGTATGCTTCTTACCAGGAGCCCCCTTAGCCTTGGGGAAATGGGGCAAGAGCGTGCTCTTACCGCCCGTGATCCCCTTAATCAACGTATCCAAGGACTCCCCAAAAAGGCGAGATCCATCATAAGGCAGATTGGCTAAGGTCTTGCGCGAAGATTGGTCCACCGACCAACACTTCAACCAAACCAGGCGGCGAGACAACACCGCCACGCTTTGTACACGTGCAGCCAACGGCACTAAGTCCAAGTCCGCATCACACAGGTACATGACACCCTGATGGATTTGATCCACCATATCCAATGTCGCCGGCGAGGCCGAATCAGCCACTAGGACGCGCCTAAGCACCTGCGTCCAACTTGCGACAGCCTGGGCTGCCATAAGAGAGGCAAACAGAGCTTTAAGCATCGAACCCGTAACAGAATAAGTATGACAGGCAAGAGACTCCATTCTCCTATCCGTGGCATCTCGGAACACCGGGGTATCCTCTGCAGGAATCGCAGTGGATTTGTTCAAAACCGCAATGGCGTGATCCACCGGGGGTGGCACACACCACCGTTCATCATTGGCAGGCGTGAAAGGATAACGCAGCCTGAACCTACTTGGCACAGCAAAAGGTTTGCGTAAATTGCGCCATTGTTCCTTAACAGCGCGCTGAAAATCATCAGTGCAGGGAAAGACCTGTGATGTCTTGCGTCTTTTCTGCGTCCCATAAGCCGCCAAGGCAGCGGGAGGACACAGCTCATCCTGCAAACGCAGCGTTTGTTTTATAGAAGCAACCAATTCATCCATGATTGCAAGCTCTTCAGGCGAGCCAGGGGGAGAATTATCAACCCCTTCAACCTCAGCCTCCACCTCGGACCCCACAAGATCCAGGGAGGAACGGGACCCTGATAAGGAGACCCCAGCCATAGCAGCCCCATCACCTTCACCCTCAGAATCAGAGGAAATAGAAACTCTGGGTCTTTTAGTGGATTGAGCAGCCACCAGCATCTGCACCTGAGCAGCAAGGTTAGCCACCACTTTGGCTAAATCCCCCCCTGGGGGGGAAACAGCAGTCCCCTGGCTTCCCACCAAGGTGGCAGGAAATTTGCCCTCCTGAGAATCCATTTGCCCCAAAAAAATATGCCGGAGAATAAAGGGTTAACTGCCCCTTTAACAAGCGCGGCGAGCGCAGCCCACCGCACACACACACAAGCACAATGAGACCCCCACAGGGATTAAACTGAAAACAGGCAATGGATATAGGAAGGAACAGAAGGATAAAACCTGAGGAGATCCCTGCTGCTGCTGCTGCCGCCTCGATCGGTGCACCCAGGAAAGAGGAAGTGATGCAATCAGGGCGCTCTATTAAAGCCTATGGAAGGCTACAAGAAAATGGCCGCCCGCAGTGAAAACATGCGGCTGGAGCGAGCGCAGGCAAAATGGCGCCGAAACCGCCGCTCCCCCACTACTGTGATGCATATAACACCACCCATGTAAAAAAACATGGCGGATCGCCGCAGCGATCGCTGTATCGTGCCCCAAACATGACAAAAACATGCCCCACAGCACACATCCCTTCACACTGTACACAGGCTGACACAGACAGTGTCACACAACCCCCCCCCTGCAGCCCACAGCATGCAGCCAGAGCGATAGGGAGACAAACAGTGTGAACAGAGGCAGGTTACACAGTCCCAGACTGACACCCCCCCCGACAGACAGGTCCCCACATAGATACACTTACCTCTTAATGGCGTGGGGAACCCGCACAGGCGAACAAGCCGCTGCACATGAGGCAGGGAGAGTCGCATCCAGGACGCGCAAAATCGGGGTTAAGAAACCGCACAGCGTCCAGTGAGGTAGCCACCTCACCAATCATCCCTGCACCGAACAGGGATGGGTCGTTCATTGTGCCAGGAGCGTTACCTGGCTGAACGCTCGACGGCAGGCTGGGAAGCCACTGACCCACGACCTGCGACCAGGGGATCAGCCCGAGACCCTGCCCGCACGAATCCTCTTCATCAGAAGAACTAACTAACGCTGACAAAGTAAAGAGAGAGAAAAAACTCAAACAAAAAATCAAAAAAGAAGAGAAAGGCTGAGGCAAAAAGCCCCAGCATAGAGAGATCCAGCTACTCCTGACAAGCTAGACATTGAAACTGAGATATGGTTGCAGGAAGTAGGAGGGTATTGACTGAGGGGACCACCCCCTGTGGGTGGGATATGTTAAAAGCTTTAATGTTAACATATTCTGTTGCCTAGCTACTCCTTCGGAGCAAAGTCTAATACCCCATTGTGACAAATATGAAGAGGCGGCGACTGTTGGAGGACGTAAGAGAAAATCTACTTCAGAAGTGATGTCATGTGTTGGTTTACTTTCCGTGTGTTTTTTCTTCTCTGAGCATGCCCAGTCTTGCTCATCAGATTTTTGTCTGCCGAAATCTGTACTGACTGATGGAAAATCGGCCGTTGTGTTGACGGCCAACATAAATTTTATAGCCTGCACACCAGATTTTTTTCTGCCGAAAAGTCGGAGTCGGTTGTCGAAAGCATCATACTAATAAGCCGAAAATCGGCCGATCGGACGTTGGTCGAAAATTCCCGGCCAATAATCGTTGCGTGTGTACGAGGCATAACACTGTTGGCCTGTGACCATATGAAACAAGTTGTGGTACCACTCAGTTAGGAGGTGGAATCCACGCTAAACTGCTGTGAGCGCTGGGTGGAAGAGTAGCCCATCCCAACTCTGAGCTGCAGCAAAGTCAGAGGGAAAAATTCATAAGCCACACATGGATGGCAGATCCGTGTAAGGAGTGTTTGGCAGCCTCAGCCTGGACTCCGACCAGGTCACACCCCCACATGTTTCACTCTGCCTCTTGGAGCTTAAGGCCCGTACACACGTACCGATCGTCGGCATACAAACGTCGGTGGACGAAGGATCTGCCGATTGTACGCGTGTTAGTATGGTGCCTCCGACAGATGTCTGCGCACAATCCGCGGACAAAAGTCTTTCTTGCAAACATGAAAATTTTTGTATGCCGACACCAGAACGGACGATTGTTCGCCTGTCAGTACAGAATTCGGCCGACACACAGCTACAAATCCCAACACGCATGATCAAACCAAATGAGTTCCCGGAAGAATTTTCTCTAGTAAACTCAACATTTTATTCAGAAAGAACTTTCGGCTCGCGGAAGTCCAAGAAATAGGTGAAATGCGGAGCACATGCTCATCTTGATAAATGTGAGAAGAAGGAAGATGCTGCTCATAATGCCATACTTTTCTAATAAAAAGGCATGTGTTCTGGTATGATGAAGATAATGTTTGTCTATTCTATCTGTTCTATCAAATTTTATAATTAAATAATTTGAACTCTTCACCATTATTTTTGTATTTTCACACCAAAGATCTAACTATTGATATGACCCTTTATTCTTGTATGAATTAATGTCTAAAACATATTTTTCAGGTTATGCACAATATTAAACATATTAACAAATTCAGATAGGCCATTTTTTATTTTCATTTTCTTTATTTTTTGGATCTCAGCAAAAAAAAACCAAAGCAAACATCAATACTTTCCGTATAATAAACTAAACATAAAAAAGGTCCATTTGGACAAAATTAAACTAGAAACTGGCAAACAGGGGTAAAATAAATAATAGGGGGTTACAAAAATTAAAGTTGCTGGTAACTGAAATCAGGTTGCCATGAGGGCAGGTTTGGATCCTGCTGGCCATATTGCCACTGGCCATGTGGCATTTGGCGAGGTGGTGGGTGTTGTGGAGGTGGAGGTGGAGGTGGAGGGCACGGGTGCTCCTGGCATGCATGGCTGTGCTCAGTAAGTATGCCGTTTTCAGCCTTTTGCAGCACATCGAGTATGATTTTTCTGGCATACTGACACTGCCTGAGGTCCACCTTATCCAAAATTTTTGCCGTCATGTTGCCGAAGGACTCATTGGCCTCCGGTTTCCGACGTAGGGCTATGGTGGCCTCCTGGATAAACTCGTCGGTGATGTCATCCACGTGCTTCCTCTTTTGCCTCCGTTTGGCAGGAGGAGGTGGTGGTGGAAATAGTTCCACAGGCTCCTCAGGCTCCACAGGCTCCCCAGGCTCCTGGCTGCAACCTGGCTCCTCCTCAGTGACACTTCCCTGTTGATGAAATGAACAATTGATTAGAATGTTATAGTGTATATAAAAAGTCATGTTTGTTATATTATTGTGAACAAATAGCAGACTTTACATACAGTGGCGTATCTAGGGTCTCCAGTGCCCTTGTTGAGGAGCTGTATTTGGCAACAACCCCCCCCCCCCAAGATCAATGTAAAACTGTAACCCACCCCCCCAAAAAAAAATTAAAGGGCATTAAAAGTTTCTAATTTGCCCCTTGTTTGCCCAGTGTAGAGCTCTCTAGTGGGCAATCATTGTCTCAGGTGTGAAAAAGAAAGAGAGGGTTGAGAGATAGAGAGAGGGAGAGAAAGAGGGGGTGTGAGAGAGAGAGGAGGGGGTTGCAGAGAGAGAGGGGCCTGAACTTGCAGAGGGCTTGATGTAGGGCATTGAGGGTGAAGCAGTGCAGGGAAACATGAATAAGGGAGCCACCTGCCTTGCTGACCCACAGTGAGAGACCAGAGACATGGAAGCAAGGATGGATGGATCATTTGCAGGAGCTGTTAGTTTTGTATTAAAAAAGGTTGAGCCAGAGGAATGCTGAGGCTACAGCAGTGTTTGTTAGGACCAGAGGTGTGCTGGGGATGCAGCAGTGTTTGTAAGACCGGAGGGGTGCTGGGGATGCAGTGAGAGGCAGTCTCAGTCTCCTGGTCTTTTGGCTCAGCTGCTCTCAATGTTTTACACCTGCATGAATCCGCCTGCAAACTGGGGGTTCTGGGGTGTGCAGGCTGAGTGGATTGTTAAAATAAACAATAAAACAATGCCAATGTTTTTGTGACCCACCCCCCTTGGCCTGCGCCCCTGGCGGTTGCCTGTCATGCCAACCCCTTGCTATGCCCGTTTACATAAAGGGTCAATTATGGTTTAGCTTATAATTTTGTTACATGATTACATTTTAGCAGACAATATATTGTGAAATGCCATACCTGAGTAAAACTCTCCTCCAGGAAATCCTCATCCTGGCTTGGATCAACCGACACTGAGCCCTCTGCCGAAGTAGAAGGCAGTGTTGAAATTGACGGCCTGGATTCCATGGTGTCTGCCAGGAACCGCATGTTATCATAGTACCACAGCCGTGGTACATATACATTCCGTGCACCTGCTCCAGACTGGGTGGACTCCTCTATTTTTTTTAACTCCCGCCTGTAGGCAGTGCGAATACTGTTTATTTTTTTGCGGATATAAGTAAAATTTGCCCCAGGACAGACGGGCTTGTAGAAGGCCACCAAATGTTCCATGGCCTGTTTTCTGAGTTTTCTATTTTTATAATCTGCGGACTTGACTTGCCACAAACACGGGAGTTGCCTGAATTCATCAATGAAACTGATGAGAAAGTTGTGGGTGGTGAAATTGTCCACCATATTGCAGGACAGTATATGCCTGCAAGACACAAAACAACACAAAACATATTAAAATAGCATGTATTTTGGCACATAATAAAGATATTCCTAATAAAAGCTGTATAGGGCCCAAAACACACACTTTCTATTAAAAGAGTCGTACCTTTGTTTGTGGGGAAAAGTCGTGATTCGCCGCTCGATCGTGCTCCAACTCTCGATATGTCCGCTAGCGAATCGTCGGCCGAACGATCTGGCGTCCTTTAAATACAGCGCAGGCGTCAACTCCTCCTCCAGTGGCGGGCTTGTGCAGGGGTGTGTACGTGCCGAAGATCAGGCCTACATGCGACACTCACACCTGAAGCAGAGGAACAATCTTTTAATCAAGAAGAATGTCTGAAAGATCTCAGAGTTCATCAAGTGGGGGCCGAAGTGATTGGGCCACCCGAAAATCAAGGGCTACACCCATGTCAAAGCCAGAAATGGTGGAGATGGTCTCCATTTTAGAAAAAATGGATTATGATGGCAAGTTGGCTAATTACGAGCGGCCCAATGCCAGGAAAGATGGCATCATGGACAAGGTGGTGGCCTGTTTGGTCAAAAAATTCGGTGTCGAGCGATCGAAAGATCAGATTCGGAAACGGTGGTCTGACCTCAAACACCGTGAGCAGGATCAGCTTTCCCAAATCCATCGGATTTTGAAAAAAAGTAAGTTTTATTTTTTCTTTATTTTTTTAATCATGCAATATGTTTTTTATAATTTGGTGTATGTTGTATTAACATGTCTAGATTATAATGTCTATGTAAAAAGTTAGATTACTCATTTTAGTTGTCATGTCGTGATTTGATCGATCTATTGTTGATGTTTTAGTATATGACATTAAAAGTCAGGAAGCCATAGTTAAAAATATATGTATTGTGTTGCAACGAACGTTCTTTCCTGCACGAATCTTCTCAGCAAACATTCCTATTAATCACAGATTATTATTCAAACCTTTAAATAGGAGAAAAACGTAAACTCCGTGCCAAACTATGGGAAAGGAGGAGGAGAGGTCTGGCAGCTCCATCGGCAGTTGCCGAACAAGATGAGGACATGGGCACAGAAGGTGGCACAGATTCCACTAAAGGTAATTGGTTCCTATGCACTGTCAAACATTAATGTACCATATTTTTCGTAGATAACCATGTACATGTCTTCATATTTGTTACTAAAAGAGCTATCAAGCAGGGCACCATGTCCTAACAAATGTACCTCTTGTGACTTTTATGATATGGCCAATGTTTTGTATTATGTAGATGAAGACATTATTCCGGAAATAATCCTGGTGGAGCCAACAAGTGATGAGACACCAGAGCAACAAGAAGGTTGGTAGTCACAGATTTTTGTGTAGTGGGATCATAGAAATATGTGTATTTGCAATGATTGTTTAACCTTATATTCTTGTATTCCCTTACAAATTTACATTGCAGATGTTGCATCATGCCAGGATGTGGCATCCCCAGCCAGGTCAGAACCCCGATCTCCTGGCAACTTGCCAAGCAGCATGGAAGCCAGTTCCGAAACTGTGGAGGAACCAGGACCAAGTGTCAGAGAGCCAGTTGTGTGCCCACGTAGGTTTTTGCAGAATGATTTTTATCAGTGTTATTTTTAGCCTCCAATTTACAACACTAGTTCCCTATGGGAGCCTCTTTATTTGAATGGAAGTCGCACCCTAAGTCGGATCAGGATGCTCTGACTTGCGGGGCCACTTGCGTTGTGAAGATTTTTGAGGGGGAACTACACCAAAAAATTGAACAACCCACCGTGGGTGTCCCCCCAAGTTCACAACCAGGCCTTTTGTGTGTGGTATTGAGTTTGAGGGTATGCCCACAACAAAAAGACAGCGTGGGTTACCCCCAAAACCCCTACCAGACCCTTATACAAGCATGCAGCTTGTCAGGCCAGGAAAGAGAACGAGCAAGCGGACCAAACACCCCCTGGACCACAGCAGGACACATGCCCTCAACATGGGGGGGTTTTGTTGCTTTGGGCCAGGGGGCCTCTGCACCGCACACCCAAAAGCACCTTACTCCCATGTAGAGGAGGACAAGAGCCTCATCCCCACAACCCTGTCTGGTGGTTTTGGGGGGTCATGCGGCCAGGGGGTTCCTAGGACTTTGGAAGCAACCTTTAACAAAGGGTGGCCCCCAGATCCCAGACCCCAATCACTATGTGAATGGGTATGGGGTACATAGTACCCCTACACATTAACCACATAAATGGAAGTGTATGTGAATAACGACAGGAGACGTTTATGAAATGTTCTTAAAGATCTTCATCCGGTCTTCTCCACTCTGCTCTTTGGATCTTCTCCTCTCCAGTCTTCTGCTGTCCAATCTTCTGCTCTTATGTTGTCTGCTCTTTTGCCCTAGGCTCTTCTTCTTCCTCCTGTCCTCCTCCAATGCTGTTGCCGTGCATTCTGCCCTTCTCTGGTCTCTGCATCTTAATATATATACATTACAACCATGCCCTCACAATGACGTCATCATGCGTTCACACCCCTAATGAATATATAGTAAGCTCAGGAGACCGGCAGAATCATCAGCAACAGCATTGGAGGAGGTCAGGAGGAAGATGAAGAGCCTAGGGCAAAAGAGCATAAGAACAGGGTAGGTATTAACTCGAGAGGAATTTAAAGATTACCTGCACACCAAATGTTTCTATATTATGACCTCATGTAGGTGATTCACATTGACTCCGTTGTATTTTATTTTCCAGATCATGTATTACATACTTGCACATTGGCCAAATTGACCCGTGAGGCTCTTCAATGCTGCTCAGACCTCGAGCAAATAAAAGAGACTGCAACGGCATTGCAAGGAAAGATGCGTGATTTTGTGGACATGCTTGCCAAATTTTAAAAAAAATTATTTAAAAATTTTTTACTGTTTGTATTGGGATGTTCCCATTTTTATATAATATTTTATGCCAGTTTTATGACACTCAGATGTTAAAGAGTGTACCCAAGTTTGGGAAAAGCACTTTCCAACACCCTAACCCTAACCCTAACCCTAACCCTAACCCTAACCCTGTGAATGTTTGATACTAAAACATTTTTACATTCAACAATGTGTGTTCAATTCTTTATTAGACTTTCGTTGGGGGGTCGAGGTCTAAAGCTGTGTAAAGAAGCACTAAATGTATGATGGCTGTCCTATTCACATATTTACATGTTAATGAAAGCATTTTGGACACTGCCATATGCAAGTTGCTGGAGGTGTCAATGAAATGTTAAAGATACCCCCAGTTTTAACGCATATCACAGTGCGATCTGACATTTCACACAGGATCGGATCACACAAGTTTGAACGACTGTGCGATCCTATCCTGATGCAGCTGAATAAATGCATCATGTGCGACTTTTGTGCGAGTGCAGTGCAAATTGAGCCATACAAACTGTATAGCTGATTTTCGCATGAACATCTGATCGCATGTAATAAAGGAGCAGTGCGCTACGATATTACATGCCATCAGATGTGCAGTGTGAATTGAGACATACACTTTGTATGGCTACATTCGCACTGAACACGCATATAAGTCGCACATGACCCTTTATTTCTGATGTATCTGGATTGGATCGCACAGTGCTTAACACTTGTGGAATACAATCCTGTGGAAAAAGTAAGTGGCGGGTCACCCTTATGCAATGCTGGAAGGCTGCAAAGTCGCAGACTTCCCGCATCGCATAAGTGTGACTCAACACTCAAGGTACTAGCAGTCCTAGGATTCAATATGGCATTGATATTGCCAGTAGCAATCAGTGTAAGGAGATCAGTGTAATCTATAGTGTATTGCTTGTTCGTTGCTCTAGTTCACTTTCCATTACCTATATATATATAACACTTTGAGATGAACAATGATCAAGTTTCACATAACACTGACATATCCTAACATTGGTGGGCAGTGAGAAGGATGTCATAAATGAACACAACATAACAGGTGTAGGTACTTTGTTAATACCCTAATGTATTATCTGAAATATATAGTATGGGCAACTTCTGGACAATGAACACCAATATAAGGTGACATTAGATGAACCTTGGGTGTGACCTAGTTCTCAATGTGACAGGGTTTGTGTACATTTTGTGGGGTGCAGAAGGCCCTTGTATTTACACCACTGGCTAAAAAATAACACATGGCCATCATCACTTTGGATCAGCTGGTGAGAGACTACAGTCAAGAAACACACTGATGAATGTATTAACCCTTCCAAAGTCACACATATATAACACATGATTAACCCAAATAATTGTGTTTGGCATATGTGCCCAAATGATTATAATCCACAATACAGAATCATTGCAATTTTTGTTTAATGTGTTGAAAAATAATATATCTCTGACATTTATCTTGTGTGTCCAATCTTTAACAAGATTAATGTGTTTGTGACAGTGATTGCTGCCAAGACACAGCTCCTCTCCCCACGAAATAGTCCAGATATTCCTGGCGGATCTGACGGGCCCTGTGTGATGCCAATGCTGACCGTCCAACTTCCATTGACGGCATGGACTCCACTTGGTTAGAAGGTTGGGCCTCTCCACTTGTACCTGGCATAGCAGGGTCAGTATCCAGTTGCTGCAATACATAATTTTGTGCATTCCTGCGTAGGAAGTTGTGCAAAATGCAGCAACACAAGACCACATTATCCACTTTGTACAGTGCCAGGTTTATGGACGTCAGGAATATCCGGAACCGGTTGGCCATTATCCCGAAGGCATTCTCCACAACTCTGCGAGCTCTGGACAACCGGTAGTTGTAAATCCTTTGGTCTGGGGTGAGGTTCCTCTGAGGGTAGGGCTTCATGAGATGCTCCCCAAGCGCAAAAGCCTCATCTGCGATAAACACAAAGCTCATACCCTCAACAGTTTGCTCCCTGGATGGCAGGTTCAGAGTGCCGTTCTTTAGACGACGAGCGAACTCCGTCTGATCAATAACTCCCCCGTCCGAATTGCGGCCATTTTTGCCAATATCCAAAAAAATAAACTCATAGTTTGCATTAACTATGGCTAGCATGACTATACTAAAAAAACCTTTATAATTATAATAAAATGTGCCGGAATTCGGAGGGGGGACAATGCGGACGTGCTTCCCATCAATAGCACCCCCACAATTGGGAAAATTCCACTTCTCCAGAAATTGATCAGAAATCTCCAGCCATTGCTCTTCGTTTGAAGGAAACTGTGGGGAAAAAATAAAAAAAATAAAATTAGTGCTTGAGCACATCACATTATTAATTACACACACAGTTGTCTGTTAAATGCTTATGCAACTTGCTAAAAAAATATACAACAGGAAGGCAAAGGTTTGGATATGGGGATGTAACATCTACATACATTTATTTTCAACCTCCTATTGTTCTTATATTGTAAAGGGCCATACACACTAGAAGATTCTCTGAAGACTTTTTCGTGCAGATTTACCTTTTCTATGTAGTGCAAGGGCCTACCAGATTGCATAGGATTTGAAAGTGTTTGTTGGACCTCATATTATTTGGTTTTGGTAAATCGGAAGGATAAATTGTTCTGACAATCTTCTAGTGTGTATGGCCCATTATACTCACCAGCTAGAGCTGAGATTTACAAACTACGGCCATCCAGCTGTTGCAGAACTACACATCCCATGAGGCCTTGTAATTCTCTGACATTCACAGACATGACTAGGCATGATGGAAATTGAAGTTCGTGAACAACTGGTGGGCCATAGTTTGAAGACCTCTGAACTTGAGCTTTGGTATATGCTGACTTTGAGATTTAGCATGTGGGTGGGGGATGGGTAAGTAAAACTGGGCATTTATACATCAATAAGGGCTTGTGGTCAGTGAAGGTTTTAACATCATTACATAAACATACAGAATCATAGGTGGGAATGGATGGACTGATGTATTTTAGATAAATCATTAACTAGGTACTAAAACATTGGCCAAGGAATAATTGTTTGAGGGAAAGCAATAAAATGACCCAAATTCAAAATACTGTTAACAGGCAATGCGTTTAGGGACACATAGGAGAGAATGGTGGGGTGGTTAGTGGGTAATTTTACAAATGGTTAAAGATAATCTACATCTTTACTACTATGTGCATGCGGACAGAGGGTAGTTTACAAATAATGGCCTGTGTCAATTGCTGTACATCCAAAAACATCATAATTCGGGTGAAACTAGTAATACATGTAATGTAATGTAAAAAATCAAACATACCTTGATATAGTCCTTCTGCAAGACCTTGATGATGGCAGAGCAGGTCTCAGGGATGATGATACCAAGAGCTTGGGGGGAGATGCCTGTGGTGAACTTCAGATCCTGCAGGCTTCTCCCTGTTGCAAGATACCTCAACGTCGCAATTAACCTTTGCTCAGGAGTAATTGCAAGCCGCATACAAGTATCCTGCTTCAGAATATAGGGGGACACCAGGGCAAGAAGACGGTAAAAGATGGGATCCGTCATCCTCAAATAATTCCTGAAGTCATCAGGATTATTTTCCTGGAGCTCCCTCAGCAAGGACATATGAGAAAATTGATCACGGTTAAGCAACCAATTTTTCGTCCAGGAGGTCCGCTTCTTCTTCCTATTGCTCGTACGTCGTCTCAGAGCCAAAACTCCAACACTAACGACAGCAACGGACGAATTCACGGTCGCCATAATAAATTCTCGAACGATGTCTCGGAAAATAGCGAAATGTCGTCAACCAAACAAATGCTACCGAAATCAGCGCGAGATGCCCAGAAGGGTCACGGCCAAACACTCACTTCCTCTTTTGTAGCGGCGAACGTGCGTGGAACGTAGTGACGTCATTTTCTGTCGGAAGACAAATGTCCTGGGCAAGTTTAGAGCACTTTTCAACAGACAAACAACAAACACACCAGCCGCGAACATTTGTAGGACGTTCTGTCGGCCGACGATCGGTACGTGTGTACGGGGCTTTATGGTATAAACAGGGCTGCTTCAGAATGAAGTTGACAATAGGACAATGCCAATTAAATTATCAAATACCTAAAATACCTATAAACACTAATAAAATCTACTTTCTACACAGTGGAAATAAATGAGTGGTCAAATTATGTAAAGCTGATGTTAGCAAATTTATCTTACTTGCTCTTTGAGAGCAACTAAATGACACTTCCTGTTACTTCTGCTACTCTCTTACCATTGGGAACCTTTCAAAGGGATTTCCAATCATGTGATCTCTATGGCAGCTCTTACATAGTGATCACATGAATGTTGAAGGCTCCACTAACAAAAAATGAAAGCCTTCAGCCTGCAAATGTACAATGACAACCTCATTCTACAGTACCAAGTATTTATAGTGTAACCAAATACCATTGTACTATTAAAACAATAATTAATTTAATTTTCAAAATATAGCAAATTGTTTTCCTCATTAAAATGGTGTACTGAAAAAATACCTGATATTTTCTTAAAAATATGTATACAAATAAAAATATATATATATATAAAGTATGAGGGATTAGCTTTGTGAAAACAAAACTGTGGTTTATTTACAAAATCTGTGGTTGATGCTCCTCCCCAGTCCTATACAGGAATCTGGTTCCAGGGTGGGGCATCTTCCCCAAGCAGCCTGGGAGTTTTGTAGAGGCCAGAGTACTCAACCTGTTACACCTGAGCTCTTTAACCCCTCATTGATCCCAAACAGGCTCACTACACAGCACAAACAGAAAAGCAAATCGGTGTACAGCATGAACCTAGGACAAATATATCTCCCACCTTGGACACAACACATCATTTTTCCTGGTTTCCTTCAACAAAGGTATAGCCATAAAGGGGACATGTTGACAATGCTAAATTTGACCTGGGCATCCAGACTTAAATTATCTATTAGGGTTAATTTATTAGAAAACAATAATTTTAAAGTTTGTCAAAAATGTTTCCTTGATACCATAAGTTGCACTGTTGATGCTGACAGCTGGTAAACCTATATATATATATATGTATATATATATATATATATATATATATATATATATATATATATATATATATATATATATATATATATATTCAGTGCCTTGCAAAAGTATTCAGCCCCCCTTGAACTTGTCGACCTTTTGCCACATTTCAGGCTTCAAACGTAAAGATATAAAACTGTAATTTTTTGTGAAGAATCAACAACAAGTGGGACACAATCATGAAGTGGAACAAAATTTATTGGATATTTCCAACTTTGTTAACAAATAAAAAACTGAAAAATTGGGCGTGCAAAATTATTCAGCCCCTTTACTTTCAGTGCAGCAAACTCTCTCCAGAAGTTCAGTGAGGATCTCTGAATGATCCAATGTTGACCTAAATGACTAATGATGATAAATAGAATCCACCTGTGTGTAATCAAGTCTCCGTATAAATGCACCTGCACTGTGATAGTCTCAGAGGTCCATTTAAAGCGCAGAGAGCATCATGAAGAACAAGGAACACACCAGGCAGGTCCGAGATACTGTTGTGGAGAAGTTTAAAGCCGGATTCGGATACAAAAAGATTTCCCAAGCTTTAAACATCCCAAGGAGCACTGTGCAAGTGATAATATTGAAATGGAAGGAGTATCAGACCATTGCAAATCTACGAAGACCTGGCCGTCCCTCTAAACTTTCAGCTCATACAAGGAGAAGACTGATCAGAGATGCAGCCAAGAGGCCCATGATCACTCTGGATGAACTGCAGAGATCTACAGCTGAGGTGGGAGACTCTGTCCATAGGACAACAATTAGTCGTATACTGCACAAATCTGGCCTATGGAAGAGTGGCAAGAAGAAAACCATTTCTTAAAGATATCCATAAAAAGTGTCGTTTAAAGTTTCCCACTAGGGATGATCGAACGGTTCGGGTCGACCATCGGTTCGAATCGGTTGACGAATTCCGAACTTTTTGCTGAAAAAGTTCGGAATTTAGTAACCAGAACCGACCGAAATGCAATGGGACAGGAACTGGCCTTTAAAAGCCCGTGATTGGACCAGAACCATCAGTAAAAGCCAATTGAGGGGGCAGGAGGATGCTAGGAATGTGATTGGAGTGACTAGAGGGTCCAGAGGTCAATCAGTAGTGAATACGCCCCCCAGTATATAAGATAGCCCCGCCAAATCTCTAGCATTGTAATACAGGGATGTGGAAAAGAGTGGAAGCAGTTATGTTACTCCTGCTTCAAAAGTGTCATTTAGCAATTATTAGTGTGAGGAAAGGGATATCTAGTGTAGTTAGGGTACTATTTTCCACCATAGTTAGATTCAATAATCTCGTTTCTGTAGGGAAAGTGTTAAGTGTCAGGGTGACCGTAGTGTAGTGTAGGGTGAACTGACTCTGACTGCTATGGCAGGGTGACCAAACCCTTCCATGTCAGGGTGACCACCATAGAAAAAAGATTGTTTGTATTAGAATTGCAGTAGAGCAGGATAGTGGCTCCGCTACTTTTACACCTGGCCGTTTTTGTTGCAGGCGTTTATTGGGCTTTTTTGTGGACGTCTTAACTTCTGTGTAGGGGTATATATACACACACACACACATGAATGTATATATGCACATACACATATATAGGTGTGAAAGTAGCGGAACCCTATGCCTGCACTAATTAAATTATTTGCAGGCATAGGGCTCCGCTCCTATCACACCTATATGTGTGTATCTGTATAAATACATATAAGTGTGTGTGTATATATACACCTATACAGAAGTTCAGATGTTATGCCTGCCTCCAAAGACGCCCAAAAAATGCCCAAAAAAACGCTTGCAACAACACACCTGGGTGTTTTTGTTGCAGGCGTTTTTTGGGCATTTTTTGGCCGTCTTTGGAGGCAGGCATAACATCTGAACTTCTGTGTAGGGGTATATATACACACACACATATATGTATTTATACACATACACACATATAGGTGTGATAGGAGCGGAGCCCTATGCCTGCAAATAATTTCATTAGCGCAGGCATAGGGTTCTGCTACTTTCACACCTATATATGTGTATGTGTATATATACATATATGTGTGTGTGTATATATATATATATATATATACCCCTACACAGAAGTTCAGATGTCATACCTGCCTCCAAAGACGTCCACAAAAAAGCCCAATAAATGCCTGCAACAAAAATGGCCGGGTGAGAAAATAGCGGAGCCCTATGCCTGCTCTACTGCAATTCTAATACAAACAATCTTTTTTTCTGGTTCTGGACATGCTACAGAGCTGAAACTTCACAGGTACCATTTTTAGACCCCCCAGACACTAAATCCATAGAAATCTCTTTTTATTTTTCAATAGTTTTTTCAATAATTGGCTCTCTATCAAAAACGACAATTTTTAAGAACTTTTTTTGTGTGATTAATAGTCCCTGGGGCATGACCCAGAACCCTAGGCACTTTTTAGGGACATTTATTGGGTTTTAGGGCTTCAAAATGGTGTTTTTTGATTACCGAAGTTCGGGTCCCATTGATTTCAATGGGGTTCTGAAATCCGGGCCGAACTTTCGGGAAGTTGGGGTGTTCTGGTCGAACCAAACTTTTCAAAAGTTCGATCATCCCTATTTGCCGCAAGCCACCTGGGATACACACCAAACATGTGAAAGAAGGTGTTCTGGTCAGATGAAACCAAAATCAAACTTTTTAGCAACAATGCAAAACGTTATGTTTGGCGTAAAAGCAACACAGCTCATCACCCTGAACACACCATCCCCACTGTCAAACATGGTGGTGGCAGCATCATGGTTTGGGCCTGCTTTTCTACAGCAGGGACAGGGAAGATGGTTAAAATTGATGGGAATATGGATGGAGCCAAATACAGGACCATTCTGGAAGAAAACCTGATTGGGTCATCCAAAAGACCTGAGACTGGGACGGAGATTTGTCTTCCAACAAGACAATGATCCAAAACATAAAGCAAAATCTACAATGGAATGGTTCACAAATAAACATATCCAGGTGTTAGAATGGCCAAGTCAAAGTCCAGACCTGAATCCAATCGAGAATCTGTGGAAAGAACTGAAAACTGCTGTTCACAAGCGCTCTCCATCCAACCTCACTGAGCTCGAGCTTTTTTTGCAAGGAGGAATGGGCAAAGTCTCTCGATGTGCAAAACTGATAGAGACATACCCCAAGCGACTTACAGCTGAAATCGCAGCAAAAGGTGGCTCTACAAAGTATTAACTTAAGGTGGCTGAATAATTTTGCACGACCAATTTTTCAGTTTTTTATTTGTTAAAAAAGTTTGAAATATCCAATAAATTTAGTTCCACTTCATGATTGTGTCCCACTTGTTGTTGATTCTTCACAAAAAAATACAGTTTTATATTTTTATGTTTGAAGCCTGAAATGTGGCAAAATGTCGAAAAGTTCAAGGGGGCCAAATACTTTCGCAAGGCACTGTGTATATATATATTTTTTTTAACTATATATATATATATATATATATATATATATATATATATATATATATATATATTTTTTTTTTTTTTTTTAACTCTTTACAAGAAGTAGAGGACCATATCTGTCAATGTTCATGCTTTGCATGAATCAGGCAGTTTACATAACATGCCTTCAAGTAATCCAATGCAAATACATTTATCTGTAAGGGAAAACCTTAAAACAATTGCACTGTGATCACTGAGATCATAATCTTTGGACTGTTTTTCTCCTCCAACTGATCCTCTTTATTGTCTTCCTTCTAATTTAGTATGCTACAATGTATAGGTATAGCTTGACCATCATACTGGTGCCCTACAAAACAAACTTCCATTCTTCCATGCATTTCTTCCTTCCCTCAACATTCCTTGTCAGAAGTCTTACTGAGTCCAGAGATTGCACCCAATGTGCTAATACAATTTTTCAACATGTAGTTTTAAGGTTTATAGCACAACTGTGTTTCTTTACATTAACAGAAATGTATAAAAGTGACCAAGATGTGGCCATCTTTAGTCATCTACAGCAGGGTTCTCCAAACTATTCAGTATGAGGGTAATATTGTATATTTTACAAATGTTCATGGGTCACTTTTCTGTAATATATATATATTTTTTTGGGGGGAGGGGAGGGGTCTTTCTTTTTCTGATATCTCCACAATACACATATAAATTACTCCCTTTTCTAATTTCTGTGATTTTTCCCATTTATTGTAATTACCATACATTACTTTATGTTGGCAGAAAAATGTACCGTGATATATATGCCATCGTCCCCAAATTGTATACAAATCAAAAAGGAGAGGAAAGGAAAAGCGGGACTATACCGGCATCAAACTGAAGGGATGCACACAAATCTTCACACTTCCATTAAAAAAATACAACTTTATTGATGAATAAAAAAGACAGAAAATATGACACCACATATTACATAGACATATATATATAAAAATTAGATCCATAACTTTTTTCATACTCCTTTAGTGCATTGTCTTTCCGGTCTTTTGGTGCCCAGAGGAAGCTACAAATTGCAAAACGCGTTGGGTAACCGGGGACTGTTAGAAGGCACTTATATTTAGATCCTACAACAATTTTGGTATTTTGTACTAGCTACCCGAGGTGGAAGTTATGGATCTAATTTTATATATATATATATATATATATATATATATATATATATATATATATATATATATATGTATATATATGTCTATGTAATATGTGGTGTCATATTTTCTGTCTTTTTTATTCATCATAAAAGTTGTATTTTTTAATGGAAGTGTGAAGATTTGTGTGCATCCCTAATACCAAAAGTGTTCCACCATGCCAAAAATTTTAACTCTCCTAATAGGACCTGCCCACCAGATCCAGGCCAGGGAAAGAGTACCAAATTAGAACCAAAATAATCAAGTTTTACTCACTCAAACGCATTATTATATTGAATGCAACAATATATCATATATTTAAAGAGGAAGTGAAGCTTGCTGTGTAACCTGTACCTATAGGTAAGCCTATAATAAGGCTTACCTATAGGTACTGTAAATATCTCCTAAACATACACCGTTTAGGAGATATGTACTTTTCATGCGACCAGTGACACCACTGGCGCATGCTCTCTGAAGGAATGGCCACCTGTGCCGTTCCTCCAGAACCCTGTGCCATGAATGACGCCTCCTGCACGCATGCACAGGAGTTACATCATTGCGGCTCCAGGCCAATCAGGTGGCTGGAGGACGCAAACCCAGATGTAAGATGGCTGAACATGTCGGCCGTGTAACTGGTGAGCGGGCAGCGCTGTGGGGGCTTCATTTTAAGGTAAGTATTTCCTAATGAGCTAGTATGCAATGCATACTAAGCTTATTATGCCTTTGTCTTTCAGGTTTTTTTTCTGAGGTTTACAACCTCTTTAAAAAAGATGGACAAAAGAACTGACTGTATATCATTCATGCAAACAGGTGTAGAGGTGGGACACCACACATGCTTATAGGGATATTAGCTGAAAAGAAGTACGTAAAATATGAATTTTACAACATAGTTTAATTAATGTCTATGTTGCACCCCACCTTCCTCAAGATGATAAAAACAATATATTTTTAGTTTTATTTTACTTTATACTAGGGATCAACCGATTATCGGCAAAGCCGATATGCACTTTCCCCGATATATCAAAATCGGCCCCTGAGGTTACCGATATTGACAATATTTTTGGAAAGTGCATGTACCGGAGTGATGCCTGCAGCTAGAGGCATAACCCCGGTACCGGCGTCCATAGCCGACGGTCGGCTGTCTTTTAATGACAACTGATGCGGCTGAGAAGCCACTCGGCTGTCATTACAAGGAGAGGGAGGGGACGCCCCCCCTCCCGCCGCCTTCCGTGGCTCACCCGGGTCTTCCATCCCACCGGGAGACCCGGACCAGTTTCCCCAGGCACTCAAATAAAGTACTGTAGTCTTTCATAAACATACTGTATATTACATGGAGCGGAGGGAACATGGGAGGAGCTGGAGTGCAGAAGTCTGGAGGGGCGGAATTCAATTCAGCTGGTGAGGCGGAGCTGGGTGGAGCTGGATTGCAGACGGCTAGAGACTGAGGCGGGGTTCCGATCAGAGCCGAGTGCCTGGTTTCGGCACAACATTGTAAGATTCTGGTACCTCTGGTACCCTTATTTTCCATTTTCTTTCAATATGCGTCCCACCTTTCTAATTAGGTGGTACGCATACACCTTTAAGACGGATGACGTCATCGCCGAGCGCCGCAGAGCGGCTATTTCAACCGCCGGCATTCTCTCTCACGTTGTTCGTTCTAACCGCATGGTTAGTTCGTTCAAGCCGTCTGCGAAGCAGCCATACTTGATGTCACTCGCTCCTGTATCTCGCTACCTGAGCTAGTTTCATTACTGATCCCGTATCTCGCTACCGGATCACTCTTGGCTTACTGCTTTTACTCTCTGCTCCTATACGTCCCTGCCTGTGTGTCCACATGCTTACAAGCTTGTCTTGCTGCCGGAACCTCCAGCTATTCTCTTTTACTTGGAACAGACCGGAACCTCGCTACTGATCCCTGTATCTCGCTACTGGATCAATCCCTCACTACTGGACCCTTCTACTACTAACCTTACTAGTGATAAGTACCCCACAGGGGAATCCTCCATAACCTTACTTACACTATCTACCTCTGCACATTAAGGACTGTTACTATCTATGCATACTAATTCTATCATCTGCACTGTTACATAGATTGCTAGCTCTTGAGTCTACTACCATCTATCCTTGCACTGGGTTAGTCTATCCTGTATTTGTCATCTGCTGTCCTTACCACCTGTTACCATACTCGATTACTAACCTATCTGCATTCTACCTAATACCATCTAATACTCTCCTGAACATTTCTATCAAGTGCTTACCATCTCTGTCACTGTTCACACCTGTCCCTTCAGCACATCATCTTCATACTATCATATACATCCTATCACTCCAGGAACATCTTATTGAGTGTGTATATCTGTATGCTGAAGCTGACAGGCCCACAGTGATGAGTCTGGAGAGTTGGATCTGGTTATTCAACACATCTCTACATGACTACTGAGTGGAGATTCTGCAGCTGCAAATCCAGCCTACTACAAAAACGCAGGAGCGTTACAAACATCGGGCAACCAGCCCTCACAGCCGCTGTCCTCGGCAGGACACCACCGAAGACCTGATCAAAGCTGCATTCGGCTCTGATCGGGTCTCCATGTAAAAACCCAGATGACATCCCTTCCGGGTATTCGGTACCAAATTAAAAAAAAAATGACAGCATTCAAAACAGCCAAACATGGCTGTCTTGAATGCTTTCAATTGCAGAGGAGGGGTTTGGGGTCTTTTATACCCCCAGATCCCTCCACAACAGTACCTGTCAAGTGTAAAAACAAACATTTTTAAATGTATGAAAATATAGGCCAATATCGGCTGATTTTTCAATGGCCAAAATATCAGTATCGGCAACAAAAATCCGATATCGGTCGATCACAACTTTATACTTATAAATAAGTTAAAACATTTTTTTGATCCCTACATTTTTACTTATATCAATTGATAAAAAGGGAAAAAAATTGTCAAAATATATCAAACATTTATTTTCAGGATCTTGTCCTGGTATAGATAATGTCCTCATTCTGTGGGTAGGATTTAAGGAAGGGGGCTCGTAATTTGTGGACAGTCTGAAATGAAACAATTACAATTTGATATTTACAAGTAAAAGTAGCCTTTATAAGTCCACTTTTCTGCCTGGGGGACAAATTAAAACTCAATTAAATGATCATTTGTAAAACAAATACCTTTTGTAAGTAGAAAATATAAAAGGAAGTATAAAATGTCAGTATAAAAACTTATAACCAAATCAATGATATGATAGTCTCTTTTTTTTTTAACAATTTCTAACAATTTCTAAGACATTATTTAATGAATTGTTTTCTATTTTTCATTTGTTTGTCAGTGGTTTCATTGGGGATTTTAATTACATGTCCCACTGAGAATTCAGCCAGGAACTGTTCTTATAAATAAGAGAATCTGTGTATTATAACATTACATGGACTTAAGCTTATACTATTTAACAGGCTAATACTATACCAAAAAAGCCTGAAAGAAAAACCCAAAGTACTTTTCATTATCTATCAATCTATCTATTTCTTATTGATGCAATGCTAAAAAATCTAAAGAAAAAAAAAAGAGTTGTATGAAGTAGAATTAGGGAAATTTTATCTCAATAAGATTTTATCTACATATTTTTTTGTGCAGCTTTATTTTTATTTAGAATATGTATCTTAAAAAGCTATCACTGTTATGATGTTGCAACCTTAAATGTCACTCTGTTTTCCCTACATTTTTGTTTTAATTTTGTATTTACTTTTTTTTTTTTTTTTTTTTTTACTTTCAAAGATTTTTATTAAAGTTTTCACATTAACAGTTGGTAACATAGTACAATTCAAAAAAAATTGTATTTACTTTAATCAGTTAAGACTCAGAGATATTTTCACATTTAGCTGAGGGCCTATTCAATTTGAGAATTCATTTTTTTTTTCCAAAAAATCATTTTTTTTTTTTTATACAGTGATATTATAGAGAACTGTTGCTTTTTGTGACAGACATTGTGTTCTTCTTGTGTCATTGTCTTTCAAATTGTATTTTTTTTTAATATATATATTAAAGGCAAAAATCAGACCTTTTTTTTTTTTTAGTTTGACAAGTGAAGAATCGAATACAACTGCCACTGATTTAGAACTAAAGTAAAGTACTGTTGTAGCAAGCCCTGGTGATTTTGCAAGCTAAACCTGTGGGTGCTGCTAACAGGGAAATAATTTAAGATGTATGAGGTAAGTCCTAGGTGCTTAACCAATAAAGACATTACCATGAGAAAATAAAATGCAAAATAATTATTAATAGTAGATTTTTTCTGTGTACCTTACACTTGACTGCATTTGGTCAAACAGGAAAATATTTTCATGCCTCTAGTAGCAATGTTTGTAAATTCAACACTTTATTTTGACATTTTCACAAGGGGGGGATTTATCTAAAGACATTTTCCCTTTAATTTTTTTTTTGCAAAAATAAATGTTCACTAAGCTTAGTAAATAGGAAAAAAAAACATTAAAAATAAAAAGGGACATGAATAATTAAAGTGATTTTAAATCAATTTATTAAATAAGCATGGTATACTCACTAATGGGCCATACACACTATACAATTGTCTTTAGATTTTTTCCTTTAGATTTACCAAAACCATCTAATATATGGTCAAATCTAAACACTTTTAATTTGTATGCAATCAGGCATTCCCTTGCACTACATAGTTGAAGGAAAATCTAAAGGAAATCTAACCATAAAAAGTTGTATAGTGTGTATCCAGCTTTACTCTGTGCAATAGTATTGCACAGAGAAGCCACAAACCTCTTGTTCTGGGGTCCTCTGGCCAGGGTTATTGACTCTTCCTCTTATGTGCCTGCCCCCAAATCAAGCACTTGGTGTGCAGATGTGCAGGCTTGATCTTGAGCTGGGCTGTGTGTGTTTATTGACACGCACAGCATGGCTTACAATCACACTCCACAGGATTTAACTGACAGCAGCAAGAGCCACTGCCAAGCTTTTGAGAGTGGAGAGAGGGGAGAGAAGACTGGGAGATAGGCACAGCACTGGATTGATGCAGGACTCAAGTATTTTTTTTTTTGGGGGGGGGGCAAAGGAAGTTGCAAAATATTTTTTTACCTTAAGGCAGGGAATGCATTAGGGAAAAAATATTTTACCTTTAGCCCACTTTAACCATGACTGGACATTTGAAATGAACTCAGATTCATCCTTTGTATCCAAAACATTTTTCTTACTATGTGAGCATTGACTATGTTAAGTGAACAGAGTCTACTGCCTTAACAGATTCCGCAACCACACTCTAGTACAGATATAACATGATTAGAGTTACAAACATGAAATGAGGTTTATGTTTTTATATAGACATAGTACTTTAAGGAGGGGGTGTGATAATAGGCAGTATTTCCAGTAGATGATTACTGAGGGTATGACCTTGTACAAAATCTATAGGAGAGCAGAGAGAGCGGAGAGGAGGATGTGACAGACTGTAGTATGCGCATGATAGTAATGTGAAGGGTATGACAGTAAACAGTATGTGCAATAAATGAGTGTGGAGGATATGATGGTGAGCAGTATGTACAGGAAAGGAGTGTGGAGGGTATGGCGATGGACTGTATGTGCAGGAGAGGAGTGTGGAGGACTAGAGATGTCACAAACATAAAATTTTATGTTCGCAAACAGCGAACGCGAACTTCCGCAAATGTTCGCGAACGGGCGAACCGGGCGAACCTCCATAGACTTCAATAGGCAGGCCAATTTCAAAACCCACAGGGACTCTTTCTGGCCACAATAGTGATGGAAAAGTTGTTTCAAGGGAACTAACACCTGGACTGTGGCATGCCGGAGGGGAATCCATGGCAAAACTCCCATGGAAAATTACGTAGTTGACGCAGAGTCGGGTTTTAATCCATAGGGCATAAATCACCTAACATTCCTAAATTGTTTGGAATAACGTGCTTTAAAACATCCAGTGTGTGAATGTATCGATCAGGTAGTGTAAGGGTTACGCCCGCTTCACAGTGACAGACCAAACTCTGACAGACCAAACTCCCCGTTTAACGCACCGCAAACAACAGCAAACAGTCCATTTGCAGTGGGCACAGTACAGTCTGTGGACCTGACACTCACTGGCAGGAAACTGCAATTATATTACAGAGGAAAAATTGAATGACTTTTTTTTATCTGCAAGGTGCTTTGCCACCCTATATGAGTGGTGGGCAGTGGGCACAGTACAGTCTGTGGGCCTGACACTCACTGGCAGGAAACTGCAATTATATTACAGAGGAAAAATTGAATGACTTTTTTTTATCTGCAAGGTGCTTTGCCACCCTATATGAGTGGTGGGCAGTGGGCACAGTACAGTCTGTGGGCCTGACACTCACTGGCAGGCAACTGCAATTATATTACAGAGGAAAAATTGAATGACTTTTTTTTATCTGCAAGGTGCTGTGCCACCCTATATGAGTGGTGGGCAGTGGGCACAGTACGGTCTGTGGACCTGACACTCACTGGCAGGCAACTGAAATTATATTACAGAGGAAAAATTTAATGACTTTTTTTATCTGCAAGGTGCTGTGCCACCCTATATGAGTGGTGGGCAGTGGGCACAGTACAGTCTGTGGGCCTGACACTCACTGGCAGGCAACTGCAATTATATTACAGAGGAAAAATTTAATGACTTTTTTTTATCTGCAAGGTGCTGTGCCACCCTATATGAGTGGTGGGAAGTGGGCACAGTACGGTCTGTGGACCTGACACTCACTGGCAGGCAACTGCAATTATATTACAGAGAAAAAATTCAATATATAAATATCACTACTTGTACTAAATTAATAGACGATGTTGTAATCCACTGCGCTTTAGGAAATACAGGTAACACAAACCTGACAGAATAACACAAATAACACATATTAAAGGAATAGGTTCCGCGCTGTGGATATCTTAACGGATAAAGAAAAGGTAATTAGGCTGCAGCCTACCCTGAACTACAATCCTAGGACTGTATAAGTAAAGAGGTCAATGAGTGGGTAATTGGCGCCTCCTGTATTGGATATTGCAATATGTGAATTTCAATAAATATATTTGAATACAAATATAGATGCCAGTGTATTAATAAATATACATAGTTAATTTCATAAAAACAGCATTTGAAAACTAAAAGTGATGTTAAAAGATCAACATATAAACCAGTAGTGATAATAAATATTGAAAATAAATTCTAAGTGCAATCATGTGATTAGATCCAAATATATAAATAAATAAATAAATAAATAAATCATTATTAAATCAATTTAAAAGTGACAAGTGACTAGAAGGTGCTGTATTAGTGCACAGAAATGAAGATAAATGGATATACTATCGAAAAGGTATAAGATATAAGTGCAATATAGTGCAAAGAAGATAATTGATGGTAGAACAATAAACAATATAGTGACTGGCTAAAAAACTGGTAGTCCTGGTAGCCAGAACTGGTGATACAAAATGGTACAATCTCGGATAAAAACCAGTGAAATAATGTGTAGTAAGTGCAAAAATGTGCAAAAAAGCAGATAAATAATTTAGTGATTGGCTAAATAGATAATCCAGGTAGCCAAACAAATGGTAAATAGGATATTGTCCTAAGAAATAGTCCAAATCCAGAGAAGATTAGTGAATGGATGAAATTCAAGGTGACCCCGTGGTGAGTAACTGGTGAGGTGAAGGGAAATCCCACTAGTTATTAGCCTACTAACCAGATATACCCACCCCACACAGGGGTATAGAGCGGGTATTAAGATGTGGATGGAATTCCTTCCCATGGCTCCTAACTTCCTTCTAGATCAGGGGGATGTTGGAGGCCGTCCCTGGGGGTCCCGGGTGTCACCAGAGGAGAAGCAGGATATAAAGGTCCTCTCCAATAGGAACAACGTTATGTACGGTGTCCGTGGGGAAAAAATAAGCCACTCATCCGTGGGATCCTCCTCATAAAAAGAAATCAGCTTCCAGGTTTTATTGTCAGAGTTAATTGAACAAGCGCAAACAGTCCATTTGCAGTGGGCACAGTACAGTCTGTGGGCCTGACACTCACTGGCAGGCAACTGCAATTATATTACAGAGGAAAAATTAAATATATAAATATCACTACTTGTACTAAATTAATAGACAATGTTGTAATCCACTGTGCTTTAGGAAATACAGGTAACACAAACCTGACAGAATAACACAAATAACACAAATTGCTGCTACTTAAATGAGTAAATATAATAAAAAATAAAATTCATCCAGAAAAAACAGGAACTGGCTTTTTCATTCGAATTTCAGTAGCGCAGGGATGGTGATAACCTCTAACCAAATAAATAGGATGATAACATATACCAAAATATATGAATCAGATGTGATAAACAGTGTTGAGCGAACACGGACTGTATTATTCGGGTCCGTACCGGATAATTGGATTTTTGTTACCTGGACACGGACCCGAAAACTTTACTGTATGTTCGGGTTTAAAATCCGTGTTCGGTAATTTTATTTCCTGTTTTGTATGTAATGGTGCGCTTTTAATGGCGGGCTTTCAACAGCCAATCAACAAGCGTTTAACTGGTGTGCGCCATCACAGCCATGCCTACTAATGTATTAGGAGCTGTGATTGGCCAGCTGAAGCATGTGACCCAGGTCTTTATAAGCTCGAGAGACACAGCGCGGTGCGTCAGTCTGCTGTAGTGTAGGGAGAGAGCACACATCATAACGGTGCTGGCTGCTGCTGATTAGGGACAGACAGGGAAAAACAACATTGTGCTGAAAAGAATGCAGGGACAGGTCGGAGTGTTAGCAGGGAAAGATATTTGAGCATTTTAGGGACAGGCTGGAGAGATTAGGCAGGGAGAGATTAGGAGACACAGGACAGAACAATCGTCCGTTAGCGATCTACATCGATTTTGCTGTGTGGGGGGTGGTGCAGTGAACGATCTTTTTGCCCTCACTTGAGCCCACTGAGGAGGAGGAGGAGGGAGAAACAAATATATTTTTATCAGTCTGTTGTGTGCAGCGTTCAGCTATATTTTACTACAGATTGCTGTTCTAATCTGCTATTTAAAAATTAAAAATTTAAAGGGGAATTTTTTTGAGAGCACTTGCCATGCTCTTAACTTCATTTTGCTGCCATTTGCAGCACTCTAGCCCTTTCCATTGGTTTTTTAGAGCCATTGTAGTGCCTGAAAGTTCGGGTCCCCATTGACTTCAATGGGGTTTGGTGTCCAGGTAAAGTTTGAAAAAAGTCCGGTACACGGACCCGGACTCTTTTTTCAAGTTCGGCCGACCTGCCGAACACGGACATCCAGGTGTCCGCTCAACTCTAGTGATAAATATAAGCACAAAATCATAAATACCTAAAAGCATGAAATCACATCAATAGGAGTCCATAAAGTCCATAGGTATAAAGTGCATAGAGCAATGAAAGTGCAAACATGAAGGATCACAGGTGCGACTTATGGGGACCACCCTTGCTTGCCACCACCACACAGTGCCGGGAGAAGTATCTGAAATTCAGACTCACCAGACGCCTATGCCTAACCACTCTCATGGACTAGCCAACAACAGCATATAGTAAAATCAGGTTTCCTCCAGATCTCTGATTTGTGCTGCAAAGATTTCCTGGTAAATTTATAGAGAGTCTTAATTTCAGATACTTCTCCCGGCACTCTGTGGTGGTGGCAAGCAAGGGTGGTCCCCATAAGTCCCCATAAGTCCCCATAAGTCGCACCTGTGATCCTTCAGAGGGCATATATCGCTGATGGAATGGATACCAACATCCACTCTCTAGTATACTTGGTTGTACTATTTAATACAACAACCCATATTTTTTGGCCCATTCGTAAACTACAGGTCAGAGTATTAAGCCAGCATTGTTCCATGAAATGCTAAGGCCATACCATGGTTTGACAAATGCCCAACATAGTCAAGATATAGTTGAAGAGTGCATATATTTGGTTAGAGGGGTGAAAGAATATATGAAAACAATATGAAAATAATAAGAAAAAAATAACAATTAGGAAGTTGTACAAGTTTAATGGTAAGAGTTTTCTTGTAGTATTAATATTGAAACCTAGAATATGGTAATTATCCAGCTATTTGTGTAGATGTCCACATACCTTGTTTGTCTGGAAATAAATAATGCACTTTATTTTCTATCTAAAAGGAAACATTTGACAACAATTTGACTATGATCAGCAGAGTCATACTCTTGGGATTTCAGGGGTCTCCTCTTTTCCGAAGGATCCTCTTTAGTTTGTTTCTCATAATATATTGTGTGACAATGTATGGAAACCTCCAGACCATCACACTGGTGTCCTACAGCAAGAACCTCCATACTCCAATGTATACCTTTCTCACCCAACTCTCCATATCAGACATCATTCTGAGTTCAGATATTGTACCTAACTTGCTCTATGTTCTACTAAGTAATAGTGGTGCCATGTCCTTTTCCAGCTGTATAGCTCAATTTTATTTCTTTATGTTGACAGAAATCTATGACTTATTTCTCCTCACTGTGATGTCTTATGATCGATATATGGCTATCTGTAACCCTCTCATGTACAACACTGTGATGAGACATGTTTTCTGTGTGCAATTGATTGTTCTATCATGGTCATTGAGCATTTTTGTTTCGCTGGTTGAATTCCTGACAGTGTACAATTTATGGTTTTGTGGACCAAACATTATTGACCATTTTTTCTGTGATATGGGACCTCTTCTAGATCTTTCTTGTTCTGACATCTCCACGGTTCAGCTAGAAATGATAATATTCTCTATTCCCACGATTATATTTCCATTTGGTTTTATTATCTTATCTTACTTTAACATTATTTACAGCATTCTAAGAATTTCATCGACTACAGGCAGGCAGAAAGCCTTCTCAACTTGCAGTTCTCACTTGACTGTTGTCTCTATTTTTTATGGAACGCTGTTTTTTACTTATATACTGCCCACAAGAGGACAACCATGGAACCTGAGTAAAATTGTGTCACTTTTGTACACTGTGTTCACTCCATTAATAAATCCAGTTATCTATAGCTTGAGAAATAAAGATATTAAGTCAGCCTTAGTAAAATCTGTTCACAGCTTCCACTCAACTTTTCTTTCAAAGTGGTTCAGTTAGAACAAGTTACTTTTAAAGAAACAATTTATGTGGTCTCCGGTAGCAGGGTTTTTGTAATAAAAAATTGCAGAGAATGTTGACAACAGAAATACTGTGTTTTTTAATTCTTGTAAATTGTATAGCCAAGCTATTGGCATAGAACCCTCTTTCCTTACAGCTTCCCACTCCCTTAAAGCTTATGGCCCCTTTCACACAGGAGGACCGTTCAGATCCGCCTGTACATTTTTCAGGCGGATCTGAACGGATGCCCCATGCATCTCTATGGGGCATCGCATGTCAGCGTAGCCATGTCCGCTGACATCCGATCTGATCCATCAAATCTGGATGGATGGAAACCCTATTTTCTTTTTTTTTTTTTTTTCATTACGTTTTTATTGAAAAGATTTTCAAGGTACAACATTGGTATAACAGAACATAGCAAAAATAAAGATTCACAAAGTGGGGTTACATACACTTGGTACAGTAACGCATTATGTAAACTGAGCTTACACCACGGTAGAGTAGGGTAAGAATGGCGCGGTGACTCGCATCCGCACATAAGGGTGTAAGTTGAGAGAGGAGACCTGCAAGGGGGAGGGAGGAAGGGAGGGGGAGGGGGGCTAGAGGGGAGGAAGTGGAGGAATATAGTAATGATAGAAGAGAGAAGAAGAATAGGAGAAGACGAGATAAGTACGGGAAGAGGAGGGGAGAGGAAGGGAGGAAGAAGAGGAGGAAGGGGGGTGAAGGAGGTTGATGAGGAGGGGAAGGGGGGAGGGGGGATAGGGGAGGAGGAGGAGAACAGGGGGAGAGTAGGTGGAGGACAGGAAGAAGAGTGGATATACAGTGGAGGGAAGGGGGGGGAAGATGAAGGAGGGGGTAGAAGGAAGAGGAAGAGGGAGAAGAGAAGAGAAGGGAAGGAGGAGATGGAAGATAGAAGTAAGGGAAGAAGATGATGAGGGGAGGGAGATATCAAGGGGGGGAGGGGGAATAGGAGGAGGGGGGAGGTGGGGGAAGGAGGAAGGTAGAGGGAGGAAAGTGGGGAGAGACATGGAGGGAGGGAGGGAAAACAAGGAGGGGAGGAGGGGAGTAAGGAGGGGCAAAAAGAGGGAATTACATGAAAAGCATTGGTGCAGATAGGTAAAAAGTTCTAGTGAATCACAGCAGGTAAAACAAGGGAAATATGACTAAACACAACTAATAGTACAGAAAACTAAGGGAAGCTAAGAACAGGTCAGCTTAATAAAGGATAGTCAGATTTTCATCATTAGTGATGTGAAAAGTTTAATCAGAATCTCATCAAGTAGGTAGGTTAGCAGCTACCCACAAGCCATGCATACCACAATGACCAATGTTTATCAAACCCTGTACCCCTACCCAATTTACGTGCTAGCAAGCCCTCCTACACCTGGTTGGTCCTAACCAGGTCCAGGACCTCAGAGGTGTTGAGTGCCTCATTTGACTTCCATTTTGTGGTTATTAGGCTTCTGGCAGCCAAAAGTATATGCGTAACAATAACCCAGCAGTCCCCTGGTAACCAGTCTATACCTACATTCAGTATCACCAATGCCGGAGAGGGGCGGGTAAGGACACCTGTGATTTCGTAAATAATGGAAAATATCTTATTCCAAAAACTAGTTAGGTGCTTGCAAGTCCAGAACACATGTTTGAGATGGGCCACCTCGCCACAACCCCTCTAGCATAAATTGACGAATAATCTGGCATAAATTTTGAGAGGCGTAATGGTGTAAGATACCAGCTCAGATTTATCTTTTGAGAAAGCTCCCAGTGATTTGTGCATGAGGATGCCCGTTTAATCGAGCAGAGGGCAGTTTGCCCTTGTTCAGCAGTAAAGGTCTCCTTAAGGTCTGTTTCCCATTTTACAAAGGGGGTAGTTTTACAGTAATCCAGTTTATGTTGCAGAGAGTTGTAGAATAAGGAGGTACCTTTAGCTGAACACAAAGAGCCCAATAAGAACAACCAACCTTGTGAGGGTTAGTGAATGTGGGCGGATGGGAGAGAGCACAGGAAGTGGGATATCAGCAGGTATAGGTAATACTCTGCCGGGGGAAGATGGTATTCTCGCTGTAAATGGAGGAATGTTTTAAGGGAGTCCCACTCCCCAAGTAGTAGGTCATCTATCGTGGCCATTCCTCTAGCAGACCAGCCCCTGAGGGAGGCGTGAGGCAGGACGATCTCCAATAAGTGGAGTGGGATGGGTACCTTTACAAGTAAAGAGGGTCTAAGTGTAAGAGAGGCAAATTCCCTCCATGCCAATATTGAAGTTTGGACCGACAACGGTAGGCCCCTCAAAGAGAGGGGGTGCCATCTGTCAGCCAGGAGAACTGACCGCAAGGGCAGGGGGGTATAGATCTTAGATTCCATATAGCTCCAGGTAGTATGGCGGGCTGGCGACACCCAGTGTCGGAGCTGGGCCAAATGTGAGGCCAGAAGGTAGTCCTTTACATCTACCATGCCCATGCCCCCCCGCAGACCAGTGTTCAATGAGGAATGAGAGGTAAGATATATTTGCGCGGGACAGGGATTAACAACGTTCTGAATACGTAGAGGATCTGGGGCAGAAGGAGCATTTTAAACTAGGCAAGGCGGCCCGACCAGGTAAGTTCAGTCTTGGAGATACGGTGGCATTCTTGTGTAATTTTAGCTATCAAAGTAGGAAAGTTTGCGTCTGCTAATTGGGACATTTTAGAAGTGAGCTGGATGCCCAAGTAAGGAATACTATGTAGCTTTCATGAGTAAGGGTAGATAGTCTGCAATTTATGACAAAGTTTTCGGGGGAACGCCCATCGGGAGGATCAAAGATTTCATAAAATTGACCTTATAGTAAGAGATTAAGCTAAAAAGTTGTAAGATCGCATGTGTGGCAGCTAAGGATTGTTCAGGCTCTGTCAGAAAGATAATAATATCATTTGCAAACAAATTGACCACATGATGCTGTATTTTAGCGTGGAAACCCTTGATGTCTCCCGTGGACCGAACAGTCTCCGCTAGGGGTTCCATAAGTAAGTTGAAAATAGAGGGGGACAGAGGGCAGCTCTGCCTCGTTCTGTTAGTTATGGGAAATATCCGGGAGAGCATATTTGAGGTGTATACTCTGGCAGAGGGATTTGAGTACAACGCCACAATCGCAGATATTATGGGACCTCTGAAGCCAAATTTATGCAGAACCCGGGTCATATACGTCCAGTGGACCCGGGCAAATGCCTTCTCCACATCCAATGAAAGCATTAGAGAAGGCACCCAACCGGACCCTGCTCTATCAATAATACCAATGACTCTCCTGGTCGCATCTGAGGCCTGGCGGCCCTGCACAACCTTCTTTCATAAAGCTTTATTATCCACAGCCAACTGCCTGAAGTTGTCATGATGTCCTTCAGCTGCCAAAGGGGCTTGATTTACTTTGGACGCATCATTTAACCTTGACGTGCTGCAGTGCTGCATCATTCATTGGGGGAGATTTACTAAAACTGGTGCACACAAAATCTGGTGCAGCTGTGCATAGTAACCAATCAGCTTCTTACTTCAGCTTGCTCAATTAAGCTTTGACAATAATACCTGGAAGCTAATTGGGTTCTATGCACCAGATTCTATGTGCACCAGTTTTGGGCCCCTTTCACACGGGCGCACCGCCCGACGGAGTCCGTTCTGCTCAGGGGGGGATCGATCCATCGATCCCCGCTGAGCAGGCTGATGGCAGCTCCGTCTCCGCTCTGTGTGCAGAGATGATGCTGTCAGATCCCCGCTGTCCTCAATGGGGAGATCGGATAAGAACGTACCGCCTGTCCATTCTCATCCGATCCCACCCGATCCTCCAGACGGATGGAAAATAGGGTTTCCATGCGTCCAGATTTCACGGACAGGATTGGATCGGATAGCAGTGGGTGTCAGCGGAGATGTCACACAACATCAGCGATAGGGTAGTTTCACAAGGTGCTAGGAGACCTTTTCTTAGATACTTTGCCCCAACTGGAATTGTACTTTAACCACTTGCGGACCGGCCTCCGTAGTTTTAAGGTGGCAGGTTGGCTCTATTAAGCTGAACTACATACCTGTACATCGTTTTGTGTAATAGACAGTGGGGGCACATGCGCACATTGATTGGCCAAAGGGGGAGCCAATCAGCGATCGCTCCTCATAGAGACAGAAAGACGGTCTGCCTATGTAAACAAGACAGACTGCTGTTCTGTCAAAGATGAATACAGGTCCCTGTGTTCATCTATTGAGTACACCCCCCCCCCACAGTTAGAAAGCACTCCCTAGGAGCACGCTTAACCCTTTAAACCACCCTGAGTTAACCCCTTCCCTGCCAGTGTCATTACTACAGTAACAGTGCATATTTTAGCACTGATTACTGTAGTAATGTCACTGGTCCCCCCAAAAGTGTCAAAAAATGTCAGTTAGGGGTCCAATCTGTCCGCCGCAATGTTGCAGTCCCGCTAAAAATTGCTGATCGCCACCATTACTAGTAAAAAATAAATAAAAACAACATAGATCTTTCCCTTATTTTGTAGATGCAATAACATTTGTGCAAACCAATCAATATACACTTATTTGAATTTTTTTACCAAAAATATGTGGCAGAATACATATGGGCCTAAATTGATGAAAAAATTTGATTTAGAAAAAAAAAATATTGGATATTTTTTTTTGCAAAAAGTAAAAAATATTGTTTTTTTTTCTGAATTGTTGCTCTTTTTTTATATATAGCGCAAAAAAATAAAAACCACAGAGGTGATAAAATATCACCAAAAGAAAGATCTATTTGTGGGGAAAAAAAGGACATCAATTTTATTTGGGTACAGTGTCACACAACAGCGCAACTGTCAGTTAAAGTAGTGCAGTGCCGTAGCACAAAAAATGGCCTCGTCAATAAGAGGGGTTAAAGGAGTTGTAAAGTCGGAAGATGTTTTAATCCTAATTCATTCTATACATTAAGATAAAAAACCTTATGTGTGAATCAGCCTCCTCAGCACCCCCTAATATTTACCTGAGCTCCCTCTCTCTCCAGTGATGTCCATGAGTCCCTCGGCCTTCCAGGACTCTCCCTTCTGATTGGCTGAGACACACTTGCGACGCCATTGGCTCCTGCAGCTGTAAATCAAAGTCAGTTAGCCAAACAGGAGAGAGAGGAGGTGGGGCCGTCCTGCAGATTCATATCTAAATGGACACAGGGAGCTGCAGCTTGGCTTGGGTGCCCCCATAGCAAGCTGCTTGCTGTGAGGTCACTTAACAGGAGGGAGGGGCCAGGAGCAGCAACGAGGGACCCGAGAAAAGTCTTTACAATCACTTTAACCACTTAAGCCCCAGCCCTATTTCGGACGCTTTTTGTTTACAAGTTAAAACCAGTATTTTTTCCTAGAAAACTACTTAGAACCACCAAACATTATATATATTTTTTTAGCAAAGACTCTGGAGAATAAAATGTCGGTCATTGCAATATTTTTTGTCACGTGGTATTTGTGCAGTGTTCTTTAAAACGCATTTTTTTTTGAAAAATCACATTTCACTGCATTTAAAAAATACTAAACAGTAAAGTTAGCCCATTTTTTTTGTATATTGTGAAATATGATGTCACGCTGAGTAAATAGATACCCAACATGTTACGGTTTAAAATTGCGCACACCCGTGGGATGGCGACACACTACGCTCAATAGAGATCTCAAAAGGTAATGCTTTAAACTTTTTTAACGGTTACCAGTTTAGAGTTAGAGTGTAGCTCTTTTTTTTTTAATTATTGCTCACGCTCTGACGATCGCGGCGATACCTCACATGTGTGGTTTGAACAGTAATTTAATTTGCGGCTCGACTTGCGTATACCTTTTTTTTTGTGCGCGAGCTAACGGTGACGGGGGCGGCTACATTTTTTTTTTCTATTTATTTTATTTTTTTTAACTTTATTACAGGTTTAAAAAAAAAAAAATCGGATCACTTTTATTGCTGTCACAAGCAATGTAAACATCCCTTGTGACACCAATATGCAGTGACAGGTACTTTTTATGGAGGGATCGAGGGTCTAAAAGACCCCAAACCCCTCCACTACACTTCCATGTATGCAAAACGCCAAAAACATACAGCCGTTTTTTAAATTTGCCGCCTTTTGCAGCAGAGTAACCCGGAAGTGACGTCATGGACGCCGCCTCCGGGTTACGTCATCGGAGACCCGATCGAAGCTGTTTCCGGCTTTGATCGGGACTCCATCCAGCCGGACGTGCCGGCTGGGAGCCCTGAGCAAAGTCACGGAAGGCGGCGGGAGGGGTAACGATCGAGCATCTCCCGAGCCGCATCGGTCATTACTGATGGAAAGCCGACCGTCGGCTGTAAACCACGGTACCGGGATGGTGCCTCTAGCTAGAGGCATCATCCTGGTATAACACAGCAAAGTTTGCTGACGTAGCACTACGTCACTTTGCGGTAAGTGGTTAAGAGTATGAATAAAATAAAATGTAATCTACTGGAAAACACTCCAGTCTTGTAACATAACCATCTGAATAAAATTGTACATCCTTTGTCCAGAAAGCCTCCTTTTTTACTGCCAACTGGCCATAATGTTCTTCAGCTAATGTAGCAAAGCTTTATTATTTGCTTACATTTCTTTATCCTGATGCCAGACCATCTTCACAAATTCCAATCCTGTACTTGTTTTTAACCACTTGCTTACTGGGCACTTTGACCCCCTTACTGCCCAGGCCAATTTTTTTTCAGCTTTTAGTGCTATCACACTTTGAAGGACAATCGTGCAGTCATGCAACACTGTACCCATATGATTTTTTGTTATTTTTTTCACACAAATATAGATTTTTTTGGTGGTATTTAATCACTACTGGGTTTTTAATTTTTTGCTAAACAAGTGAAAAAAGACAGAAAATTTTGAAAAAGAAAAAAATGTTTTTCTTAGTTTCTGTTATAAAATGTTGCAAATAGGTAATTTATCTCCTTCAGTGATGTGCACTGATGAGACTGCATTGATGGACACTGATGAGGTGGCACTAATGGCCACTGATGAGACAGCACTGATGGGCACTTATGAGGAGGCACTGATGAGGTTGCATTGATAGGTGGCACTGATGGGCACTGATAGGTGGCACTGAATGCCAGCACTAATGGGCACTGATAGGCAGCACTGATGGGCACTGGTAGGTAGCATTATTGGCACTGATTGGGCTGTATTGATAATCAGGGCACTGATGATTAGGGATGATCAAACTTTTGAAAAGTTTGGTTCGACCAGAACACCCGAATTTCCCAAAAGTTTGGTTCGGATTCCAGAACCCCTTTGAAATCAATGAGACTCGAACTTCTGGAATAAAAAAACACCATTTTGAAGCCCTAAAACCCAATAAATGCCCCTAAAAAGGGCCTAGGGTTCTGGGTAATGCCCCAGGGACTATGAATCAGGCAAAAAAAGTTCTTAAAAATTGTCCTTTTTGATATATATATATGTATAAATGTATACCCCTAACCCAGAATCTGCATAGTGGGATCACCCTGACATGGCAGAGTTCAGTTACCCTGACATGGCAGAGTCAGTTCACCCTAAACTACTCTACGGTCACCCTGACATGGCAGAGTCAGTTCACCCTAAACTACACTACGGTCACCCTGACACATAAAGCTATTCCTACAAAAACTAGATTTTTGAATCTAACTATAGTGGTATATAGTACCCTAACTACACTGCATATCCCTTTCCTCACACTAAAAGAACAGCTCCATACAGCAGAAGATAATTGCAAAATGACACTGGAGCTTTACAAGCAGCAGTAGAAACACAAATGCTTCCACTCTCTTCCACAGCCTCTGTATTACAGTGCTAGAGGTTTGGCGGGGCTATGTTATATACTGGGGGGCGTATGGGGGGCGTATTCACTCCTCATTGGGCTCTAGACCCTGTAGTCACTCCAATCCCATTTTACTGATGTTTCTGGGCCAATCATGGGCTTTTAAAGCCCAGTTCCTGTCCCATTGCATTTTGGGTGGTTCTGGTGGCCGAATTCCAAACTTTTACCGCAAAAAGTTTGGAATTCGGCCGAATTTTGAACACCCAATGTTCGGGTCTAGCCGATGGTCGACCCGAACCGTTCAATCATCCCTACTGATGATCAGTGCCCTGATTATCTATGTGCATGTCCCCTTTTAGGATTGCTGGTTATGGGCTCTCCTCTCCTTATACTGTGACAGCGCATGAGAAGAGAAATACTGATAACCGGAAATTCTGTTTTCACTGTGATCAGCTGTGATGATCTGTGATCTCCGAAGGACACAGTGATCACAGAGCACACTGGGTGCATGACCCAGGGGGCCCGCAAAGGGGCGTATTTCTGGGAGGCGTGCTGTAGCTGTCTTTCTGCTATGGTGCAGTAAGGTAGTGGTTAATTACCAAGGCAAGGAAAGGAAATACAAGCATGGTATAATATTTATAATAATGTATTAACAAAAAATGGGTCATTAACTTTGTAAGGGAATTTTCATTCCTAATGAATGAGGTGAATAATTTAATCCTCCAATCAATGGCCAATAAAAATGCTGTGTTTTTTCCCTGCACGTGATTGGCTATTCTGTGCAAATCAAATTTTACCATATCCTAGCAAAGTGAAAAATCCCTTGAAAAATGAGAAGCCTCACTGCAATACGTATTGTGCTTAGACAACTGCTACACAGAAGTAACCTAACACACAATGCTGTAGTATAATAGTAGATAACTGACCATAAACACAACTAAAACTACATACTATTTTTTTTTTTAATCAGCTCCCACACCTATTTTTTTTGCTCTTAGGCCCCTTTCACATGGGGAAGATCTGCTTTACTCAGCAGGGGATCTGTCCACTGATTCCTTGCTAAGCAGAGTAGGGGGATGACAGGTCCATTTCCACTCAGTTTATAAAGAGCAGACATGGACCGAACCTGCTCTGCTCTATGGGCTGTCTGGTGTAAATGGGCCAGCTATCCTCTTCTGTTTGTTTTTAGTGGACTGGACCTGATTAGAGGTAGGCGGGAGTAAATAGACACAAGTGTGGTAACACCAGCTGGGCCATGGAGATGAATGGGCAATCCAATCAGGTCCGCCTGAAAAATTGTCAGGCAGACGTGATCAGAATGATCATGTAAAAGAGGCCTTACAAGTATTAAGAAATCAAAGCTGTAGGCATTTTATATTACCTAAACTGAGACACTGTATCAATATTTTTACTATTGTTATTATTATTATTATTATTATTATAATTTAGTAAATTACTCAAATATAAAATATCTGCAAAGAATGCAAACAAAAAAAAAATATATATATATATATATATATATATATATATATATATAAGATTTGTAAGAGCCTATTGTTTTCTTGATTTTAGAAATGCTGCATTCCTAAAACAAAAAATCATCAAAACAGAAAAATTAGAAACAAACATTGTTTTTATCTTGAGCCCCTCATTGACTATTGACAAAAGCCAGTATAGTAAAATTGTATATTGTTAATATAGATATCAAAACATTAAAAATGTGTTACAACACATACCATATATTGGTATGTGTATATATTGTATAATATATATATATATATATATATATATATATATATATATATATATATATATATATATACATATATATATATATATAAATATATATATATCTATATCTATATCTATATATATTATATATGTCCATTATCCAATATATAGTATGTGTTGTAACACATTTTTAATGTTTTGATAGCTATAATAAAAATATACAATTTTGCTATACTGGCTTTTGTCAATAGTCAATGAGGGGCTCAAGATAAATACAATGTTTGTTTCTAATTTTTCTAAATTTCATTAATATGGACATGACAAACCTTTTTTATAGCCTTTACTTCAGGGTCTTCTTCATAATCATTTAGAATCATCAAAACAAGTACAAATATTCCTCTCAATTTAGTTCACACAGCTATGCAAATCATCTCTTTGTAATCAAATTTCCATATATTTACCCAGAAATGTGGCTTTTTAGCACAAAATATATGAGCTAAAATATGCACATTCCACACAACTACTTCTGCTCATGCCATTCATTTTAACCATTTCAGCTCTGGAAAAAATGTACCCTCCTTCATGATCAGGCCATTTTCTGCAAAACAGAACTTAGTTATTTTATCTGACAATTGAGCGGTTGCACGACATTGTACTCAAGTAAAATTGTTGTCTTTTTTTTTTCAAACAAATAGAGCTTTCTTTGGTAGTATTGGATCACCTCTGCGTTTTTTTTATTTTTTGCTCTATAAACAAAAAAAAGAACAACAATTTAAAAATGAATAAATAAATATTTTTTTTTTTAATTCCTACTATAAAACATATCCAAAAAGAAAATAAAAATTCTTCATCAATTTAGGCCAATATGTATTCTGGTACATATTTTTAGCAAAAAAAAAAAAAAATCCCAATAAGCGTATATTGATTCGTTTGACCAAAAGTTATAGTGTCTACAAATTATGGAATATATTTATAGATTTTTTTTTGTTTTATTTTTTTAATAGTGATGGCGGCAATCAATCAGTGACTTTTGTCAGTACTGCGACATTAAGGGGGGCAGATCGGACCCCTAACTGACACTTTTAAAACTTTTAAAATACAGTGATCAGTGCTAACATTATGCACTGTCACTGTTCTAATCACACTGGCAGGGAAGGGGTTAACATCAGGGGTGATCAAAGGGTTAAATGTGTGCCTAAAATGTGCTTGCTTATTGAGGTGGAGATGTTTGTACTATGGGAAGGCAGAGATCCTTGTTCCTGCTTTGCAGAAACAAAGGATCAGTACCTTCCCTACTGACAGAATAGCAATCTGCCTTGTTTAGATAGGCAGACTGCCATTCTGCTTCTCTCCTGAATGATTGTCGGGTCCCGGGGGACATCGAGTCCACTGGACCCGCTGATTGGCTCTCACTGTGTCCAATCACAGCGGACGCAGGTCCCCAGTGGTGTGTGTGCAGGATCACTTGCAGGTTTGCTGGAATGTATATCTCGGTTTAATGCCCTTTTGGGACCACCACAATGCAATGACTCTTCTTTATTCATATATATGCTTGTATCAGATTTGATGTACAGTTGTCCTTTGACGTGACTTTTATGATCCATATTTAATAAACTTTGATATATCTTTTTATACATGTTTGTATTGCTATTTTTTCTTAGAGGCACATTTAAATCCCCTCTTTTCAGACTTACCTACTCAGTAGATCTGGACCTTTTTTCCGGAAAAATAACTGACTGTATATCATTCATGAAAACAAGTGTAGAGGTGGGCCACCACACATGCTTATAGGGATATTAGCTGAAAAGAAGTACGTAAAATATGAATTTTCCAACATAGTTTAATCAATGTCTATGTTGCACCCCACCTTCCTCAAGATAATAAAAACAATATATTTTTAGTTTTATTTTACTTTATACGAGGGATCGACCAATTATCGGCAAAGCCGATATATCGGGGGCCGATATGCACTTTCCCTGATATGTCGGAATCGGCTCCTGAGGTTACCGATATTGCCGATATTTCAGGAAAGTGCTGTACCGGAGTGATGCCTGCAGCTAGAGGCATCACCCCGGAACCGGCGTCCATAGCCGACGGTCGCCTGTTTTTTAATGACAACCGATGCGGCTGAGAAGCTGCTTGGCTGTCATTACAAGGAGCACGAGGGGATGTCCCCCTCCTCCCGCACCTTCCGCGGCTTGCCCAGGTCTCCTGTTTAACCGGGAGACCTGGACCAGTTTCTCCAGGCACTCAAAGAAAGTATTGTAGTCTTTCATAAACATAAACATACCGTAGATTACATGGAGCGGAGGGAGCATGGGATGAGCTGGAGTGCAGAAGTCTGGAGGGGTGGAATTCAGCTTAGCTGGTGAGGCAGAGCTGTGTGGAGCTGGATTGCAGATGGCTAGAGACAGAGGTGGAGTTCTGATCAGAGCCGAGTGCCTGGTTTCAGCACAACATCGGGTAACCAGCCCTAACAGCCGCTGTCCTTGGCAGGACACCACCAAAGACCCGATCAAAGCCGCATTCAGGTCTGATCGGTCTCCATGTAAAAACCCGGAAGTGATGTCATGACTTCATCACTGCCGGGTATTCTGGGTATTCGGCGCCAGATTAACTTGGCTGTTTTCAATGCTTTTAAGTGCAGAGGAGGGATTTGGGCTCTTTTAGACCCCCAGATCCCTCCATTACAGTACCTGTCAAGTGTAAAAATAAACATTTTTTAAATGTATGAAAATATAGGCCAATCGAAAGAAGAAAGGGAAACAAGGACAGGATCAGAAGCTAAGGGTCAATTAAATTAAATATAAAGATGGGAAGAAGACAGGCCTGGATAAGTAGGAATAGAGAAGGAGACTTGATGTCTTAACAATATCTTGTCTTAGTTGAATATTCGATAAATGACTGTATATTAATGAGTTGGAAATCTCGGGAGGACTTTATTAGTCCGCGGAGATAAGTAAATGGATGTGGATAATGTCTTTGTAACCCATTGATCTAATATGTTGTTGTATGCTCTGTAAAGATTTCTTTGAAAACTCAAAATAAATGGATAAATGAAAAAAAAAAAAGAAAATATAGACCAATATCGGCTGATAACGATATTCAATGGCCAAAAATATAGGTATCGGTATCGGCAAAGAAAATCCGTTATCGGTCGATCACTACTTTATACTTATAAATAAGTGAAAAATGTTTTTGATCCTTACATTTGTACTTATATCAATTGATAAAAAGGAAAAAAAATTGTCGAAATATATCAAACATTTATTTTCAGGATCTTGTCCTGGTTTAGATATATAGATAATGTCCTCATTCTGTGGGAAGGATTTAAGGAAGGGGGCTCATAATTTGTGGACAGTCTGAAATGAAACAATTACAATTTGATATTTACAAGTAAAAGTAATCTTTATAAGTTCACTTTTCTGCCTGGGGGACAAATGAAAACGCAATTAAATGATCATTTGTAAAACAAAGACCTTTTGTAAGAAAATATAAAAGGAAGTATAAAATGTCAGTAGGAAAAAGTATAACCAAAACAATGATATGATAGTCTCTCTTTAAACAATTTCGAACAAATCCAAGACATAATTTAACAAATTGTTTGCTATTTTTAATTGGTTTGTCAGTGGTATCATTGGGGATTTTAATTATATGTTCCACTGAGTATTCAGCCAGGAACTGTTCTTATAAATAAGAGAAACTGTGTATTATAACATTACATGGACTTAAGCTTATACTATTTAAAGTGGAAGTAAACCCCCCTATCGTTTTCAGCCAAAGAAAGCTGCCATCTTAGCCTCTGTTTAATTTGCAACTGCCTTGATGCTGCACATGTGATCAGTTATGCCACCAGCCATTGGATGGTCTGACAGTTTGGTTGAGAGCACAACCAATGTGACAGCTAGCATTTCCGGCATGCCGGGAATATTAACTCTTTTTTGAAACTATCAAATCAATGGGTTTACTTCCGCTTTAAGAGGCTAATACTATACCAAAAAAGGCTGAAAGAAAAACCCAAATGACTCTCAAAGTACCTTTCATTATCTATCAATCTATCTATTTCTTATTGATGCAATGCTATAAAAATCTAAGGGAAAAAAAAGAGTTGTATGAAGTAGAATTAGGGAAATTTTATCTCAGTAAGATTATATTTACATAATTATTTGTGCAGCTTTATTTTTATTTAGAAGATGTATCTTAAAAAGCTATCACTATTATCATGTTGCAACCTAAAATTTCACTCTGTTTTCCCTACATTTATGTTTTAATTTTGTATTTACTTTAATCAGTTAAGACTCAGAGATATTTTTCACATTTAGCTGAGGGCCAATTCTATTTGAGGATTAATTTCTTTATACCGTGATATGATAGAGAACTGCTGCTTTTTGTGACAGACATTGTGTTCTTCTTGTGTCATTGTCTTTCAAATTGTATTTATTTTTTTTATATATTAAAGGCAAAAATCCTTTTTTTTTTTAGTTTGACAAGTGAAGAATCTAATACAACTGCCACTGATTTAGAAATAAAGTAAAGTACTGTTGCAGCAAGCCCTGGTGATTTTGCAAGCTAAACCTGTGGGTGCTGCTAACAGGGAAATATTTGAAGATGTATGAGGTAAGTCTTAGGTCTTTAACCAATTAAGACATTACCATGAGAAAATAATTATTAATCTGTGTACCTTATACTTGACTGCATTTGGTCAAACAGAAAAAGGTTTTCATGCCTCTAGTAGCAATGTTAGTAAATTCAACACTTTATTGTGACATTTCCACAATGGGGGGATTTATCTAAAAACATTTTTCTTTTTTTTCCAAATACATTTTCACTAAGCTTAGTAAATAAGATAAAAAAGTATTAAAGATACAAAAGGAGCATAAATAATTAAAGTGATTTTAAATCCATTTTTTGAATAAACATGGTATACTCACTAATGGGCCATACACACTATATAATTATCTTTAGATTTTTTTTTTCCTTTAGATTTATCAAAACCATATAATATGAGGTCAAATCTAAACACTTTTAATTTGTATGCAATCAGGCAGGGCCTTGCACTACATAGTTGAAGGTAAATCTAAAGGAAATTTAACCACAAAAGTTGTATAATGTGTATCCAGCTTTACTCTGTACAATAGTATTGCACAGAGCAGCCACAAGCCATAAACCTCTTAGTCTAGGGTCCTCTGACCAGGGTTATTGACTCTTCCTCTTCTGTCCCTACCCCATAGCAAACACTTGGTGTGTAGATGTGCAGGCTTGATCCTGACATCGACATCACAGCGTGGCACGGAATCACCCCTGCAACATTTATTGACAGCAGCGGGAGCCTCTGCCAAGATTTTGAGAGTGGAGAGAGAAGACAGGCAGATGGGCACAGCGCTGGATTGATGCAGGACTCAAGTAGTTGGGGGGGAAGGAAGTTGCAAAATTATTTTTACCTTAAGGCAGGGAATGCATAAGGGACCAAAAAAAACATTTTAACTTTAGCCCACTTTAACCATGACTGGACAATTGAAATTAACTCAGATTCACCCTTTGTATCCAAAACATTTTTCTTGCTATGTGAGCATTGACTATGTTAAGTGAACAGAGCCTACTGCCTTAACAGATTCCACAACCACACTCTAGAACATATATAAAATAATTAGAGTTACAAACATGAAATTAGGTTTATGTTTTTATATAGACATAGTACTTTAAGGGGGGGGGGGGGGTGAAAATAGGCAGCATTTGCAGTAGATGATTACTGAGGGTATGACTTTGGACAAGATCTGTCGGAGAGCAGAGAGGAGGATGTGACAGTCTGTAGTATGCACAGGATAGGAATATGAAAGGTATGACAGTAAACTGTATGTGCAATAAATGAGTGCGGAGGGTATGACGGTTGGCAGTATGGGCAGGAGAGAAATGTGGAGAGTATGATGGTGGGCAGTATGGGCAGGAGATAAATGTGGAGGTTATGATGATGAGCAGTATGTACAGGAGAGTAGTGACAAAGGTATGAAAGTAAGCAGTATGTGCAGGAGATGAGCGTGGAGGGTATGACGGTGGGCAGTATGTGCCGGAGAGGAGTGTGGAGGATATGACTGTGGGCAGTATGTACAGGAGATGAGTGTGGAGGGTATGACGGTGGGCAGTATGGGCAGGAGAGGAGTGTGGAGGCCATGATTGTGGGCAGTATGTACAGAAGTGGAGTGTGTAGGATATGAAAGTAAGCAGTATGTACAGGAGAGGAGTGTGGAGGGTATGACAGTGGGCAGTATGTACAGGAGAGGAGTGTGGAGGGTATGAAAGTAAGCAGTATGTGCAGGAGAGGAGTGTGGAGGGCATGATTGTGGGCAGTCAGTACAGAAGTGGAGTGTGGAGGGTATGAAATTAAGCAGTATGTAAAGGAGAGGAGTGTGGAGGGTATGACAGTGGGCAGTATGTACAGAAGAGGAGTATGGAGGGTATGAAAGTAAGCAGTATGTGCAGGAGAGGAGTGTGGAGGGTATGACTGTGGACAGTATGTACAGGAGAGGAGTGTGGAGGGTATGACAGTGAGCAGTATGTACAGGAGAGGAGTGTGGAGGGTATGACAGTGGGCAGTATTTACAGGAGAGGAGTGTGGAGGGTATGAGAGTGGGCAGTATGTACAGGAGAGGAGTGTGGAGGGTATGAAAGTAAGCAGTATGTGCAGGAGAGGAGTGCAGAGGGTAAAACAATGGACAGTATGTACAGAAGAGGAGTCTAGAGAGTATTACAGTTGGCAGAATTTTGCCGGTTAGGATTAAGTGGATATGACAGCAGGAAGTATATGCAGAAAAAGAGTATAATGGGTATGGGAGCAGGCAGCATGTGTAGGATAAAAATGTGGAAGATATGACAGCATGCAGTGTGCACAGGAGAAGAGTGCAAAGAGTATAATGGCTAGGGATGGGCTTGATGTTCGAGTCAAACATCAGCTGTTCGTGTGTTCTCTGAACACACAAACAAATGGGGCGCTCAGCGGGAAGTTTGCTCGCTGATGAGCGCCGCATAATGCACTGCCCTGGTGCAGTAAATAAATTACTGATGATTGGCTAAAGCATGCACATGACCTGTATGCTTTGGCCAATCACAGCACAGTGTCCTGTCAGAGCCATGATTGGCCAAAGGCAGGCTGCCTTTAGCCAATCATGGCTCAGTGGCTAAGTCCACGCCCCACACTATATAAGGTTGCTGCTTACATGGCAGTCGTGTATAGTGTATAATAATAGAGGTTAGGTAGGTAGTTAGTGGATAGTGTGTTGAGTTAGTTTAGTGCAGTCAGTGTAGTGAACAGGCATAACCCACTTTTATAATGTATAGATATGTTGTAGTCCTGGGTCCCCTCTCAGTGCTCCCCAAGTTTTGTGTCTCTGCCACTTATAGTTTTTGAGCATTGCCATGCAAAGCTGACCGAGATTTCTCATTGACGCCAATGTTAAAGATAGGAAGCAGTGCCATGTCAAGCTGCCCGAGATTTCCCATTAATGCCAATGAGCACTGAAAGCTGAAAATAGGTCTAGGCAGGAAGGGGTGAAATTGCCCTGTATTTAAGTGGTTAAGGGGCACCCTTTGACAAAAAAAAATGGCGTGGGATCCCACCCAAAATCCATACCAGACCCTTATCTGAGCACGCAGCCTGGCTGGCCAGGATGGAGGGGGACGAATGAGTGCCCCCCCTCCTGAACCATACTAGGCTGCTTTCCCTCAACATGGGGAGGGTGCTTTGGGGTTCCCTCCAAAGCACCATGTCCCCATGTTTATGGGGACAAGGGCCTCTTCCGGACAACCCTGGGCTGTGATTGTCGGGGTCTGCGAGTGGGGGGCTTATCGGAATCTAGAAGCCCACTTTAACAAGGGGGTCCCCAGATCCTGCCCCCCATGTGAATGGATATTGGGTACTTCGGACCCCTACCCATTCTCCAAATAAGTGTACAACAAAAAAAACACAAAATCCTGTCCTTTATTAAAAAATAAAAATAAAAAATAGCGTCCCCGATGTAAATCCATCGCCAATCACGTCGACGGCCACACACTCGAAAAATAGAAAAAAAAAATGCTCCCACCTCTTCACACACCTCCCGGCTAATGAACCGCTTGAGACATGACAGCTCTTTTATAGGAAAGAGGCGGGGATACCCAGTTACATCATGCGGTGGCACCGCCCCCTTCTAACGCCAGGAGCGCCCCATAATGCAGTGCACTAGTGCAGTGAATAAATTCCAGATTCTGATAAGCCCCCCATCAGCAGACCCCGACAACCACAGCCCAGGTTTGTCCAGAAGAGGCCCTTGTCCCTTTGGGCACCCCAAAGCACCCTCCCCATGTTGAGGGCAAGTGGCCTGGTATGGTTCAGGAGGGGGGGGGGCACTCACTCACCTCCCCCCCATCCTGGCTAGTCAGGCTGCTTGCTCGCATAAGGGTCTGGTATAGATTATGGGGGGGCATGCTTTTTTTTCTTCAATTTTCCCCTTAAAATCCATACCAAATCCGAAAGGGGGGACCCCACATTGTTTTTCTTTTTTTTTATCTGTTTTGCCGGGAGCCGACAATGCATTACAGCCGAGAGCAAGTTTAAATGACATTTTTACTTTAGAAATGTCTATTGCTGCAGCAGGCTACAAACATCGCTCAAATGTGCTACTTTACTGGCACATTAAGGGGGCCCCCCAGGCACGATATTTAAAGGGATTTTTTATTTTTATTGTTTCACTTTAAGCATTATTAAAATCACTGCTCCTGTAAAAATGATTGTTTAAAAAAAATAGTTTTGCATTGATGCATGTCCCCCAGGGCAGTACCTGGGTCCGGTCCTCTCCCGCACCCCGGGATTTGGAGTGGAGGCTTCGGGCTTAACAAAGATGGCGCGGCACATGCCGGAGGACCGGGAGTCAGGATCAGAGGGGATGGAGGACAGCTCTGCAGGGGGCCATCAATCGCCCCATCCACATTCCGCTGGTTATGTGATTACCATCCCCCAAGTTGCCCCATCACCAGCCTCCACAGAGTCGCCCTGGTGTCTGTTTATCACCTCTCCTTCACCATAGCTACATTCTCTGGGGGGGGGGGAGAGAACCCCTTCCAGTATTATGGGTTTTACAACTCGTCTTTTTGGGGTCTTCTCTTCCCCTTTCCTCTTCTCCACCTCCACTCTGGCATCTAACTACTCTTTCTCTTTTCTTGAAATCTTCATTTCCTCCTTCTCTTATTTTCCTCTTCTATTTACCTCCTTTTTGTTTCTCACTTGGTTCATTTTATCTGTCTCTTTCTCAGGTATCACCATTGCCCAGCCCTTGGGTGCTCGAACTAACCTGTTATTGCTGGAACTCGGGACACCTCCCTAGTTTATTCATAGCTGGCAATGATGTTTTTCCACTCATGGTTGCTGATCTGCTCTTAATTGACATTGGGGAGCCTTTGGACACTTGCCTTGTTCACAGGCTCTCTAGGTTTCTTTCTTTTTTTTTATGAGATACATTTATTTTTCTGCACTGTCCTTAAAGTGGAGTTCCGGCCACAAAAAATGTTTTTCAATGAAAATACCCCCGGAACAGTCAGGGCTAGTACATTCCACAATGGCTATCCTCTGATCTGTCCCGGTTCGCACTTACCTGCAAGAAGAAATACTCACTTATAAAAAATTTTCTCCAGCGTTGCCATCTCTGTTGTGGGCAGCTGAAACCAGCGCGATCCTCTTCTGCGTCCTCTTCCGCGTCTTCTTCTCCCAGAATGCGCCTGCACCGGCCCCTCTAGTCACTTCCGGTGCGGCGTCGCATTCCTCAAAAGCTTCTGGGCATGCCCAGAAGCTGTTTAGCAGGAAATGCGGCGTCGCATTGGAAGTGACGAGCGGGGCCGGTGCCGTCGCATTGATTCCTGGGAGCGATGACGTTCAGCTCCCAGGAATCATTGCAAACCGGAAGTGACGGCGCGGGCCGCGGCCCCCGAGGGAGGAAGTGGAAGAAAGGTGAGTATTTCTTTCTACAATAACAAGATAAGTAAAAAAAAAAAAAATCGTAACTATCCATTTCCTTTTCAGGTGAAGAAAAGCAAGTGGATGGCCACAAAATCGATTATGTTGATTTTGTGGCCGGAACTCCGCTTTAAGTTTATATTGTTCTGATTTGCCACAAGGGGGTGCTGGTTGTGTATTATTTTATCTCTTTGTCTTGATCTTGTTACCTGATCTTGTTTGTATTTTGTTCTTACTTTGAAAATAAAAAACTTTTGCAAGTAAAGCTGAATGGGTGCCAGGAGCTTCTAATGCTTAGCAGGAAACAGAGAATATTATTTTACATAAAGGAAAAAACGGTCTGGTTTTTTGAGAGGGCATATATCGCTGATGAAATGGATACCAATATCCACTCTCTGGTATACTTGGTTGTACTATTTAATACAGCAAACCACATTTAGTGGCCCATTCATAAACTGCAGGTTCCAGTATTAAACCAGCATTGCTGTATGAAATGCTAAGGCAGTACTATGGTAACATAGTTTGAAATATAGCTGGAGAGTGCATCTATTTGGTTAGAGGGGTGAAAAAATATATGAAATCAATAGGAAAATAATACAAAAAAATAACAACTAGGAAGTTGTACAACTTTAATGGTAACTGTTTTCTTTTAGTATTAATATTAAAACCTAGATTATGGTAAATATCCAGCAATTTGTGTAGATTGTCCACATACTGTACCTTGTTTGTCTAGAAATATATAATGCACTTTCTTTTTTATCTAAAAGGAAACATTTGACAAAAATTTGACTATGATCAGCAGAGTCATACTCTTGGGATTTCAGGGGTCTCCTCTCTTCCGAAGGATCCTCTTTAGTTTGTTTCTCATAATATATTGTGTGACAATGTATGGCAACCTCCAGACCATCACACTGGTGTCCTACAGCAAGAACCTCCAAACTCCAATGTATACCTTTCTCACCCAACTCTCCATATCAGACATCCTTCTGAGTTCCGATATTGTACCTAACTTGCTCTATATTCTACTAAGTAATAGTGGTGCCATGTCCTTTTCCAGCTGTATAGCTCAATTTTATTTCTTTATATTGACAGAACTCTATGACTTAGTTCTCCTCACTGTGATGTCTTATGATCGATATATGGCTATCTGTAACCCTCTCATGTACAACACCGTGATGAGACACGTTTTCTGTGTGCAATTGATTGTTCTATCATGGTCACTGAGCATTTTTGTTTCTATGGTTGAATTCCTGACAGTGTACGATTTATGGTTTTGTGGACCAAACATTATTGACCATTTTTTCTGTGATATGGGACCTCTTCTGGATCTTTCTTGTTCTGACATCTCCACGGTTCAGCTAGAAATGATAATCTTCTCTATTCCCATGATTATATTTGCATTTGGTTTTATTATCATATCTTACTTTAATATTATTTACAGCATTCTAAGAATTTCATCGACTACAGGCAGGCAGAAAGCCTTCTCAACTTGCAGTTCTCACTTGGCTGTGGTCTCTATTTTTTATGGAACACTGTTCTTTACGTATATACTGCCCACAAGAGGACAACCATGGAACTTGAGTAAAATTGTTTCACTTTTGTACACTGTGTTCACTCCATTCATAAATCCAGTTATCTATAGCTTGAGAAATAAAGATATTAAGTCAGCCTTAGTAAAATCTGTTCACAGCTTCCACTCAACTTTTATTTCAAAGTGATTCAGTTAAGACAAGTTACTTTGCAAGAAACAATTTATGTGGTCTCCGGTAGCAGAGTTTCTGTAATAAAAAATTGCAGAGAATGTTGACAACAGGGAATGTTGTCAGCGAGAATGCCTCTCGGGGATCAGGAAGGAATTTTTTTCCCCTGCTGTAGTAAATTGGATTATATTTTGCTGGGGTTTGTTTGCCTTCTTCTGGATCAACTGTGGGTATAGGATTGTGTATATGGGATTGTATGGTTGGGTTTTCACTACAGTTTTTTTTTTTATTGGTTGAGCCAGATGGATTTGTGTCTTTTTTTCAATCTGACTAATTATGTAACTATGTAAGAAATACTGTGTTTTTTAATTCTTGTAAATTGTATAGCTCAGCTCTTGGCATAGAACCCCCTTTCCTTACAGCTCCCCACTCCCTTAACCTCCCTGGCGGTATGATTTTTTCCGATTTTAAGTGCTGAAAGCAGTACAATTATTTTGCATGTAATTCTTAAGGACCAGCAGCCCAAACCAACTATTTACATATGATTTTTTTTTTACTGTGCGTTCTTCTTTATAACATCTCGCATCTCGGGTATGATAAAGTTTGAAAGACAAAATCATAAATTATAATATAATAAATAACTATAAATAAGTTAAAATATATATATACATATATATATATACATATATGCGTGTGTGTGTGTGTATATATATATATACGACGGAGCGGAGTGTGTGAAAGAGCACTTAAGCTTTGACAATAAAACCTGGAAGCTACTTGGGTTCTATGCACCAGATTCGGTGTGCACCAGTTTTAGGAAATCTCCCCCATTGAGTCTGCAGTCAAACAACAACAGAGATAGGGTAGTTTCATGAGATGCTGGAAGACCTATCTTTAAAAATTTTGCCCCAACTAGAATTGTACTTTAAGCACTTGCCAACCAACCGCCATAGTTTTACGGCAGCAGGTTGGCTCTATTACGAAAAACTACGTACCTGTACATCGTTTAGTGTAATAGACAGTGGGGGCACATGCGCGCGTTGATTGGCCAGAGGGGGAGCCAATCAGTGATCGCTCCCCATAGAGACAGAATGACGGTCTGCCTATGTAAACAAGGCAGACTGCTATTCTGTCACAGATGAACACAGGGATCTTGTGTTCCTACTATTTAGGAACACAGGTCCCTGTGTTCATCTATTGAGTACATCCCCCACACAGTTATAAAGCACTCCCTAGGAGCACACTTTACCCTTTGATATTATTGTTTTTTTCTGAATTGTCACTCTTTTTTTATATATAGAGCAAAAAATTTAAACCGCAGAGGCAAATTAATATCACAAAAAGAAAGCTCTGTTTGTGGGGAAATAAAGGACATCAATTGTATTTGGGTACAGTGTTGCATGACCGTGAAACTGTCAGTTAAAATAGTGCAGTGTCGTAGCACAAAAAATGGCCTTGTCAATAAGGGGGGTTAAAGGAGTTGTAAAGTCAGAAGGTTTTTTTATCCTAATGCATTCTATACATTAAAATAAAAAAAACATTCTGTGTGAAGCAGCCTCCCCAGCACCTCCTAATACTAACCTCTCTCTCCAGTGATGTCCACGAGTCCCTCGGCCTTCCAGGACTCTCCCTCCTGATTGGCTGAGACACACTTGCGATGCCATTGGCTCCTGCAGCTGTAAATAAAAGTCAGTTAGCCAAACAGGAGAGAGAGGAGGTGGGGCCGACCTGCAGCTTCATATCTAAATGGACACAGGGAGCTGCAGCTTGGCTTGGGTGCCCCCATAGCAATCTGCTTGCTGTGAGGTCACTTAACAGGAGGGAGGGGCCAGGAGCAGCAACGAGGGACCCGAGAAAAGTCTTTACAATCACTTTAAGAGTATGAATAAAATAAAATTAAATTTACTGGAAAACACTCCAGTCTTGTAACATAACCATCTGAATAAAATTGTACATCCTTTGTCCAGAAAGCCTCCTTATTTACTGCCAACTGGCCATAATGTTCTTCAGCTAATGTAGCAAAGCTTTAATATTTGCTTACATTTCTTTATCCTGATGCCAGACCATCTTCACAAATTCCAATCCTGTACTTGTTTTTACTGGGCACTTTGACCCCCTTACTGCCCAGGCCAATTTTCAGCTTTTAGTGCTGTCACACTTTGAAGGACAATCGTGCAGTCATGCAACACTGTACCCATATGATTTTTTTTCACACAAATATATATTTTTTTCGTGGTATTTAATGACTACTGGGTTTTTATTTTTTTGCTAAACAAGTGAAAAAAGACAGAACATTTTGAAAAAAAAATGTTTTTTCTTAATTTCTGTTATAAAACTATAAAACTATTGCAAATAGGTCATTTTTCTCCTTCAGTGATGTGCACTGATGAGACTGCTCTGATAGACACTGATGAGGTGGCACTAATGGCCACTGATGAGACAGCACTGGTGGGCTCTTTTGAGGAGGCACTGATGAGGCGGCACTGATAGGTGGCACTGAATGCCAGCACTAATGGGTACTGATAGGCAGCACTGATGGGCACTGGTAGGTAGCATTATTGACACTGATTGGGCTGCACTGATAATCAGGGCACTGATGATCAGTGCCTTGATTATCTGTGTGCATATTCCCTTTCAGGATTGCTGGTTATGGGCTCTCCTCTCCTCATACTGTGACAGCGCATGAGAAGAGGAATACTGATCAGGGGCGTACCAAGGGGTCGGCCAGATCGGCGCCCCACCAGGGGTGCAGGCCCGAGGGGGGGGGCGCAAAAAACTGGCAGTGTTAGCAGTTATTTTTGCGCCCTCCACTCAGCCTGCACCCATGTGCCCCCAGGCAGCATGCGGCTCCAATCCTGGAGCCCTGTGTTCACTCCAGGTGGCGGAAGTGCGGGCTCTCCAGAGCTCTGTCCGCCCACACATATGGGTGGTCAGCAGTCACATGACCGTGACATCATCAATCGGCTCCAGGCTGGGGGTGGGGACTGCACTGAGCTATCAGAGGAGCCCGTACCACCACTCAGCACGGTGAGACTCCTTCAAGCTCCTCTCCACTCCCAGGCAAAGCTGACTGGGGGACCCCCCTCTGTCTCTGTCACCCCCCCTCTCTCTCTGTCACCCTCTCTCTCTCTCTGTCACCCCCCTCTCTCTCTCTCTCTGTCTCTCTCTCTGTCACCCCCCTCTCTCTGTCACCCCCTCTCTATCTCTGTTACCCTTTCTCTCTGTCACCCCCTCTCTCTCTCTCTGTCACCCCCCTCTCTCTCTGTCACCCTCTCTCTCTCTCTGCCCCCCTCTCTCTCTGTCACCCCCTCTCTCTCTTTCTGTCACCCCCCTCTCTTTCTCTTTCTGTCACCCCCTCTCTTTCTCTCTCTGTCACCCCCTTCTCTCTCCCTTCTCTCTCTGTCACCCCCTTTCTCTCTCTCTCTGTCACCCCCCTCTCTCTCTCTGTCAAACCCCCCCTCTCTCTCTGTCACGCCCCTCTCTCTCTCTCTGTCACCCCCCTCTCTCTCTGTCACCCCCCTTTCTCTCTCTCTCTGTCATCCTCTCTCTCTCTCTCTCTCTCTCTCTCTCTCTGTTAAACCCCCCTCTCTCTCTGTCAACCCCCCCTCTCTCTCTCTCTCTATTGGGGGGGGCACCAATACAGCTCCTCGCCAAGGGCGCTGGAGACCCTAAGTACACCTTTGATACTGATAACTGGAAATTCTGTTTTCACTGTGATCAGCTGTTATCTCCGAAGGACACAGTGATCACAGAGCACACTGGGTGCATGACCCAGGGGGCCCGCAAAGGGGCATATTTCCAGGAGGCGTGCTGTAGCCATCTTTCTGCTATGGTGCAGTAAGGTAGTGATTAATTACCAAGGCAAGGAAAGGAAATACAAGCATGGTACAATATTTATAATAATGTATTAACAAAATATGGGTCATTAACTTTGTAAGGGAATTTTCATTCCTAATGAATGAGGTGAAGCTCTGAAGAATTTAATCCTCCAATCAATGGCCAATACAAATGTTGTGTTTTTTCCCTGCACGTGATTGGCTATTCTGTGCAAATAAAATTTTACCATATCCTAGCAAAGTGAAAATTCCCTTGAAAAATTAGAAGCCTCACTGCAATAAGTATTGTGCTTAGACAACTGCTACACAGAAGTAACCTAACACACAATGCTGTAGTATAATAGTAGATAACTGACCATAAACACAACTAAAACTACATACTAGTTTTTTTTTTTTAATCAGCTCCCACACCTATTTTTTTTCTCTTAGGCCCCTTTCACATGGGGAAGATCTGTTTTACTCAGCAGGGGATCTGTCCGCTGAGTCCTTGCTGAGCAGAGTAGGCGGATGACAGGTCCGTGTCCACTCAGTTTATAAAGAGCAGACATGGACCGAACCTGCTCTGCTCTATGGGCTGTCTGGTGTAAATGGGCCAGCTATCCTCTTCTGTTTGTTTTTAGTGGACTGGACCTGATTAGAGGTAGGCGGGAGTAAATAGACACAAGTGTGGTAACACCAGCTGGTCCATGGAGATGAATGGGCAATCCAATCAGGTCCGCCTGAAAAATTGTCAGGCAGACGTGATCAGAATGATCATGTAAAAGAGGCCTTACAAGTAGTAAGAAATCAAAGCTGTAGGCATTTTAATATGACCTAAACTGAGACACAGTATCAATATTTTTACTATTGTTATTATTATTATAATTTAGTAAATCACTCAAATAAATGCAATATATATATATATATATATATATATATATATATATATATATATATATATAAAAGATTTGTAAGAGCCTATTATTTTCTTGATTTTAGAAATGCTGCATGTCTAAAACTATAAATCATCAAAACAGAAAAATTAGAAACAAACATTGTTTGCATCACGAGTCCTTCATTGACTATTGACAAAAGCCAGTATATTAAAATTGTATATTTTTATTATAGATATCAAAACATTAAAAATGTGTTACAACACATACCATATATTGGATAATGGACATGTGTATGATAGCCTGTGAGGCTCTAGGGCGCTTCCACTCCCACTCGCTCACGGACCCCCCCGCGCATGTAAACGGCGGACCCGATGTCCGCTGGTCACTCGCGATCGTCGGTTACACCGGGAGAAAGGCAGGCGGCTAATGTAAACAAAGCCGCCTGTCTTTCTCCCCTGTGTAACAGCAGAGATCATACGGTCCTGCTATGTAGGACCGTAGATCTCTGCTGTTACATGAAAAGCCACATCCAGTCAATGTTAGAAGCACACCCCTAGGGACACACTTAACCCATCCTTCTCCAATAAAGTTAACCCCTTCCCTGCCAGTGTCATTTTTACAGTAACAGTGCATATGTATAGCACTGATTACTGTAGTAATGTCACTGGTACCCCAAAAAGTGTCAAAAAGTGTCAGTCAAGGGTCTGATCTGTCCGCCGCAATGTCACAGTCCCACAAAAAAAATTGCAGATCGCCGCCATTAGGTAGATAGATAGATAGATAGATAGATAGATAGATAGATAGATAGATAGATAGATAGATAGATAGATAGATAGATAGATAGATAGATAGACAGACAGACAGACAGACAGACAGTATCTCACAAAAGTGAGTACACCCCTCACATTTTTGTAAATATTTTATATATCTTTTCATGTGACAACACTGAAGAAATGACACTTTGCTACAATGTAAAGTAGTGAGTGTACAGCTTGTATAACAGTGTAAATTTGCTGTCCCCTCAAAATAAAATATTGTTTGAGTGTTGTCCCTCCAATACAACTTAAATGTGTATTTTTGGGTTGTAAAGCCAGTATGTCATTTTTAAAAATGTGGCCTACAAGAGATACTCATTTGTATGTTTATGCAATGTATACATTATTCATTTTAATTGTGAAAAATAAACACAAATTTTTGTTTTCTTCTCAAAAGCTGATTGAGGAAAATGTGGCTTCCCATGACTTGATTAAAACCTGTGTAGTGTGTACCAAATTCCTTCCATTTGAATAAGAGTCCATTCAGACTAGCGCGACTTGTCAGTCGACTTGGTCGCCTGACAAGTCGCAGTCGGTCACTCGCCATTGAGTAGTAAAGGACCCGTTCTAATAGGAGCGACACAAGTCGCTCCGACTTAGAAAAAGGGTCCTGTACTACTTTGGGGCGACCTGGAGGTGACTTGCATTGACTTAAATTATATGAAGTCCGTGCAAGTCGCGCCAAAGTTATTCACAGGTCGCCCCACAAAGTCGTGTCGCGTCAGTCTGAATGGGCTGTAAATATAAAAAAAAATGATTACTATCAATATTTATTGAGTTTTGTGAAAAAATACAAAACAGTGAATGCAACCATTGGATATTGTAGTATAGAGTTACAATGGTACAATGAAACAAGATAAAATATTAACATTACTATTCATCGGCAGTGCCAGAGTGAGGAACTCTTAACAAAAAACTCACTTGGGCACCATCAAAGTCAATAGTTGAAGACTTATAAGAGAACAAGCGATAAGGTAGCGCATAGAAGAGCAACTACAAAAGAGGAAAGTCATGAAGGCTATAGTATTTAACAAAATACAGTATATGCAAATATCTCCATATTTCCTGCTCTCCTTAGGAGTCATATCGACATAGATGAAGAGTAGTGTTATTGTCCCAGGTTAGGAAAAGGGATCTAGGATCCTGGAGCCAGGGTTGCCTTTTGCAAAAAAATGTTGATGTTGCGAGGTGGGCTTTAGCAGATAAGAATTCGTATTGGAGATGGTTGTTTATTATAGTGATTATTTTTGGGATGGTCAGGGCCATCAGATTTTTCCATTGTCTGGTAATAGAAAGCTGGGCTGCTATCAAGGCATGCATTAAAAAGGTTTAAAAATGGGTAGGCCATTGGTCAATTCCAATGCCAAGTAGAGCAAATTTGGGATCAGGAGAGCAGAAGATATGGGTATTCAATATAATGAAGCGAAAAACGCGTTTCCAGAATTGAGTCGGACATTGCCACCATATACAGTATGTATAAGAGTGCCACACTGTCCACAGTTATGCTAACAAAAGTGTGAGGAGGTTGGGAAAATAGATGTAAGTTGGTGAGGTGTATAGTATCATCTGTGTACTAATTTTTGTAGAGATTCCCAATGGTAGATGCCTTTTGAGTGTTGCAAAGGTTTCCTGAGGGCAGTATGCCATTGCTCCATTGAAATAGAGGAGTTAGGCTCTGATTCCCAGTATTGCATCAAGGGGGATTTTGAGGGCTGATAATTTTTCTGTAACAGTGTGTAAAAAGTTGGAATGTGATTGGTGGAAAGTGCCTGAGAGTTATAGAGTTATAGAGCTTTAGGACATCTTCTAGTTGGGTGTTTTCACCCCAGCGGAGTTGTGATAGGATATTTGGATCTTAAAGGATTCGTAAAATGAATGGTGGGGGAGACCAAAGACAGTCGAAAGGTCCTGAAAATTGTGAAGGTGGGATCCAACAAAGAATTAGTGATGCCTTTAGCGAGCCAGGGGCACAAGTCCAAATCTTTGGGTAATTGTTCAAGGGTAAGGAGAGGGAGATTGTGCATTAGGCTTTAAGGGTTTCCTTCGCTCTGTAGAGAGGAGAGAGTTCCAGGCTCGAAGAGTAGGCCACTAGGAACAATTTCAAATTTGTCTGCAAGGCATTTCAATATGGAGCCAGGGATTTTCTGAAAAAAATGTAACACATGAGGTAAAAAAAAAAACATTTTACACAGAACTATGCATCCTTCCCAGGAGTCCTGAGAGGAGCGTAGAGATGGTAGCGATGGATTTGAGTTTGGTTATCAGAGTGACAAAGTTATGTCAGAGGATATGGGTGCTAGGAGACATGAGTTGTATGCCTGTGTAGGTTAGAGAAGCTGATGAGGCCCATGAAAATTAGGACATCCGAGAAATATTCAATTTAGAGGAATTGTTCAAGGAAAGACCTATAATTTGACTTAGAATGGTTCACTTTGTATAATGAAACAGACCTTAAATTTGCTAGGACATCCTGTATAGCTGGGAGGGAGCAGAGTGGATCTGTTACTGAAGTTGTCTGCATATAGTCCTATCTTGTCCTCCGTATCGCTGACTGTTATGCCAGAGATGCGAGAGTCAGTGCGAATGGCATGTGCTAGAGGCTCTATGACTAGGGCAAAAATAAGCGGGGATAATAGGCACCCCTGCTGAGGGAGATGTACATAGTGCTTTAATTGCTGAAAAAATGTGCCCTGTCATGCCAAATTTTTCCAGTACTGGAGTAAAGTGATCCCAGTATACCCTATCTAACGGCTTCTCTGCATCAAGGTACAGAAGCAGAGAAGGCGTTTGATGATAGTTTGCCCAATATATAATAGGTTGAGGAAGTGTTGGGTGCCATCTGAGGCTTGTCGTCTAGTGACGAATTCCACTTGGTCTGGGTGTACCAAGTAAGGAATTAAAGGGGCTATTTTGGTGGCTAGAAGTTTGACATATATCGTGATGTCAGTATTTACCAGAGAGATAGGGCGGTAATTGTCTGGAGTGTCTGGAGATTTTCTAGGTTTAGGAATGCTCACTATAAGTGCTTCAAGGTTTTCTTTGGGAAGAATATGTTATTTCTATAGTAATCTAAAAAATATGATCTTTAAATGTATTTTGTTCTTTCAAAACGGAATGTGAATATGGTTAAGGCAATGAATCCAGCAAGAAATTGTAAAATACTATTTATGCTGTATGTAGCCAAGTAATTTGGTTTTCCTCACACAAACATACACTTAATTTTATTTTTTACTTCCAAATTGTAAATTGTAGAATTGCTATCTATGCTGTCTGTAACCTGTTAATTTTATTTGTATAAAAATATAAACTTTAATACGCTCTTTTTTTTTTTACCATAAAAAACTAAATAGGAATAGGGTTTAGGCAATGAGCCCTCCAAAAATGTAGTAATACTATTTATGCTGTCTGTAGCCTACTGGGCACTTTCACCCCCTTCCTGCCCAGATCAATTTTCAGCACTGTCACACTTCGAATGACAATTGCGTGATCATGCAACACCGTACCCAAACAAAATTGTTATCATTTTTTTGAGACAGATATAGCTTTATTTTGGCAGTAGTTAATCACTGCTGGGTTTTTATTTTTCGCTAAACAAACAAAAAAGACAGAACATTTTGGGGAAAAAAAATGTTTTTCTTAGTTTCTCTTATAAGATGTTGTAAATAAGTAATTTTTCTCCTTTACTGCTGTGCACGTATGAGACTGCACTGATGGGCACTGATAGGCTGCATTTATGAGGCAGCACCGATGGGCGATGATGAGATGACACTTACGTGCACTGATAGGCTGCACTTATGAGGCAGCACTTATGCACACTGATAGGTAGCATGAATATTCGACAATGATAGGTACTGATAGGCGGCACTGAAGGAAACTGATAGGTGGCATTGATGGGTGGCACCAATGGGTGGCACTGATGGACGGCATTGATGGGAGGCACTGATGGGCACTGGCAGGAATCACTGGTGAGCACTGATTGGCAGCACTGGCGAGCTCTGTTGGGGCTGCACTGATAATCAGGACATTGATGATCACTGCCCTGATTGTCAGTGCAGATGTCCCCACTAAGGAATGCCCTTTACCGCTGTCAGCATGAGGATAGGAATGCCAATAATGGGCATGTCCTGTTTACACTGTGATCAGCTGTGGTTGCATACAGCTGATTACATGGTAAAGTGTCTATAGGCTTTTTACTGTGATCGGTGAAGCATTGTGTCCAAGGAACATCATATGACGTCCTCCCAGAAGGAGAGTGCTCCTACCTGTCCATCATTTCACTATATGACGGCGGGAAGCAATTATATAACCTGCCTTGTGGGGTGGGGTGGGGGTTGTGCTAAAATGCTTGTGAAGAAGAGCTGACATTTACAAAGTAAAGAATTGTTTAAAATTGCCTGCATATGACATGTTATTGACAGCTTCTTTGTTTACAATGTAATGCACATAGACCCCTCGGTCTGTAATGTATTTTGGGGACATTTGAAGGGTTCTGTCTGCTTTTTTTTTAAAGAAGCTGACAACGAATGTAATTTGCCAGCAATTTAAACTGTATTATTTTTCTTTGTAAATGTCACATTTGCTAAAGCACATTGTATAGCAAGATTAAAAAAGAGTCCCCCAAAATGCATATTAGACCTTTGAGTCTGGTATATATTTGAAGGGGGGGATCTATAAAAAAAACACATGAGGTCCCCCCTATGGATACATCACAGGCAAGTTCCTGTGTCTTAATTTGCTTTTGGCATCTCCTATAATTCACCTCCTCCTCTTTATAATTGTTAAATTAGTTTTATCTATTACTATATTACTATCTTCACTCAAGTAAGACATATGATGTATTCCTAAAATTCAGGTTGTTGTAGAAGAACCTTTGTTACTGTTACAGTTTGCTGTCTTCAGAAATGACCTGTATTAGACCCGGTTCACACTAGCGCGACTTGTCAGGCGACTTGGTCGCCTGACAAGTCGCGGTGGGTCGCCTGCCATAGATTAGCACAGGACCCGTTCTAATAGGAGCGACACAAGTCGCTCCGACTTAAAAAAAGGGTCCTGTACTACTTTGGGGCGACCTGGAGGCGACCTGCATAGACTTCAATGATATGAAGTCCGTGCATGTCGCGCCGAGGTCGTGGTGCATGCTGTGCACCGCGACTTCACAGGTTGCCCCAGCAAGTAGCGTCGCCCCTATGTGAACGGGGTCTTATTGTCCACAGCTACTTCCATTGCACCTGAGTCTATGCAGGATTTTTTTTCCACGTGGGCTTAACTCCTGTTTATCCTTAAGTTCCCCTATACATGACCGGGTGTTAAAATGGGTACCCTCTCACCCCTTGCCACTTTTTCATCTATTATGCTTCTATATGAATAATTAGTAGGACCTCAACTCATAGAGAGGCCTCATAACGTAAAAATGTGAAATTAGACTTTCACAAAAGCTATTTCCAACCAACTATGTAGACTATTTAAAAAATGTGTGGATGTGTCTGAAAATCCCCCAAAAAATGAGTAACCTTAATAACCTAGTAGTAACCTTATCGATTTTTGATTAAGGAAATATCTTTAGGGGAACTTTAGGGGATCCCTGTTGCAGCAATCTGAGAGTTTCTTGTTGTTTGGTTGGACTTAGCCTCATTGGACCTAACAATTATGTTACTAGTTATTCAAAGCTATGGTGTGTTCATCCTCCATTTTTTTTTGACAAAATATTATTAGTAAAATAATTAAAAAAAAATATTAAGATGAGTGGCATTTTATTTTAAATATTTCATAAAGGTCCAAAAATGCCAGCACTACGGTCTCCAATTGATACAATACATTTTTGAGTGTGTCAAATTACTTATATATTTGTGACTCTAAAATATATTTTATGGGTGGACAGTCTAAAAATATTTGTTTCATTTTGAAATAATATGATTATACAACAAGAAATACCCAGTTGTTTTGAATATAATCCTAATTGGGCCTCTAAAGATTTTAGGGCAATAATAAAATTGTCAGAAGATTTCAGGAGGACGCATTTGTTCTTTATATAAACAGATCGTCTTAGCAGTACGTGACAATATCATATAAAATGTATATATTTTGAAAATTTTGCTTCATAGACCATACTTTTATTTTAGATAAGAAGGTAAAAATGAGGTTTACTTTATATTTTCTTTTAGTATGGCATACAAAAATAAAGGTATGTGTTATTTTTTTAATTGAATTGCTTTCTTTTCTTGTTTTTTTTTTTTTTTTGTCATAAATGTTACACTGAGTGATTGGTTCTAGGATTGGAATTTGTGGTGATTATTTTTTGATTTCTAAATAGTTTTTAGAAATCTTCCCTTTCTTTTTTTCTTTTGTTTGAGATTTTTCCCCATAATTTTTACCTTGTAAGCCTGTGAATAACACAATCCTGTCCCTGGGTGTCTATGCTCACTCTTGGCAGAGGCATGGTTGACATCTATGCTGGGCTTCAAACATGTGGGTCTAGGTTTATCTCAATGACATGAGGTATTGGGATGTTAGCAGTGTTCAGAGGGTAAGAAAGATTTTCTTAAGTTTCCAGTTAAGCTCAAAGGTAGTGACAAAGATACAGATACTGCATTTCTGTCAAGGTATTTTATGTACAAATACAGTATCACACTAGGCAAGTCCATCCTTGCCTGCTTTGAATTAAAATTAATTTTTTTGTACTTGCCAAAAATCTTCTTGAACATGGAAGAACGGATGCAGCCAACACACATAAGAACTGTAAGAGTCCATTCAGACTAGCGTGACTTGTCAGGCGACTTTGTCGCCTGACAAGTCGCGGTCGGTCGCTCGCCATTGAGTAGTACAGGACCCGTTCTAATAGGAGCGACACAAGTCGCTCCGACTTAGAAAAAGGGTCCTGTACTACTTTGGGGCGACCTGGAGACGACTTGCATTGACTTCAATTATATGAAGTCCGTGCAAGTTGCGCCGAAGTCGCGGTGCACGCTTCACAGGTCGCCCCACAAAGTCATGTCGCGCCAGTCTGAATGGCCTGTTAAGCTGCAATATTATATATTTTGGTTATTGGGTTTTGTTTATCTGTAAGGGTAAAAATTTAAGCTATATCAGGTGATTCTATATATGTCCCCTTCTGGTATTAAAAAAATATATAAAAAATTAAAGCTCCACTTTGCATTCAAACTATGTTTTCCCACCCCTGCCCCCTCCCGCTAACCCATCCTACTGAGCATGTTTCCCCCTTAGATTGTGAAGCCAGATATACTCACCTGAGCATCCCCTCCAGGTCCCTCACCACTGGTAGTTCCGGTTTGGTTGACCACTGATCTAATGCTGAGATTCCCCCCTAATATCACAGCTTCCCTATGATGACATCTTTCTTTTAGGGATTATAAGAGGGACCCCGTTACTGGATATCCTTTAGGAAGTGTCCACGTCATGCTAGTACTGACTTTGGATACCCAAAGAAGGAACCTTCCAGGAAGAAAAAAGAAAAAGAAGAAGGCTTGGGGTTGCAACATCACATGGCCACCAGTTAAGGTAAGTAAAAAAGGACTTTTAGATATGTTTTTTTGCCAGTGATCAGCTAGAGGGAGGTTGGAGGTAGAGGTGGGTGGGAAAAAGATTACAGTAATCCCCCGCTCCATCGCGGTTCAGTTTTTGCGGTCCCGGTAATTTGCGTTTTTTTTTTGTAATGTTATTTTACTATATAAATCATTAAAAATGAAATATTTTTGTGATTTCCATAGCTCTTGCTATGTCTCTTAGTATCATTTATGTGTTTAAATGAGTTTCTATTGTTTTAAAAGTGTGTTTAAAGACCTTAAAATGCTTTTACATGTACAGTGACAGTAAAAAAAACATGCCTACAATGCATTTTAATAAGGTTTTTCTATTTCGCGGATTTTCACTTTTCGCGGCTGGGTCCGGAACGTAACCCCCGCAATGGAGGGGGGTTTACTGTAAACCAAAGTAGGGCTTAAAATATCCAATGATTTACAAGGTTTAAATATAGTTCTTCGATCCAGGTTGTGTATATGAATTGAGCACACTGGTAATGTAGAAATTTTTTCATTAGTAAATCAGTCTAGTTTTAATAAAATTTGTATAGCACGCATATAATGGAAAAGGCTACAATAGTTCCCAATTGGGAGGGCCAAGTCTATACAACCTACGTGTGCACATATAATCTAAGGACATCTGTAAGAAGAATTGTAATGAGGGCATTTAGATCCTCCATGAGCAGCATAAAACTGCTATAGGTATCCCAGACAACTCTAGTTAACCCTAAGGGCTCATTTACACATGTGGTACCCTTCTGAATTATTGATTTCTTTTCAGAGGGCATATGCCAGACAGTCATTAGGTGTGTATAAACCCATATGGCTTCCTTTGCAGTTGGGGGTTGAATTCGGATGTTGATTGGGGGTGTGTACAAACGAGCTAGGGGCAGTATAATCGAGCCTGTTTATTCTGCCCCCAACCAAAATGTAAACCAAACCTAAGCAAAGGTTTCTAGTTGGACTTTCACTTGCGATTATGTCATTAGAAATTGAGGAACTGTATTATTGTCTGCCTTAACTGTTTAATGATCAAATAACTACCAAAGAAACATTTTAATTATTTAAGATTTTTTTCGTTTTTGTTTTTAAGGCAATGTATAAAAACAACCAGACCATCATTACTGAAGTCATCCTCTTGGGATTCCAAAGCCCCAAAGAAACCAGCATTGTGCTTTTCATTTTCCTTCTCATTGTTTATGTTTTGACACTTTTCGGAAACCTCTTGATCATCCTTCTGGTCTACTACAATAAAGCCCTCCACATTCCAATGTACTTCTTTCTCATCCAGCTCTCCTTATCTGATATTCTGCTAACCACTTCTATTGCCCCAAACTTGCTTCACATGCTACTTTATAAGAGTGGAAAAATCTCTTTCACAGGCTGCATTTTCCAGCAATATATTTTTGATGTGATGGAATGTACTGAGTGTCTTCTTCTCACAGTAATGTCTTACGACCGATATTTGGCCATCTGTAACCCTTTGCATTATACTTCTATAATGAATGATGTGTTTTGCATCAAACTTATCATCTCTACTTGGTCGTTGAGCGTTGGTTCCATGATGATTAGCTCAATTACAATAGCTTATCTGGATTTTTGTGGGCCAATTATAATTGACCATTTCTTCTGTGATGTCTCACCACTGTTAAAACTTTCTTGTTTGGATACATTCTTGGCTAAATTGGCTCAATTTGAAATATTATTGTATAGTGTACCTTTTATTTTATTACCATTCTTAACCATTATAATATCGTACAGTTATATTATATTTAGTATCTTGAAAATCCCATCAAACACTGGAAAAAAGAAGGCTTTCTCCACCTGTAGCTCCCACTTGACGGTGGTTTGTATGTTTTATGTAACACTAATTGTTATTTATGTCCTTCCAACGAGCGGACAGTCGTTGACTATACGCAAATTAGTATCGCTGATCTATACAGTGGGGACACCACTGATGAATCCAATCATATACAGCTTGAGAAATAGAGATATAAAGATTGCTTTTGCTAAGTTAAGAAACAGGGGTTGATTTACTAATACTGGTGAATGCAAAATCTGGTGCAGCTGTACATAGTAGCCAATCAGCTTCTAACTTTAGCTTGTTCAATTAAGCTTTGATGAAAAAACCTGGAAGCCAATTGGTTTCTATGCAGAACTGCACCAGATTTTGCACTCCAGTTTTATTAAATCAATCCCACAGTTTTATGGGGTAATAATAATAAATAATATAATATCATAATATTGTATAGTTATATTATATTTAGTATATTGAAAAGACCACCAAAAAAAAAAAAAAATTAGGCATTTTCCACCTGTAGCTCCCAATTGATGGTGGTTTGTATGTTTTATGTAACACTAATTGTTATTTATGTCCTTCCAACGAGTGGACAGTCGTTGACTATACGCAAATTAGTATCGCTGATCTATACAGTGGGGACACCACTGATGAATCCAATCATATACAGCTTGAGGAACAAAGACATAAAGATTGCTTTTGCTAAGTTAAGAAACAGTGGTTGATTTACTAAAACTAGTGAATGCAAAATCTGGTGCAGCTGTACATGGTAGCCAATCAGCTTCTAACTTTAGCTTCTTCAATTAAGCTTTGACGAAAATACCTGGAAGCCGATTGGCTTCTATGCAGAACTGCACCAGATTTTTCACTCCAGTTTTATTAAATCAATCCCACAGTTTTATTTATTTATAGTTGGCTTTTGAATTTAGGTGATACCATTTATTAGGAAATTAAATAGAACTTAGTGAAAGCTTTTTAAATATGCTTTTTAAATATGGTGGTCTCTTCTTCAGACAATACCTAATGATTAACATGGTACAGCACTCTGCTGCTGGTGACCATGGATTTCGTACTTCATATAACTTTGATCTTGATTGCCAGTAAAGTAAAGCCTGATTTACTAAAATTCTTTAGCATATGCCAGCACATTGTTATTATGTAAACAACCAGTTATGTCCTTACAGTATTTAGTATGTGCAGGGGTTTGCACACATTGTAGGAAATAAACATATGGCAAAAAATGATAAATTAAGTGGCAAAGATTTGGTAATTCTTGAGTTAGGTGGATTCATCTAAAGATTCCCCAAAATAAAACTTTGCACCATGTTGTATTAGAGTCAAAGAAGTAACTTTAATGGTGAGTCTTGACCCTTGGAGAGCTGCTAAGCAAGCTAAGGGCAAATCAAAGCTGGCCCAACTCTTGGGGACCTTTGTCAACTGATAAAGAAAAATATTTGTTTTATCCTTTACTAATAATTAAATAACAATATTAAGTGATTATATGCTATTGTAAAACAATGGTATTGTTGCTGCCCGCATCTCTGGAGTGTCTTGTTGAACAATATGGAGAAATAGTTAATATCCTTGCTCTACAGTGAAATATTTGAGAGTATGAGTCATAGTAAAGTTGGTAAGGTGTTCCAAAATAAAATAAATAAATGTCTCTTGTAATTAATGATATTCTGCTTGTGCGAATTTATAAGCAACTTATATAATGTGTAAAATGTTTGTTTGGAAGGTCCTACATGACATCCGGAAAGTCCTCAATCATGGGTAGCTTCTCCAGATTAGTATACCTCCGACTACTCTCCACACACACAAATCCATTGGGTGCCAGCTCAGCTCACTTGCTGTGTATTGTAAAGTAAGAAACTCCTGATGGTTGTACTCTGAAAATCTGCTTTATTGGTAGTAACAGACCAAATGAAAGGTGGTTAACAGGTGGAGGAGGAGACAAACTGGTAGACGCACTTGGCACTACTGCCAGCACATCTTGCTGGCAATAGCATGAAATGTGTCTACTAGTTTGTCTACTGCTCCATCTTTTAACCACCTTTCATTTGGTCTTTTACTACCAATAAAGCCGATTTTTGAAGTGCAGCTGTCTGGAGCTTCTTATCCTAAATAATATCTGTCCATGTCTGAAGCTTTAAAACATCCTCCTTAGGTCAAGAAGTCAGGTGCTTACTTTGTCTAGGTATTTGAGGATATAATAAACTTGTGAATGTCTCAATTGACTGACATATTTGTGGCCACACAAATATACTGTAAGTTATTGGTGGAAATCTGTTAATCACTTGTTTATTTAAAAATAATACTGTATGATGTTGCAAAAAAAAATAAAAAATCCAGCTGCTTCTGAATATCTACTTAAATTGGCCTCTAAAAAATGTATGACAATTATACATTTATAATAAGATTTTGTGGTGCATTTGTTCATTAGATAATCTAGTTGTCTTAGTAGTACATGCCATTATATTAGGTCACAAGAATAGCAACAATTGGTTTAAAAAAAAAAAAAATCAACTCAACCAACTTCCAACTATATTCATCCATGAAAATGGGTTAGAGCTATCCTCACCTATCTTTACTGATAGGCATTAGAGCTCTTTCAATTTTCATCCCTCTTTCTTCTAAAACTCATTTGAATGAAAAAAGTAATCTCTTCGGGAAGATTTAAATGCTGCTTTACCTGCACTGCCAGACCAACCTTTTTCGAAGTGCAATCTCCACTTGAGTTTCCAGACAACCAAGAAAATTCTTAAAAGAGAAGTTCAGTTTTTTTTTCATCGTGGCCGTCGGATCTGCTGATTTGCACCCCCTGTAGCCAATCGGCACGTGCTTGCGCCTCCAGGAGAGTGCATGCGCCTCCACTAGCAGTCCCGTGAAGTGACATACAGGTACATTGTTTCGCGGGACAGAGTCGACCTGCCACCATAAAACTATGGCAAGTGGCTAAAGCTACATTTGAAAACAAATGAACCCTGTAATTGGTTTTCTTAGTCTCCCCATTAGCAAAATATAAAAAAGATCCCTCATAGTGCCACAAACAAAATTAAAATGCATTTGTAGTGTTTCTATAAATGCTAGTTATAGATGTGACCCCCCAACAGGTACACTGTCTTAATTGATTATACCTTTAGTATGGCATAAAATATTTGAGCATAATTCAAAGGCAAAATCAGCAGGGGGCAACAATCCTGCCAGGTTTCTTTGTTCTCCCAAGACCTACAGTCAGGTCCATAAATATTGGGACATCGACACAATTCTAATATTTTTGGCTCTATACACCGCCACAATGGATTTGAAATGTCAAACAAACAAGATGTGATTTAACTGCAGATTTTCAGCTTTAATGTGAGGGTATTTACATCCAAATCAGGTGAAAAGTGTAGGAATTACAACAGTTTGTATATTTGCCCCCTAGTTTTTAAGGGACCAAAAGTAATGGGACAATTGGCTGCTTAGCTGTTCCATGGCCAGATGTGTGTTATTCCCTCATTATCCCATTTACAAGGAGCAGATAAAAGGTCCAGAGTTAATTTCAAGTGTGCTATTTGCATTTGGAATCTGTTGCTGTCAACTCTCAATATGAGATCCAAAAAACTGTCACTATCAGTGAAGCAAGCTATCATTAGGCTGAAAAAACAAAACAAACCCATCAGAGAGATAGCAAAAACATTAGGTGTGGCCAAATCAACTGTTTGGATCATCCTTAAAAAGAAAGAACACACCGGTGAGCTCAGCAACACACAAAAGACCCGGAAGACCATGGAAAACAACTGTGGTGGATGACCAAAGAATTCTTTCCCTGGTAAAGAAAACACCCTTCACAAAAGTTGGTCAGATCAAGAACACTCTCCAGGAGGTAGGCGTATGTGTGTCAAAGTCAACAATCAAGAGAAGACTTCACCAGAGTGAATACACAGGGTTCACCACAAGATATAAACCATTGGTGAGTCTCAAAAACAGGAAGGCCAGATTAGAGGTTGCCAAACAACATCTAAAAAAGCCTTCACAGTTCTGGAACAACATCCTATGGACAGATGAGACCAAGATCAACTTGTACCAGAGTGATGGGAAGAGAAGAGTATGGAGAAGGAAAGGAACTGCTCATGATCCAAAGCACACCACCTCATCAGTGAAGCATGGTGGTGGCAATGTCATGGTGTGGGCATGTATGGCTGCCAATGGAACTGGTTCTCTTGTATTTATTGATGATGTGACTGCTGACAAAAGCAGCAGGATGAATTCTGAAGTGTTTCAGGCAATATTATCTGCTCATATTCAGCCAAATGCTTCAGAACTCATTGGATGGCGCTTCCCAGTGCAGATGGACAATGACCCGAAGCATACTGCGAAAGCAACCAAAGAGTTTTTTTAAGGGAAAGAAGTGGAATGTTATGCAATGGCCAAGTCAATCATCTGGCCTGAATCCGATTGATGCATTTCACTTGCTGAATACAAAACTGAAGGGAAAATGCCCCTGAACAAGCAGGAACTGAAGACATTTGCAGTAGAGGCCTGGCAGAGCATCACCAGGGATGAAACCCAGCGTCTGGTGATGTCTATGTGTTCCAGACTTCAGACTGTAATTGACTGCAAAAGATTTGCAACCAAGTATTAAAAAGTGAAAGTTTGATTTATGATTGTTAATCCGTCCCATTACTTTTGGTCCCTTAAAATGTGGGAGGCATATATACAAACTGTTGTAATTCCTACACCTTTCACTTGATTTGGATGTAAATACCCTCAAATTAAAGCTGAACGTCTGCAGTTAAAGCACATCTTGTTTGTTTCATTTCAAATCCATTGTTGTGGTGTATATAGCCAAAAAGATTAGAATTGTGTCAATGTCCCAATATTTATGGACCTGACTGTAGTAACATTTCACAACCAGATTAAAAAAAATTATTATCAAAAAAATGAAAACATAACTTTCACATAAGTTGTTTACAATATTACAAATTATTATAAATAATTTTAGAAAGAACACAATTTTTACAAATACAGTATAAACAACGATTATTTCACTTCCAATTCCACCCATGTACTAAAAAACAAAAAAATAGAAAAATAATACCCACAAATCCATATATATATAGATATAGATATATATACAGATATATAGATATATATATATGTATATTAAGAAATGAACTCACAAAAGTGTATGTATGTTTATATGCAATATAATATTACATAACATTTTCATATAATATTTACCCACTACCCCCTCACATAGAACAAAACAGTACTTGCTGCACAACATCATATCCACATAATCCCCACCTTTCAATAACAATCCATAGCTATATATAAAATATACATTTTCAGATAAAAATACACTTAGTGCTAACAAACACAATATTATACCTGTTTTTGTAAAATTTAAACAATTGGGTTGCATTAAGTATAGCATACTGTAACTGTTATAACATAACATAGCATGAGCATAGATAACAAACATGTCAAACCTTAAAATTGTGAAAGCACATGAAATCCCAAAAACTATGCTACCCAAAAATGTCTAAAGCCAAAGCTTTGAAGCCTTCAAAGCCTTTACATGTTATCATTTTAGAGATAACCATGAATTATGGCTCCAGGATTATTGCTCTCACCCCAACATCTGTGACAATACAGAACATGTGTTGCTCAATTGATGTTTACATACATATGATTGCCCCATACTGTGTGTTTTATATGAGTGTGTACAGGGGGTGATGGGGGGGCTTTAAAAAAATCTGCATTATTACATCATTTGTGTTTCAATAGTTTTTATTCACATTTTTTAATTTTAACAGCAAAACAAGTAGAATTGGGTGAAACAGGAAACCATAGTATAGCATAACGTACAACTTGGTGAAATTACCGCAGTAAGACTGCCACATAACAGAAGACAAAATGTATTCATGAACAGCAACAATTAGGAACACACAATGTTATTGGACACAATCACCTTCCCCAGGATGGGGTTGGAGGCAAGTATACGGTTACTTCTAAAGTGAAGGCTTCCTCCTCGGTCCAGGCAGCCCTTAAGGGACCATACTGTGCCAAAGGCCGAGGAGTCGCCACCAAGAAACTGAAAAATATGGCAAAAATTAGCAGATATTGCGGCAAGTTAAGGTGAAACTCCAACAGATAACGGAGAGCACTTGGAATACCAGTCAAACCATGAGGACCATATACTATTGCATTGAAAAGTTCTGCCCTGTATGGCAGCATACATCCATTCATAGGATCTGTGACAGTATTCACCGTCACTGGAATTTAAAGACAGATAAGTAATGGTTTGGATTGCTTCATATTTGCCAGCAATATCTCCATATAGAAATATTAAGATTTATTCCCATTTGCCACGAAATCTGTAATTCCTAAATGCTGTGTATGTTACATATCTTTCAATGTCAGCAAGGTTTTCCTTGTTTGTGTATTGGGAGGGAATGCTGGCAACTGCTGGGCTCCTGTCCCTCTCCGCTGGGATCCTCCAAACGAGATGTGCGGATTCCACACGGTATCCCCAGGTGTTTAAGGAAAGAAGGACATGCTCCCAATAGTGCAGTACCATTAAACAAAGTTTATTCAATAAAAAAGTTGACAAAGCCAGTAAAAAATAAGCAAATCGCTGTGCATAACCCTCTCTTGGATCTCTGTAGCGTGGAGAGCGGTTTGCGTTCCAAACTACTTCCGGGTTTGACGGCGTGCGTTCCACCTGACGCGCGTTTCGTCAGAGCGTAGTGACGTCTGAAGACGTCACTACGTCTGAAGAGGAGTTGTGGGAGTTTGAGCATTTTAAATGCAGCGAGCCTCCCAGACCAAGTGAGATATAATTTGGAGACATTTGCTAATTCTGAAGGTAGGGAATGTAGGATCAGGGACTAGTTATACTTATACAACGAGGTGGATGCAGTCAGTTTGACACCCAAATATGAGATGGAATCTTGGACCCACTTAAATGGATACTGCACGCTCAAATGTTTCTGTGATGTAGGAGACACACCTATGGGTAGTATAGAGGATTTTGCAGCACTGACCTTGTAGTACGATACACCTTTGAAGACATTCAACAAAACATTTACCGAGGCCAGAGAATATTTGGGGTTGGAGAGAATGAGGACAATGCCGTCTGCAAACAGGCTGAACTTGTGCTCCATGGGGCCTAGTCTAATACCTGTAATGTTTGGGTTGGCCCTAATACATTCTGTGAGAGGCTCGGTCATCAGAAATAATATTAGTGGTGACAGGGGGCATCCCTGCCATGTACCGTTGGTTATACAGAAGGGTTCTGAGAGCATGGATGAGCAATATACACGAGCTGAAGGGTTAGAGTATAGTGCCAACATTGCTGACATGATATGACCTTGAAAACTGAACTTGTGGAGGGTTTTTTGGAGCTAAAGCCAATGGACTCTGTCGAATGCCTTCTCTGCATCTAGGGATAGAAGCAGAGAAGGCATTCTTCGGCGCCCCACACAATGAACAACATTATCATCCTGCAGGTTGCATCCAAGGTCTGGCAACCCTGCACAAATCCCGTTTGATCGGGTGTATCAGGGAGGGGAGCAGATCGACAAGCCTGTTCACTATAACTTTTGCATAGATTTTAGTGTCATGGTTGAGCAAGGAGATAGGCCTAAAGTTTTACAGGTGACTAGGTTCCTTACCTGGCTTCGGCAATGTAATGATCAAGGCAGAGAGCATTTCAGATGGGAGTGAGGCAGCGGAGGCAGCAGCATCAAATATAGTAACCATCCTAGGAGCCAATACGGATTGAAGTTGTTTGTAATATTCCCCTACAAACCCATCAGGACCAGGGGCTTTATTGTTAGGTAATGCGTTAATGACTGAGATTACCTCTGTATCTGTAAAGGGAGAATTGAGCTCGGATAATTGGTCGGGAGTTAAGGAGGGTAACTGTATAGCATCAACGCCTGAATAGACTGATCATTAGGTTGGATTTGAGACTGATCATCCTTTAGGTTGTATAGGGTACTGTAATAAGCGCTAAATGCATTAGCTATGGCCTGTGGGTCTATCAGCTTTTCAGTGTGGATGGTAGAGATGAGGAATATTTGTTTTGATTCTTTGCCCTTTCACATAGTTCGCTAGCAATTTGCCTGCCCTATTTCCATGTACATAAAAATTAATTTTTAATCTTTTCTGGGTTTGCTCAAAGGGTTGTTCTAAGCTCCAATCTTAGTTGTAGCAGTTTGGATTTTAGTTCTGTGCTCAAATTTTGCTTGTTCAGTGAATCGTTTTTTTGGATGGCCTCTAGAATGTTCTTAATGTGCTGCCCTCGCTGCCTTTCGATTCTAGCTCCCAGTTGAATTTAAAGTCCTCACATATAGGCTTTTGTGAGTTGCCCATACATGAAACATGAGTCTTGATGGATCTGAAAAAATTCTTCAAGTTTACAGCGCAGGTACTCCATGTCAGGGGCAATGTGTAAGACACTGGTGTTCAGTCTCCAAAGCGAGACCGGACAAGAAATAGGTTTGTCCTCTACAACTATGCTGATCGGAGAGTGATCCGACCACGTACACGTGAGGATTAGGGTTGAGCGGACACCTAGATGTCCGTGTTCGACGGGTTCGGCCGAACTTTAAAAAAAGTCCGGGTCCGTGTCCCGAACTTTTCCCGGACACCGAACCCCATTGAAGTCAATGGGGACCCGAACTTTAAGGCACTAAAATGGCTCTAAAACACCAAAGGAAAGGGCTAGAGTGCTGCAAATGGCAGCAAAACGTAATTAAGAGCATGGCAAGTGCTCTGCAAACAAATGTGGATAGGGAAATAACTTAAAACAACAAAAAAAAACAGAAAAATAAAACAATGTTCTTCTTCATCTCTGAAGGACGAGGCCCATATGGAGTAGGAGGGAGGTTGAGGTGGTGGTGGATGTGGCGGTGACATAGGCGTGCGCACAGGGTGTGCCGGGTGTGCCTGGGCACACCCTAATCACCTAGGGCACATAGCATTGCCAGTGAGGAGATGGGAAAGATCTCCCTCGGACCTGCTCTGCTCTATTTCTCTTTGCCTACAGGTACATGGCCCCGATACATTACTCTCCCTGCTGGCAAACACATGCATGTGTATTTCAACTTTGGGGTGCACACCCTAATGCAATAGGCTGCGCACACCTATGGGCGGTGTAGGTGGAAGCGGAGGTGGAGGAGGAGGAGGACGAGGTAGCCAACACTGCTTCTTTTCACACATTTTAAATGAGGGTACACCCCAAAAGAGTGAGAAAGAGCAAAAATGGAACAATGGGTGGGTAAGGTCGGTATCCATTGCTATTCTGCACGAGGTACGGAAAAGTCCCGTGGGATCCATGCCTGGTTCATTTTAATGAACGTGAGCTTGTCCACATTGTCTCTGGACAGGCGGCTGCGCTTGTCTGTTATAACACCCCCAGCCGTGCTAAATACCCGTTCAGATAATACACTGGCTGCAGGGCACGCCAGCACCTCCAAGGCGTAAAGGGCAAGCTCAGGCCATGTGCCCAATTTGGAGACCCAGAAGTTGAAGGGGGCAGACCCCTCATTCACTACATGTAGGCGTGTGCACACATACTGCTCCACCATGTTGGTAAAATGCTGCCTCCTGCTAAGACGTTCCATCTGAGCTGCTGGTGCTGCTGTTTGTTGTGGCGTGCTGACAAAGCTTTTCCACATTTCGGCCATGCTAACCCTGCCTTCTGAGGTGCTGGCGGTGCCCTGGTTGCGTTGCCGACCTCCTCCTCCTCCTCCTCCTCCTCTGCCTTGTGCTTCCACTGCGGCCCCGCTGTCAGATGGGAATGCCAGCAGCATGGAGTCTACCAGCGTGCGCTTGTACTCGCGCATCTTGCGATCGCGCTTGAGTGAGTGAATTAAGGACGGTACGTTGTCCTTGTAACGGGGATCCAGCAGCGTGCCCACCCAGTAATCAGCACAAGTTAGAATGTGGGCAACTCGGCGGTCGTTGTGGAGACACTGCAGCATGTAATCGCTCATGTGTGCCAGGCTGCCCAGAGGCAACGAAAGGCTGTCCTCTGTGGGAGGTGTATCGTCCGTGTCCTCTGTATCCCCCCAGCCACGCACCAGTGATGGCCATGAGCTGGCCTGGGTGCCACCCTGCTGTAAACATGGTTCCATCTCCTCCTCCTCCTCATCCTCCTCATCCTCCAGAACTGTGCCCCTGCTGGACAATTGTGTCCCTGGCGTTTGTGTGTGCAGGAACCCACCCTCGGAGCCCCTTGCGAATGACTGCCCTGAAAGCCTTGGAAATGTTACCTCTTCATCCTCCTCCTCCTCCTCCTCCTCATCCTGTGCCACATCCTCTTTCATCATCGCCCGAATTGTTTTTTCAAGGAGGCATAGAAGATGGATAGTTAAGCTGAGAACGGCGTCATTGCCACTGGCCATGTTGGTGGAGTACTCAAAACAGCGCAACAAGGCACACAGGTCTCGCATGGAGGCCCAGTTATTGGTGGTGAAGTGGTGCTGTTCCGCAGAGCGACTCACGCGTGCGTGCTGCAGCTGAAACTCCTTTATGGCCTGCTGCTGCTCGCACAGTCTTTCCAGCATGTGCAAGGTGGAGTTCCACCTTGTGGGCACGTCACATATGAGGCGGTGAGCGGGAAGGCCGAAGTTACGCTGCAGCGCTGCCAGGCGAGCAGCAGCAGGGTGAGAACGCCGAAAGTGCGCACAAACGGCCCGCACTTTCTGCAGCAGCTCTGACATATCGGGGTAGTTTTTAAGGAACCTCTGCACCACCAAATTCAGCACATGCGCCAGGCAAGGGATGTGCGTCAAACCGGCTAGGCCCAGAGCTGCTATGAGATTTCGCCCGTTATCGCACACCACCAGGCCGGGCTTGAGGCTCGCTGGCAGCAACCACTCATTTGTCTGCTGTTCCATGCTCCTCCACAACGCGGGTGTGGTTTGTCCCCCAAACAGGCAAGTTGTAAAACTGCCTGCTGTCGTTTACCCCTGGCCGTGCTGAAGTTGGTGGTGAAGGTGTTACGCTGTCCGGATGAGGAGGCGGTAGAGGATGAGGAAGCGGAGTAGGAGGAGTTAGGAACAGGAGGCAAACTGAAGCGCCCTGCAATCCTCGGTGGTGGAAGGACATGCGCCAAATTGCTATCCGCCTCAGGCCCATCCGCCACTGCATTTACCCAGTGTGCCGTTAGGGAGATATAACGCCCCTGACCGTGCTTACTGGTCCACGTATCGGTAGTTAGGTGGACCTTGGCACAGATGGCGTTGCGCAGTGCACACCTGATTTTTCCCCCACTTGGTTGTGCAGGGAAGGGATGGCTTGCCTGGAAAAGTAGTGGCGGCTGGGCACGACGTACTGTGGGACAGCCACCGACATAAGGTTTTTAAAACTGTGCGTCTCCACCAGACGGAATGACAGCATTTCAAAGGCCAATAATTTTGAAATGCTGGCATTCAGGGCCAGGGATCGCGGGTGGGTAGGGGGGTACTTCCTCTTCCTCTCAAGTGTTTGGGAGATGGAAAGCTGAACGCTTCCACGGGACATTGTGGAGATGGTTGTTGGTGACCCAGGTGGTGGTGTTGCTGACAGATTGTCTGTTTGCGGGGTGGCAGGTGCCGGTATGACTACAGATATGGCTGGAGCGGCCGAGACTGCAGCAGAAGAGGAAGCAGGATGAGCCAGAGACGTTTCTTGGTTTTGAAGGTGTGTACTCCACTGCAGCTCGTGCTTTGCACTTAGATGCCTGATCATGCAGGTTGTGCTCAGGTTGAGAAGGTTTATGCCTCGCTTCAAGCTCTGATTGCACAGGGTGCAAACCACTCGTGTCCTGTCATCAGCACATTTTCTAAAGAACTTCCACGCTAGAGAACTCCTTTGAGCTGACTTTGGTGCGCTCGTTCCCTTGCTGCGTTGGGCAGTAGCGGGCGTAGTGTCTAGGGCACGGCCGCTCCGCTTCTGCACCCTGCTCCCTCTTCTGCTGTGCTGGTGGCTCTGTGCGACCACCGCCTCTTCCTCCAAATTACTCAGGTCACCTGCATGACGTTCATTCCATGTGGGGTCGAGGACCTCATCGTCCTCCACATCATCTTCCACCCAGTCTTCACCCCTGCCCTCCTTGTCGGTCTCCACAATGCTGAACGCCGCAGCAGTTGGCACCTGCGTTTCGTCATCATCGGAGACGTGCTGCGATGATCCTTGCATGTACTCATCTTCAGAAATAAGTGGTTGGGCATCGCTGCACTCAATCTCTTCCACTTCTGGGGCAGGGCTAGGTGGATGGCCCTGGGAAACCCTGCTGACAGAGTCATCAAAAAGAAGAAGAGACTGCTGTATGGCTTGGGGCTCAGACTGCTTGCCTGATTTGCAAGGGGGTGAGGTGAAAGACGGTTGGACATCGGCTGCAGGTGCCAACTGTGACCTTTCTGCAGTAGACTGGGTGGGAGACAATGTGAAGGAACTGGAGGCACTGTCAGCAGCAAACCAATCTACTATCGCCTCCACTTGTTCTGGCCTCATCACTTCTAGGGGCGTATGATGCCCTACCAAATACTGATGCAGGTTCTGTCGCCTACTCACACTTGAGGAAGGTGTTTCACTTGTGCGTGTAGCTGGCACAGATCGACCACGTCCTCTCCTTGCAACAGGAGCTCTACCAGCAGCACCACGACCCAGGCCACGGCCCTTATTTGACGGTCTCCTCATATTTCTGTAATTTAAGATCTTGCCCTAGAAAGGTTTTTATTGAATAGCGGAATAGGAAATATGATCCAAAAAAGTGTATGTATCTTGCACGTACAAAACCACACTAGGCCCCAATTACTATTGTTTCTACCCCTAAAAGGATGGATGAGGAGTAGGAGGAGTATGGAACAGACAGCACCCTCAAATCTTCAGAAGTATGAGATGAACCTCAAAAACTTGGAAAGGTGGATCTCACACGTACCGACACAGACTATCCCGCAATTCAATTGATCCTCAAAGGTTTTTATTGAATAGCGGAATAGGAAATATGATCAAAAAAAGTGTATGTATCTCGCACGTACACAACCACACTAGGCCCCAATTACTATTGTTTGTACCCCTAAAAGGATGGATGAGGAGTAGGAGGAGGAGTATGGAACAGGCAGCACCCTCAAATCTTCAGAAGTATGAGATGAACCCCAAAAACTTGGAAAGGTGGATCTCACACGTACCGACACAGACTATCACGCAATTTAATTGATCCCCAAAGGTTTTAATTGAATAGCGGAATAGAAAATATGATCAAAAAGAAAGTGTATGTATCTCACACGTACACCACCACACTAGGCCCCAATTACTATTGTTTGTACCCCTAAAAGGATGGTTGAGCAGTAGGAGGAGGAGTATGGAACAGGCAGCACCCTCAAATCTTCAGAAGTATGAGATGAACCCCAAAAACTTGGAAAGGTGGATCTCACACGTACCGACACAGACTATCACGCAATTTAATTGATCCCCAAAGGTTTTAATTGAATAGCGGAATAGAAAATATGATCAAAAAGAAAGTGTATGTATCTCACACGTACACCACCACACTAGGCCCCAATTACTATTGTTTGTACCCCTAAAAGGATGGTTGAGCAGTAGGAGGAGGAGTATGGAAAAGGCAGCACCCTCAAATCTTCAGAAGTATGAGATGAACCCCAAAAACTTGGAAAGGTGGATCTCACACGTACCGACACAGACTATTACTCAATTTAATTGATCCCCAAAGCTTTTAATTGAATAGCGGAATAGAAAATATGATCAAAAAGAAAGTGTATGTATCTCGCACGTACACCACCACACTAGGCCCCAATTACTATTGTTTGTACCCCTAAAAGGATGGTTGAGGAGTAGGAGGAGGCGTATGGAACAGGCAGCACCCTCAAATCTTCAGAAGTATGAGATGAACCCCAAAAACTTGGAAAGGTGGATCTCACACGTACCGACACAGACTATCACGCAATTTAATTGATCCCCAAAGGTTTTAATTGAATAGCGGAATAGAAAATATGATCAAAAAGAAAGTGTATGTATCTCACACGTACACCACCACACTAGGCCCCAATTACTATTGTTTGTACCCCTAAAAGGATGGTTGAGGAGTAGGAGGAGGCGTATGGAACAGGCAGCACCCTCAAATCTTCAGAAGTATGAGATGAACCCCAAAAACTTGGAAAGGTGGATCTCACACGTACCGACACAGACTATCACGCAATTTAATTGATCCCCAAAGGTTTTAATTGAATAGCGGAATAGAAAATATGATCAAAAAGAAAGTGTATGTATCTCACACGTACACCACCACACTAGGCCCCAATTACTATTGTTTGTACCCCTAAAAGGATGGTTGAGCAGTAGGAGGAGGAGTATGGAAAAGGCAGCACCCTCAAATCTTCAGAAGTATGAGATGAACCCCAAAAACTTGGAAAGGTGGATCTCACACGTACCGACACAGACTATCACGCAATTTAATTGATCCCCAAAGGTTTTAATTGAATAGCGGAATAGAAAATATGATCAAAAAGAAAGTGTATGTATCTCACACGTACACCACCACACTAGGCCCCAATTACTATTGTTTGTACCCCTAAAAGGATGGTTGAGCAGTAGGAGGAGGATTATGGAACAGGCAGCACCCTCAAATCTTCAGAAGTATGAGATGAACCCCAAAAACTTGGAAAGGTGGAACTCACACGTACCGACACAGACTATCACGCAATTTAATTGATCCCCAAAGGTTTTAATTGAATAGCGGAATAGAAAATATGATCAAAAAGAAAGTGTATGTATCTCACACGTACACCACCACACTAGGCCCCAATTACTATTGTTTGTACCCCTAAAAGGATGGTTGAGCAGTAGGAGGAGGAGTATGGAACAGGCAGCACCCTCAAATCTTCAGAAGTATGAGATGAACCCCAAAAACTTGGAAAGGTGGATCTCACACGTACCGACACAGACTATCACGCAATATAATTGATCCCCAAAGGTTTTAATTGAATAGCGGAATAGAAAATATGATCAAAAAGAAAGTGTATGTATCTCACACGTACACCACCACACTAGGCCCCAATTACTATTGTTTGTACCCCTAAAAGGATGGTTGAGCAGTAGGAGGAGGAGTATGGAACAGGCAGCACCCTCAAATGTTCAGAAGTATGAGATTGTGTTCACTGTACCCCACAAAGATTGTGTTCACTGCACCCCACAAAGATTGTGTTCACTGCACCTCAAAAAGGATTTTGTTCACTGCACCCCACAAAGATTGTGTTCACTGCACCCTAAAAGGATTTTGTTCGCTGCACCCCAAAAAGATTGTGTTCACTGTACCCCCCAAAGATTGTGTTCACTGCACCCCACAAAGATTCTGTTCCCTGTACCCCACAAAGATTGTGTTCACTGCACCCCACAAAGGATTTTGTTTACTGCACCCCAAAAAGATTGTGTTCACTGCACCCCAAAAAGGATGTTGTTCACTGCACCCCAAAAAGGATTTTGTTCACTGCACCCCAAAAAGATTGTGTGTTCACTGCACCCCCCAAAGATTGTGTTCACTGCACCCCACAAAGGATTTTGTTCACTGCACCCCAAAAAGATTGTGTTCACTGCACCCCAAAAAGGATTTTGTTCACTGCACCCCAAAAAGGATGTTGTTCACTGCACCCCAAAAAGATTGTGTTCACTGCACCCCACAAAGATTGTGTTCACTGCACCCCACAAAGGATTTTGTTCACTTCACCCCAAAAAGATTGTGTTCACTGCACCCCAAAAAGGATGTTGTTCACTGCACCCCAAAAAGGATTTTGTTCACTGCACCCCAAAAAGATTGTGTTCACTGCACCCCACAAAGATTGTGTTCACTGCACCCCACAAAGGATTTTGTTCACTTCACCCCAAAAAGATTGTGTTCACTGCACCCCAAAAAGGATGTTGTTCACTGCACCCCAAAAAGATTTTGTTCACTGCACCCCAAAAAGGATGTTGTTCACTGCACCCCAAAAAGATTGTGTTCACTGCAGCCCAAAAAGATTGTGTTCACTGCAGCTCACACACAGAAAAATGGATGTGGATCACTGACACCTGCCTATCTCCTATCCCACACCACACAGCAATATCGATTGTAGTTTGTAGAACACAGTTTCCCTAAAATTCAGCAGCAGCAGCCTCTCCCTAATAGGATTGAGAAGAGATTGTAGATCAGGATTGAGTGCAGAGTCACCCCACCCCCCACACAGCAATATCGATTGTAGTTTGTAGAAGACACTGACCCTATAATTCAGCAGACTCTATCCCTAAAATGCCTACAACTCGCCCTGCCTAAACACTCCGACCTGTCCCTCAATTCTATCCGGACACAAATGGTTTTTTCCTGCCTATCTTTCCCTAATCAGCAGCCAGCACGTTGATGTGTGATCTGTCCCTGATCTATGCAGCATAATGACGCCGCTGCGGCTGCCTCGAACTTATAAAGACTTGGTCACATGCTTCAGACGGCCAATCACAGCTACTGAGACATTTGCAGGCATGGCAGGGATGGCTTAAGGCACACCAGTTAAACGATTGTTGATTGGCTGTTGAAAGCCCGCCATGAAAAGAGCGCCAAAGCATGCAAAACCCGGAAATAAAACGACCGAACACGGATTTTTACCCGAACATACAGTAAAGTGTCCGTGTCCGTGTTCGGGTACAAAAAATCCAATTATTCGGTACGAACACGAATAATACAGTCCGTGTTCGCTCAACACTAGTGAGGATGGAAGAGGAAGAGACAGATTGCTATGTCCATTGGTCCGTCAAAAAGAGGTCAAACCTCGAGTAGGAATTGTGGCATGGGGAAAAAAATGTAAAGTCCCTTTCCTCCACATGATGGCATCTCCATATGTCATAAAGCTGGGAGGAACGTAGAAAAGGGTTGATAGCTAATTTCCGTCTTGTACTCTGGGTGGTGGAGTCCTGGAGTGGGTCCAGGGTGGTGTTGAAATCTCCACACCATATGACTGCGCCGCGTTGAATGAGGGAAATCTTTTTTTGCAGTTTTTGTAGAAATATCAACTGATGAGTGTTGGGGCGTACACAGTTACAATGGTGTAAGACTTGTTGTTGATGGTGCAGAGGAGTATGAGGAATCGTCCATCGGGATCCATAGTGTAGGATTCCAATTGGAACTGAAGAGAGTCCTTTATTGCTATGAGAACGCCATTTTTCTTCTTAGGTCCATTTGCCAAGTATATCCTGGAGAAATGTTTGTGGGAACATTTGGGTGGGTTAGGTCCTGGGAAGTGAGTCTCTTGTACACACAAGATATCGCAATGCGTTTCTTATGTTAATTTCCATAGGGATGCTCTTTTCGCAGGGTGGTTCATCCCATTTGCATTTAGGGAGAAGATTTGTATGGCCATTATCAGGGCAGTGGTAGCAGAAGCTTGATAGGGTGGTGACGCTGGATTGCTTAAGGAATGCTTGGGATGGTGTAGAACAGCGGGTGGGAACTAGTTCCAAATCAGGTGGATTGCTGCTGAGTGTGTTCGATTGAAGTGGGTTGTGTTTCCTGGGTCCCTGAGGGAGTAGTAGAGCAGTGGCGTGAGAGCCACTAGTAGAAAATCAAAAATAAAAGGAAAGAAACCGAGAAAAAATTACAAAAGAAAATACATGTCCTTAGTGAGAACAACTGTGCACCGGACAAGTGTGGGGTAAAATTTTGTACGCCCGTGGGCCATTGGGTGAGAGAACGGGCATGGTTATATGAAGGACTTCTCAAAAAGTGGTCACTTAGCATGGGAGTTACGTTGTGGCAGCGGAGGGTTGTGAGTAGTCATCCTGGATCCATCTTTGTGCACAACAGGCGATGACAATTCTGGGATAATGCCCCAGTTATGCAGACGGTGCAGTCCCTCCTCAGCCGAGGAGATGAGGTGCTTGGTGCTTTGATATGTGACCAAGAGCTTGGCCGGGTTAATCCATTGATAGAGAATTTTATGGTTCCGGAGAGCTTTGGTAATGTTATTCAGCTGTCTGCGTTTTTGCAGGGTGTGCTGCGATAGATCAGCATATATCTGCAGATGGGCATATGGGACAGGTAGGGAGCCTAGCGCCCTCGCTTTTTGCATTAATTGGTTCTTAACATGAAAAAAATGTATACGGAGGATAACGTCTCTAGGGACTGCGTCTGGCAAGTGTGAGGGCTTAGGCAGTCTATGTATTCTGTCAATGACCAGCTCAATGTTTTTAAGCTCAGGTAAAAGACATGTTATCATGTTTTTCACATAAGATGAGAGGTCTTGGGGCTGTATGTCTTCAGGGATCCCCCTAATTTTCACGTTGTTGTGGGGAGACCTATCCTCTAAATCTGCGATTTTATCTCTAATCCATGCATGTTCTTGTTCATGCTCTCTGTGTGTGTTAGACACTTCAGACACAAGCAGGGCGCAGGCTTCCATTTTAGTTTCTACTTGAGAGATCCTTTCCCCCATATGGGTGACTTCATGTTTAAATTGCTGCATAAATGACAGCATGTCAGATTGCAGCGGCAGCATAATTTCTTTTAGTGTTGTGTCCATGACCGGTTGATTAGCATGGCTATAGTGTCATGTGGAGAGAATTGCGGTCCAGTGAAAGACTGTGTCTGGCTCACCTCAGTGTGACCAGGCAGGGAAGGATCCATCCTCATCCGCGCTTTAGCAGTGCTGGTGGATGGAGTGTTCGGCGGTGATTCATCCACATCTGAGATAGCGTTGGTCATCTCCACAGATGCTCTGGGCTGTGTGTTGCTATCCTCAGACCGGGATGATGGAGGGGAGATAGAGCTTTGTGAGGAGGCCGCAGCGCCTGCGCCATCTTGGCTCCTCCGGTCCCCGGGCTGGAACATGTAGGCAGTTAATTTCTGTGTCTGCCTTTCCTCTTTCCTTTTGGCAGACATCGCTCCGGTGTTGGGGGAAGCTAATGGGGTGTCGCTGGGTGGATGATGGCTTGTGAAGCCGCGGGTATCGTCGTGTTTGCCCGTTCTCGGTCCCGGAGCCTTAAGAGCAGAGCGTCCATCTCTGTCTCTAGCCGGCCACACCCCTCCAATTACATCATTTTTATTTATTTCATATAATACTTTTATAACACATTTACATATTTTTATTTTTTATTTTTATTGCTATCACAATGGGTCTAGTAAACCCCCTATGTGATAGTATGTTCAGGTGACGGGTACTTTTTATGGAGGCATTGGGGGTCTTTTAAGATGTGTAGCTATTGAAGCATGGATTCTAGCCTAGGTTATTTCCAAGGGAGAAGGCTTGCAAATACATTGGTCATCTAAGTGTCAGTATAAACAGACTTGCAATACCCTGACAAAAAAGCTGTAATTTCAAGAAAATAATGCTCTCAATTTTTTTGGGACTGAGCAGAACTGGTACTGGGGTTATTTAATGTATTTAATGGCCAGTCCAAAAGGCTGAGAGGTAATTGGCCTCCACTTGGGTAGCGGAATTCACCACAAACTCATCTCTGTTGTGTTTCTTGGAGTTGTAAAAAATTAGGTATGTTTTAAAATACTTGATGGATGTGTCTTATGGAGCATGATTTTGGAAGCACATTTCTGCCATATCATATGCCCTTTTACATCACAGTCTCACTGACCCTGTAGAAGTGTTGCTTCTCAACAGTTCAGACACTATTAAACATGTACAATTCTGTGAAGTGCTTAGACATTTGCTGAAGTTTATGATTTATGTACACATTTTTGTTTTGTGGCAATTTTACATGTTGTACAAAATAAAATATGTTTTTTATGAACAATAGTACATTGAGAAAACTTCTACCTATATAACACTGGTGAGGTACATTAAAGGTCCCACTTACCCCATAGAGAAGTTGTTGTTTTGTTTTTAAACCACCTCAATACTGGACACTTTTCCCCCTTCCTGCCCAGGCCAATTTGCAGATTGTGTTTTCACATTTTGAATGACAATTACTCTGTCGTGCAACACTGTAGCCAAATTAAATGTTTATCTTTTGTGACAAATAGAGCTTTCTTTTAGTGGTATTTAATCACCACTGGGTTTTCTATTTTTTTTACTAAAAATAAATAAAAAGTCAAGGCGCATGCGCGGCAGCTCCCCGGATGGCGGCTTAACCAGGGTGCTCCGTCCCGCTCCGGCATTATAGGCGCCGATCCGCATTTTTCAGCTGACTACCACCTCACAGTGAGAAATCCCGGCTCCAGCTCCCCCGGTGCCTCTGTCGGCACCCTCGATGTCCGTACACCAGGTCTATAGAGACCTCTCTCAGCAATTTTCGTCCGCAGCATCCCGGCCCTGCTCCTCTAACATGGCGGGCGCTTCCTCACACAGCCAGGGACTCGAGGAAGAGGAGGACATCTCCGATGCACCGGCGCTTTTGGGACAGCACAGGTCAGTCCCCAATAGCCCTGCACCTCCCGTGGAGCTCCCACAAATACTGTCCCCAGCATCTACTGTTTCTCTCCTGGAGAGAACCCTGGATGACCTAATAAAGTCTCCGGCTGGGGCCTACCCGGACCTGCCGAGCCTCCCACAGGGCTCTCCTCCTCTCACCAGCCAGCAAGACTTTGCCTATTTAACCCTCCTCTTATGTGAGAATTCTGTTACTATCCATGATGTTAGGGTCAGTTTGGACCCGTGTTTTAAATCAGCCATAAAATACCCTCTGAATAATTATTTATCATCAAATTTGTTTCTTAACTCTTGGTTACCTTGTTAGGCTTCTTTATCCTTGAAAAGATTGGTTTTAATATTTTTGGTGTGACCCCTTAGACCTTTCTTTTGATAGCATACCTCTCATTTTCAAATTTAAAAAATGGTAAAATAAAGTCAGCAACTCTGAAATGTATTTGTCCTATGTTTCTTCACTTTATTTAGAGAACCAGACAAGCAGGAAAAGAGATAGGCCCCTCCCTAACTACAGCTCACAGGGTTGAGAGGGGATTGGCTGTCAGTGTTACTAAGCAGAGAGAGTGTTTATGATTTCAGTTTTGGAACTTATTAGTGTCCTAAAATCCTATATTATAACTGGGTCAGAATTGACCCTAACACCATGAACGTCTTCATTTTCACCACAGTATTTTATAATTTAGTGAAAATAATTATTTTTCTATTACATTGTTTAAATAGAGGTTCCTGACAAAGTAAAAAAAATCTTGATGCAAAAAACAAATTTATGTGATACTTATAGACATTCAAAACCTGAAAACGGGTCGGTTCTGACCCTAACAGAAGAGGAGGGTTAATGAGTACATTCTCCAAAATGCTAGAAACAGGCTTATCCCAGACAGCTTTCCAGATCACCTCTGTGATTCATACGGATCTACAGAGCCTGGGGTCCAGACTTGAAGCCATGGAGCTTAAAACTGACCAGACAGTACTCAGAGTTAACCAGAACTCTGCCCGGATGCAGGATTTGCATGATCAGCTGGACACCGCATTGTCCAAGATAGACGAACTTGAGAACAGGTCTAGAAGATACAACTTTAGAATAAGAGGCCTGCCTGAGAGTATTAAAGATGTGGAAATAGCTGTTACCTCTTTAATAAAAGACTTGATCCCCGCTATACCGCAACACCGCCTGGAGCTTGATAGGGCTCATAGGGCCCTCAGGCCTCCCCTCCCTGACGGCTCACCGAGAGATATTATTGTGAAACCACACTTCTATAAGGTCAAGGAGGAGATCATGAAAATTTCCAGAAATGCGGAGCAACTTACAATTCAAGGCCACCCCGTACAAATTTTTGCGGACCTGTCACCCACTACCATCCAGAAGCGGCGAGCACTTAAACCACTCCTTCAAGTCCTACAGCAAAGAACCATTAAATACTGGTGGTCCTTTCCTTTTCGTCTCACCTTCGTCCATCAACAAAGAACACACAATTTTTCGACCCTCCCTGAGGGGGAGCAACTATTTCTGAAGCTTGGTCTCATCTCGCAGGATCCAGCCACCTCATCACAAGGCAGAAGCTCTGGCTCCTTCAAGCGCCCTCCACCTCAAAGCCCTCTGGTTCCTACTTGGCTTAAACCACAGACCAAGCGTGCTAAAGACGCAAGACCCCCTTGATAGCGTGCTCTTACCAACTGATGGCCCTTAACTTTTCATCAGTCGCGACTTGGACTGGTGTTACTGGGGTACATTCTCCCTTTCCTGCTGGCCTGTGACAAAGCCCACTGTGGAGTGCTCGGCACTCCTCTGTTGAACATTTACTTTTGTTCATATCGTTTCCATGTTTTGCATTTTTGATTCTGTTTGCGGGTTTCTCACAATTACTTCTCATGATAAGATCTCTCCCCCCCCCTTTTTTTTTTATCTATCTTGGCGACACCCTGTGCACTATGGGGCGCCTAGCGGGATTACCGCTGCCCCTCACCCCCTCTCTGCATGGGTTTTTTACCCCTATGCAGACCTGGGTGGATGCCTTTATTTATTAAAGGCATACATGGGATTAAGGGGGGAATGGGATGTGGCCTATCCTCCCCGACTTGGGTTGAGATTTTTTGGTACTGTTACTGTTTGCTTACTTTTGTTTTTTTTGTGGCTCCTTCTTCTACCCTCTTTGTTCCTTCTCTCTCCCATCTTCTTCCCCCTCTTCTCTCAGGTCACCGGGGGTTTCCTTCTCCTTTCTCATCAGGGTCTACTACTTGAACACAGAGGTTCCCGTCTAGGCATCGCCTCCTACTATAGTTTGGGCTACATTCTTCGAATCACCTCCACGACAGCGCTCCACTCATCTGTAATCAAATGACTACGTCGACTGTCTCTTCCCGTCCCTGGAAGATCTCCTCTCACAACGTTCAAGGGCTTAATTCCCCATCGAAGAGACGTAAGCTCTTTAACCTGTATCATCTCACATAGCCCTGAATGTTCTGATCCTTGAGATGTACGTCTAAGAGTCTTTTGAAAGCCACCATACTTCCTGCAGAAACCACCTCTTGTGGTAGAGAATTCCACAATCTTGTAGCCCTCACAGTAAAGAACCCCCCACGTTGCCTGAGGTTAAAACGCTTCTTCTCTAATCGCATTGTATGCACTCGAGTCCTCGTGCAATCCCTTCGATTGAACAGCTTTTTTTCTAAGCTGAGATCCCCATTGAGATATTTGTAAATTGCTATCATGTCCCCCCTCAGGCGTCTCTTCTCCAGGGAGAATAAATCAAGCGATTGCAGACGCTCTTCATAATTAAGGTCCTCCAATCCCCTAATCAGTTTAGTTTCCCTTCTCTGGACTCTCTCCAGCTCCAACACATCCTTCCTGAGGACTGGCGACCAGAACTGGACAGAATACTCCAGATGCGGTCGGACCAGAGTTTTATAAAGTGGAAGGATTATAGTCTTATCTCTGGAATACATCCCTTTCTTAATGCATGCTAATATTCTGCTGGCTTTGGCAGCTGCTGCTTGACATTGCATGCTATTGCCTAATCTATCATCAACCAAGACTCCCAGATCTTTCTCCATTTTTGATTCCCCCAAGGGTTCCCCTCCTAACGTGTATTGTGATTTTATGTTTTTAGTCCCCAAGTGCAAAACCTTACACTTCTCAACATTAAACCTCATTTGCCATGTCGTTGCCCACTCCGTTATTTTGTCCAGGTCATTCTGTAGGATATCTGCTTCATGCTGTGAAGTTATTGCCCTGGCCAATTTTGTGTTATCTGCAAAAAACTGATATCGAACTACTGACCCCGACCTCAATGCTGTTTATGAATAAATTGAACAAGGTTGGTCCCAGGACTGAGCCTTGGGGGACCCCGCTTACTACCTCAGACCAGTCTGAGTATGCGCTGTTTATTACCACCCTTTGGACACGCCCTTTTAGCCAGTTCCGTATCCAAGAGCAAACCCTGCTGTCGATACCTGCCGACCTTATTTTATAAATTAAGCGCTTGTGGGGAACTGTATCAAATGCCTTTGCGAGATCCAGGTACACCACATCCACTGGTCTGCCCCTATCTAGCTCACAGCTCACCTCCTCGTAGAATGTTAAGAGATTGGTTTGACAAGAATGCCCATTTGTAAACCCATGCTGATTACTGCTGATGATGTTGTTGTCTTTAGAAAACTGTACGATATAGTCCCTTATCATCCCCTCCAGAAGTTTACATACTATTGATGTTAAACTGACCGGCCTATAATTTCCCGGGATATGCCTCTGCCCCTTTTTGAATATCGGAATCACGTTGGCTTTCCTCCAATCCCCTGGTACATCTCCTGTCCTAATACTGTCAGCAAAGATCAGGAACAGTGGTCTAGATATAACCTTACTGAGTTCCTTGAGTACTCTCGGATGTACGCCATCCGGGCCTGGTGATTTGTTTGTGTTAAGTTTATCCAGCCTTTCCCTGATTTCACCCTCTGTAAGCCATAGTGGCAAGTCCTGTGTATTACTACTAACCATATAGTCATGGTCAGTGTACCCCTCCTTTTCCTGTGTAAAAACTGATGAGAAAAAAGTGTCCTCTGTAACCATCCTCCCATCGTTAATTATGTGTGCAATATGCTCTGCCCTAGTTTTTTTGCTGTTGATATATTTAAAGAATTTCTTTGGGTTTTTTTTTACTATCCTCCGCTATTTGTCTCTCAGAGTTGATTTTAGCCATCTTTATTTTGTGTTTACTTTTCTTATTTGCCTCCTTGTATTGCTCGAAAGCCGACACTGTGCCCTCTCATTTATATTTCTTGAAGGCCAATTTTTTTCCCCTAATAAGTTTTTTAATGCTACGGTTTAGCCAGCCAGGTTTGGCTTTGTCTCTTCTAAATTTATTTCCCATAGGAATGCACTGCAAGATGCATTTGCTTAATGTGGTCCTAAAGCATTCCCATTTTTCCTCTGTGGTCAGGGTATCTCTGTGGTCATCAATGAGTACAATTTTGGAAAGTCTGCCCTTCTGAAGTCTAGGGTTCTTATGTTCCCCACTTGCCTTGTTATATTGTTATTTATACTAAATGCAATCATCCTGTGATCGCTAGAGCCCAGGTTGTCCTGGACTCCTACCTCCGAGATTAGGTCTGGGTCATTAGTGATCAATAGATCCAGGATTGTTTTTTCTCTAGTCGGAGAATCCACCAACTGAGACACATAGTTGTCCTGTAAGGTTTCCGTGAATAGACGGGCCTTCTGTGAGTGTGTAGTCCCCTCTTCCCAGTCAATGTCGGGATAATTGAAGTCCCCTAATATGATGACTGATCCCAGTTTTGCCACTTTACCCATTAGTGCTAAAAATTCCAGCTCTACCTCCTCCCCTTGTTTAGGTGGCCTATAGCAAACCCCCACAATTACTTTTCCCTTTTCTCCTTCCCTATGGAGTTCTACCCACACAGATTCTAACTCCATAATCATCCCTTCCGTAATGTCACTCCTCTCTATCCCCTTTATATTGTTCTTGACATAGAGACATACCCCACCCCCTCTTTTTCCAACCCTGTCCTTCCGGTACACCGAATACCCTTGGATATTGGCCAGCCAGTCATGTGAGGGGTCGAACCAAGTCTACGTTATTCCCACAAGGTCTATGTCATCCTCATGTACTAACATTTCCATTTTATTAGCTAGGCTCCTGGCATTAGCATATACCCTTCTTAGTTTTACGGAAGTTAAACGTGATTGGCGGTTATGTTTATTCCTGTATAGTCTGAGCTTTTCCCGCACAGTCCTACCAATTGACGTTATGTCCCTACTGTCGCTGCTGACCCTACAACTGCCTTCAGTCCATTGATCCCTCCTGACTGACTCTACTTCTGAGCCCTCCCCCCCGTCTCCTAGTTTAAAAGCCCCTCCAACTTGGTGGCCATCTTTCTCCCCAAAAGAGCTGTACCGTCCCCATTAAGGTGCAGCCCATCCTTGCTAAAGAGCCGGTAGCCGACTGAGAAGTCAGCCCAGTTCTCCGGAAACCCAAACCCCTCCTTCCTACACCAGTTCCCCAGCCACTTGTTAAGTTCCCTAATCTCCTTCTGCCTCTCTTGTGTGGCTCGAGGTACAGGCAGTATTTCAGAGAAAACCACCTTGGAGGTCCTATTCCTCAATCTCTTACCTAAGTCCCTGAAATCGTTCTTTAGGATCCTCCACCTTCCTTTTACTTTGTCATTAGTGCCCACATGCTGCATGACCGCTGGGTCATCCCCAGCCCCGCACAACAATCTGTCTGCCAGATCTGCGATGTGCCGAACGCGGGCGCCCGGTAAAAAACAAACTGTTCGTTTCGCAACTGTATGACTTTGACCCCGCATCGCCTTCACAGACAGTTTGGGACTTTCTAGATGACTTGCCCCTCCCACGCCTCAGCCGGGAACATAGGGATATACTTATACTCGGAATTTGAAATATTGAGTGTGATCAAGGGACTAAAGAAGGGTTCAGCTCCAGGCCCAGATGGGTTTTCCACTGCATATTACAAGACATTTGCAAACATCTTAGCTCCGCATTTATGCAAGTTTTACAATGCCCTGCGAAAAGGGGGGACTATTGAGAGGAATCTGAATCTTGCGTTCATTTCGGTCATCCCCAAACCGGGCAAGGACCATAGCGATGTGAGTAATTTCAGGCCTATTTCTCTCATTAATGTAGACCTTAAAGTACTCACAAAGGTCCTCTCCAATAGGCTTTCACAATTTATTAGAGGGTATGTTCATAAGGACCAATCGGGCTTCATCCCAGGGAGACAAGGCCCAGACCAGATTAGGAGAGCTATTGACCTCATTTCGCTGACGAATTCCAGATGGGACGGGGCCCCCCTCAGGAGACATTACTTCTGTCCCTTGACTTGCACAGGGCTTTCGATTCCCTCTCATGGCCCTACCTCTTCGAAACCCTGCAACGATGGGGTTTCGGTCCCAAGTTTCTAAATATTTTGAACGCTCTCTGCTCCTTCCCTGCGGCCCAAATTCGCCTGAACGGTCACTACTCTGATCCTATACCTATTAAGCGGGGGACCCGGCAAGGTTGTCCCCCCCCCCCTTATATTTGCGATAGCAATAGAATCCCTGGCTATAGCGATTCAAGGTCACCCAGACATCCGAGGGGTGCACTGCGGACCCACGGAGCACAAATGTGCGTTCTTTGCAGATGACGTTTTACTCTTCCTTACGTCTCCGGTCACATCAATTCCTAACGTCTTACAAGCTCTCCGCAGATTCGCCCTGGCCTCAGGCCTCACGGTAAACCTCTCAAAATCCATGGCTCTTAACATTTCTATTCCAACTTCCACTCTCGAAGCACTCAAACCCTCTTTACCCTTCCAATGGTGTAATGCCTCGCTTCCTTACTTAGGGGTCTCTATTACTTCATCAATAGACACACTATACAAGGCTAACTATCCCCCCATGTATAGAAAGCTGAAGGCTGACTTGGCTTCATGGGATCTTCATAAACTGTCCTGGATAGGATGGATTCATTCGGTCAAGATGACCCTACTCCCGAGAATCCTATATTTATTTCGGTCTCTTCCCATACCCATTCGCAAACCCCATTTGCTTCACTTACAATCCAGTATAATCAAATTTGTGTGGGGCAAGAAAGGCTATTGCTGTGCGAGGTCAATCCTCTACAGACAAAAGACGCAGGGCGGTTTGGCTTTGCCAAACTTATGGAAATATTACCAAGCTGCTCAATTAGCCCAGTTCTCTGCGATCTATACCCGTGGTCCAAAAAACCTGATTGGATCCAGATAGAAAGGCAAGCAATGCCCCATCACACTCTTGATTATATTGTTTGGTGTCCCCCGAAATTTCAACCAGCAATTTTGGCACCCACCCTATCTCACTCGATGCACCTGTCTAGACAACTCTACCAACTTCCCTCTTTAGTCTCACCTATGAAACTGCTTACTCATCTGTATCACCATCCTCAGTTCTTACCCAGTCATGACATTAGGGCTTTTCAGTGGTGGACGAACAAGGGTCTATACCGAATTGGGCACTTTCTTACACCTTCAGGCCCAATGTCCCTCTCCCACTGTACTAAAACACTAAAGATGCAGGCCACGGAACAATTCCGCTTCCTGCAGATTTCTCATTTTTTTAATTCCATGTCGGTGAACAAACGTGAACCCCCCTTCGTAACCCAATACGAACAGTGGTGCTCCGAGGTCTCGGAGATGAGAGGAGGCATTTCGATCATATACTCTGCACTTATGTCCTCGCCAGAGAAACCTGACTACGCCCGGAAATGGGAACAAGACCTACAACTAGAATACTCCCCTGCGGCTTGGCATCTGATTTTTCGTAGATCTTTTAAAGGCATAATTAACAGCACCCTCATTGAAACTAATGTCAAGATACTTACACGTTGGTATTTGGTCCCGACCCGCCTGGCGAGTATGTTTCCTAACTTCTCTCCCCTGTGTTTTCGGGGGTGTTCTCTCCAGGGCTCCTTCTTACACACATGGTGGTATTGCCCCAAAATCAGATCATTCTGGAATAAATTCTTCCACTTGCTACGGCTAGTCTCCAGATTCCCCAATCACCGCAGGCGGCATTCCTCCACGAATTTGGCCAGATATACCCTAAAAACCTGTCTACCCTAACGCTCTTTATGTTGCTAGGAGCGAAGCTAACTCTAGCCAAAGCCTGGAAAAGGCCATCGATTTCGATAAATGAGGCTAAAAGGAAAATATCTTGGATTATGGCCCTAGAAAAGATGGTGGCCATATTCCAAGATCGGGTTTCAAAGTTTGAGAGCATTTGGGAACCCTGGGCTCAATATACCCATGTTGTATTATGACCCCCCTTCCCTTTTTGTATCAGATGGATCCCCCCGTGACCTTCCTTTCCCGCCCTCCCCTTTTTTTTTTTTCCTTCTCTTTTCCCCCTTGCTGCCTCTTCCTTTCCCTTTCCTGCTGGTTTCTACCCTCTTTCCCCCATTCCCCTTACCGTTCCTTATGGTCCTTCACCGCTAGCTTTGGTCTTCCCTGATTCTCCTCCCAGGGCCTCTGACACTTCTCCATATTCAAGACGCTGGACGGCGCCTCTTTGAATTGTGGGGCGTGGCCCATTACTGGTGTTCCTCCTGGTCCCCAAATGTGTTGCAACCCTATGGGTGCTTGGGGTCGGGTTCCTACCCACCGTTACAGATTGCTGAATTTTTCCTGTGTTCCTATTTTTTTTGATTTTAAAACTCGAGGCTCCTTGGAGGAAGTAGGGATATTCCGAGTTATGTTCAGGATATATTTTACTCAGCTGAAACATGAGCCACGTTCTTGATTGATGTTAGCATTCTATTACGTTTTGTCATGCTTGCGGCCTGCTCCTCAGGCCCTTAAACCATACCTTGCTTCCTCTCAAGGTTGGTCTTTGTTCTGTTTCACTAATTATTTATACCATGCTCTCGTAATGTTATTATTATCTTGTCACTTCTTTTGATGACTACTTGGGCTGTTTGTAATTTTTGTTCCTTGATGCTCTTCAATAAAAACGATTGAAAATGAAAAAAAAAAAAAAAAGTAATTTTTCTTTATACATTTAGATCAAAATTTATACTGCTACATTTCTTTGGTTAAAAACAAACCAAATCAGTGTGCATTATTTAGTCTCTGTGAAAGTTTTAGAGTCTACAAACTATGGTACATATAATTGACAATAGATTAATCCTGATGTACTGACTCTCATTACTTGAGGTCCTAAAAAGCCAGGGCAGTACAAATACCCCCCAAATGACCCTTTTTTGGAAAGAAGACACCCGAGGGATTTAGTAAGAGGCATAGTGCATTTTTTGAAGTCTTAATTTTTTCCCCACAATTTTTTAGAAAATAAAGAAATTAAATAAAATTATTTTGTACAAAATTGTCATTTTAACAAGTTATCCTTGCATTTACACCCAAAACAAATTCTGCTACTACTCCTGAGTAAGGGGATACCACATGTGTGAAACAACTATGTGGTTGTTACGGGGGGGGGGGGGGGGGATCAACGTCTAACCCCCCGTAACTACCACATAGAATAGCAGCAAGGATGGGAAATGTCATTATAATGGGGGACTTTAATTAACCAGATATAGACTAGGGGCAGAAGGAATAGCACATTCATCTAAGGCTCGGCAGTTCCTAAATGTTTTGCAGGACAATTTCATGGGTCAGATAGTGATGTCGCGAACCTAAAATTCGCCGTTCGCGAACGGCGAACGCGAACATCGGCAAATGTTCGCAAACCGCCATAGAGTTCAATAGGCAGGTGAATTTTAAAACACACAGGGACTCTTTCTGGCCACAATAGTGATGGAAAAGTTGTTTCAAGGGGACTAACACCTGGACTGTGGCATGCCGGAGGGGGATCCATGGCAAAACTCCCATGGAAAATTACGTAGTTGACGCAGAGTCGGGTTTTGATCCATAAAGGGCATAAATCACCTAACATTCCTAAATTGTTTGGAATAACGTGCTTTAAAACATCCAGTGTGTGAATACGATCAGGTATGATGTTTTATCGGTCAAGTAGTGTAAGGGTTACGCCCGTCGCCCGCTTCACAGTGACAGACCAAACTCTGACAGACCAAACTCCCCGTTTAACAGTCAGTCAGTCCATTTGCACAACCGCAAACTCCCCATTTGCACAAGGTTGGATACCAAGCTAGCCATGTCCCGTTCCTTGTCCTCACTGACATCATTGAAGGTCTCTTCCTCCACCCAGCCACGTACAACACCAAGGGTCCCCGAAAGGTGAGAACAAGCCCCCTGGGACGCCTGCTGTGGCTGGTATTCCACCTCCTCAAAGCCACCTTCCTCCTCTGACTTCTCTTCTTCAGACTCCTCTCTCTGCGTTGCCACAGGTCCAGCAATTGACAACGACAAGGCTGCTTCTGGTGGTGATGGGGAGTGGACCACAACTCTTCCTCTTCATGCTCATCTACAGTCTGATCCAGTACTCTTCGCAGGGCACGCTCCAGAAAAAACGCATATGGGATGAGGTCGATGATGTTGCCTTGGGTTCGAATGACCACCAGGGTTGTCACCTCCGCAAAAGGACGCATGAGCCTACAGCCATTGTTCATGAGCATTCAGTAACGCGGCCAAAAAATACCCAGCTCCGCAGAAAGAATGAAAGAAAATGAATGTTTTTTCTATGAAAAATTATCCTGCGGATCGCTTTTGGTCTGTTCACAATGAAGCAACGACCTTATCATCTGGGGTGTGCCAATACACTCCTAGAGGTGATGATCGCTTCATTGTGATACGCAAGCCCCTTCACCACGACAAGGTAACGATCACGAAGGGGAATTGACACATGTATGTGCCTTTTTTTTTGTTTTTTGTTTTTTTGCAGCCACAGAGGCCAGAAAAATTAGGCATGTACACATGCATGAAAAAGTAGGTATTGTTGCAGCCGCTGCTGTAGCAGAGGCCTGAAAAATTGAGGTTTTCAAGGCAGAAAGTGCACTAAAACATTGCGGCTTGAACCGTAGTTGGTGGCGGAGACGTCACGTAAGTCATCCGGCATGCAGAGAATGATTAAAGACAGCAGCGTGTGGACCATTTTTAGGCCAAGGCATCTCAGTCATCACCAGGCCTTTTTTAGTCAAATGCATCCCCCACTGTCAGTCCTTTCGGGATCCATGCCTCATTCATCTTAATAAACGTGAGGTAATCAAGACTTTTTTGACCTAGGCGACTTCTCTTCTCAGTGACAATACCTCCTGCTGCACTGAAGGTCCTTTCTGACAGCACACTTGAAGCGGGGCAGGCCAGAAGTTCAATGGCAAATTGGGATAGCTCAGGCCACAGGTCAAGCCTGCACACCCAGTAGTCAAGGGGTTCATCGCTCCTCAGAGTGTCGATATCTGCAGTTAAGGCAAGGTAGTCTGCTACCTGTCGGTCGAGTCGTTCTCTGAGGGTGGACCCCGAAGGGCTGTGGCGATGCATAGGACTAAAAAAGCTCTGCATGTCCTCCATCAACAAGACGTCTGTAAAGCGTCCTGTCCTTGCCGGCGTGGTTGTGGTGGTAGGAGGAGGATTACTTTCACCTCTTCCCCTGTTGGATTCCCATTGTGCTGTGACATCACCCTTATATGCTGTGTAAAGCATACTTTTCAACTTATTTTGTAGCTGCTGCATCCTTTGCGACTGCCGGTAATTGGGTAACATATCAGAGACTTTCTGCTTATACCGGGGGTCTAGTAGCGTGGCCACCCAGTACAGGTCGTTCTCCTTCAGCCTTTTTATACGAGGGTCCCTCAACAGGCATGACAGCATGAAAGACCCCATTTGCACAAGGTTGGATGCCGAGCTACTCATGTCCAATTCCTCGTCCTCACTGATGTCATTGAAGGTGTGTTCTTCCCCCCAGCCACGTACAACACCACAGGTACCAGATAGGTGACAACGAGCACCCTGGGATGCCTGCTGTGGTTGGTGTTCCTCCTCCTCAAAGCCACATTCCTCCTCTGACTCCTCTTCCTCACACTCCTCTTCCAGTGTTGCCGCAGGTCCAGCAAGCGATGGTAAGGCTGTTTCTGGTGGTGGTGATGGTGACCACAACTCTTCCTCTTCCTCTTCACGCTCATCTACGGCCTGATCCAGCACTCTTCACAGGGCACGCTCCAGGAAAAAAACATATGGGATGATGTCGCTGATGGTGCCTTCGGTGCGACTCACTAGGTTTGTCACCTCCTCAAAAGGACGCATGAGCCTACAGGCATTGCGCATGAGCGTCCAGTAACGTGGCAAAAAAATACCCAGCTCCGCAGAGGCTGTCCTAGCACCCCGGTCATACAAATACTCGTTGACCGCTTTTTCTTGTTGGAGCAGGCGGTCGAACATTAGCAGTGTTGAATTCCAACGTGTCGGGCTGTCGCAAATCAAGCTCCTCACTGGCATGTTGTTTTGCCGCTGAATATCTGCAAAGTGCGCCATGGCCGTGTAGGAACGCCTGAAATTGCCACACACCTTCCTGGCCTGCTTGAGGACGTCCTGTAAGCCTGGGTACTTCTGCACAAAACGTTGCACAATCAGATTCAACACATGTGCCATGCACGGCACATGTGTCAACTTGCCCAAATTCAATGCCGCCAACAAATTGCTCCCGTTGTCACACACCACTTTGCCGATCTCCAGTTGGTGCGGGGTCAGCCACTGATCCACCTGTGCGTTCAGGGCGGACAGTAGTGCTGGTCCGGTGTGACTCTCTGCTTTCAGGCAAGTCAACCCCAAGACAGCGTGACACTGTCGTATCCGGCATGTGGAATAGCCCCTGGGGAGCTGGGGGGGTGCAGTTGGTGTGGAGCAAGACGCAACAGCAGAAGAGGACTCAGCTGAGGAGGTTAGCAAAGAGGATGGAGTAGGAGGAGTAGAGGAGGTGGCAGCAGGCCTGCCTGCAAGTCGTGGCGGTGTCACCAACTCCTCTGCAGCAGAGCCACGCATTCCATGCTTGGCAGCCGCCAGCAGGTTTACCCAATGCGCAGTGTAAGTTATATACCTGCCCTGACCGTGCTTTGCAGACCAGCTATCAGTGGTCAGATGGACCCTTGCCCCAACACTGTGTGCCAGACGTGACATGATTTCCTTTTCCACAATAGAGTAGAGGTTGGGGATTGCCTTTTGTTAAAAATAATTTCGGCCGGGTACCTTCCACTGCGGTGTCCCAATAGCGACAAATTTTTTGAAGGCCTCAGACTCCACCAGCTTGTATGGTAAAAGCTGGCGGGCTAAGAGTTCCGACAAGCCAGCTGTCAGACGCCGGGCAAGGGGGTGACTCTGTGAGATTGGCTAAAAACATTTCCTTGACAGACACCTGACTGTGGGCAGGTGACGAGCAGGAACTGCTGAAGGTGAGAGGCGGAGGGGCGGCATGTTAATACTGGGCATGGAGGACAGCAGTGGTTGACGTGGCTGAAGATGCTGGACCAGGAGGAGGATGGTGGCTTTCAGTTTGTGTGCTGCTTTTACTCATGTGTTGATCCCATAGGCGTTTGTGATGTGAGATCATGTGCCTTCGCAAAGCAGTTGTACCTAGGTGGGTGTTGGACTTCCCACGACTCAGTTTCTTTTGGCACAGGTTACAAATGGCATCGCTGATATCAGAGGCAGACACACAAAAAAAATGCCACACTGCTGAGCTTTGCAAGGACGGCATTCTGGTGGTGGCAACAGCTTGCGTTGATTGGCGTGCTGTCTGGCTGACCCCGGGTGCCGAATCTACATGCTGTCTGACTGCGCCACAAGCTCCTTGCGATGACCTCCTCCCCCTGCTTCCAACTTGTCTCCTCCTCCTCTCTGTCTCCCCATCTGAACTTTCCCCCTCTTCTTCTGCTCTTCGAGCAGGCACCCAGGTGACATCCACAGACACATCGTCATCATCAGCCGCTTCACTTGACAACTCAGCAAAGGCAGCAGCAGCAGGTACAACATCATCATCATCACAATGTACGTCCATGTGTATAATGCTGCCTGACTGAGACATATCCCCGTTATCTACATCCTCTGGCACTAATAGTTGCGCATCACTTATTTCTTCCAACTGATGTGAAAATAACTCCGGACGGATCAAGTGAAGCGGCTGTGGTGCTAGTGTTGGTGGTGGTGCCGGTGGGCTGGCGAGTGGTAAATTGAGAGGTGCCCGAAGCTGAGCTGGAGGAGGATGGTGCATTAGGGTTCCGAGCGGAAGCTGTAGACGATTGGGTATCCTGTGTAAGCCAGTCAACTATGGCCTCAGAATTTTTTGAGTTCAGGATCTGTGGTGGCCTCTGAACACTGGGCATTATTCTAGGGCCTAAGGAAATCACAGCACCACGACCACGACGGCCCTTGCGGGGTGGCCTGCCTCTGCCTGTCATTTTTTTTAATGTGTTGTACTATGAGTGCAAGGTGCTGTGCCACCCTATAGGAGTGTTGGACAGTGGGTACAGTACACTCTGTGGACCTGACAGTCACTGGCACCCAGGCAACTGCAATTAAAAAATATATATATATTTTTTTACTTTGCAAGCTGCTGTGCCGCCTTATATATCAGTGGTGGGTGGGCAGTGGCACAGTACACTCTCTGTGGACCTGACACTGACAGCAGTCACTGGCACCCAGGCAACTGCAATTAAAAAATATATATATTTTTTTTTACTTTGCAAGCTGCTGTGCCACCTTATATATCAGTGGTGGGTGGGCAGTGGCACAGTACACTCTCTGTGGACCTGACAGCAGTCACTGGCACCCAGGCAACTGCAATTATAAACAAAATATATATTTTTTTACTTTGCAAGCTGCTCTGCCACCTTATATATCAGTGGTGGGTGGGCAGTGGCACAGTACACTCTCTGTGGACCTGACAGCAGTCACTGGCACCCAGGCAACTGCAATTAAAAAATATATATATATTTTTTTTACTTTGCAAGCTGCTGTGCCACCTTATATATCAGTGGTGGGTGGCACTGCAGTGGGCACAGTACACTCTGTGGACCTGACAGTAACTGGCAGCCCAGGCAACTGCAATAATAAAAAATATTTTTTTTTTCAATTTGCAACAAGATGCTGTGCCATCGTATATATATCAGTGGTGGGCAGTGCACTGCAGTGGGTACAGTGCATTCTGTGGACCTGACACAGCACTCACTGCAATTATGACAGAGGAAAAAAAAAATATTTTTTAAAATGCAAGGTACTGTGCCTGTGCCACCCGAAATGAGTGTGGTGTGCACACAGTACAGTCTGTGGTAGGTCTGTGGCCTCTCACACACAGCGGGCAGGCAACTGCAGTGTACAATAGATATATATATATATATATATATATATATATATATATATATATATATATATATATATATATATAAAAAGAAAAACTCTATTACCTTACCAGCCCTTAAAAGGGCTTTTGGGGACACTAGATATATATATATATATATATATATATATATATGTATATATATATAAATAAAAAAAAAATCCTCAATTACCAGCCCTTAAAAGGGCTTTTGGGGACACTAGATAGATATATATATATATATATATATATATATATATATATATATATATATATATAAATTACACAAATACCAGCCCTTAGAAGGGCTTTTTGGGGTGCTGTCCTTTCAGCAGTAGTGGACCAAGAACACTGCAAGACCAGGAACACTGACTAACTGTCCCTAGCTTAACAGCAGCAGCAGCTCTCCCTACTCTCACTACACACACTGCTTCAGAATGATCTAAGATGGATGCTGCCCTTGCTTATTTATAGGAGGTGGGAGGGTGTGGGAGGGAGGTATGCTGATTGGCTGGAAATGTGCCTGCTGACTGTAAAGTTCAGGGTCAAAGTTTGCCTCAATGATGTATTATGGGGGGTGGACCGAACATCGCATATGTTCGCCCGCAGCGGCGAACGCCAACATACTAAGTTCGCCGGGAACTGTCCGCCGGCGAACAGTTCTATACATCTCTAGGGTCAGATGGTGAATGCACCTTCAAGCAACAATGTGGTACTAGACCTACTGATTACTAACAATACAGACCTGATTACAAATATAGAAATACAGGACAACTCAGGAAACAGTGACCATAGGTCAATTCGTTTCAGTATAAATCATAGAAATAGGAAACACAATGGTAATATAAGGACAATAAATTTCAAAAGAGCCAACTTCCCTAAACTGCACTCTTTTCTAGACAATATCAAATGAGATAGAACCCTAGGAACAAAGAACACGCAGGAAAAATGGGAGTACTTCAAGAACATACTAAATAAAGGGATTAGCCAGTGCATTCCAAAGGGGAATAAACTAGAGCTAAAATATACCCTGGGTGGCTAAACTCCAACATTAAATGGCATATTGAAAATAAAGAAAAGGCCTTCAAAAAATACAAGGCTGAGGGGTCATTGGCAGCATTACAACATTACAGAGAGTGCAATAAGAAATGTAAAGGTGAAATCAAGGTGGCTAAAATAGAACACGAAAGACATAGCGGAAGAGAGTAAAAAAAAAAACCCAATAAATTCTTTAAGTATATAAATAGTAAGAAAGTGAGACCAGAACACATTGGCCCCATAAAAGATGACAAAGGGAATACAGAGACACTTCCGGTTCCGGTACCCATGTAAGAAGCAGCACGGAACGGTGGTTTCCAGATCACCGGCCTAAAAAATTAAATCCCCAGCCCATCTCTGGACCATCTCTGCATCCCTGGGGTATGGACAAATTCGTCCACCACCTCACATGAGGCAGACACGGCAGACGCGATTCCCCCGCCCGCCAGCACTGCACAGGGACAGTTAACCCCAGCATTCCCTGAAGCTCAGGTCACCTCACTAGCTCAAACAGTAGCTGCCCTGCTGTCCCCAACAATTACAGAGGCCGTGGACAAGGTGATCTCCCAGGGCATTGCACAATTGAGGAGGGAGCTGGGAGAACATTCACACAGGCTGACTGAGTTAGAGCATCATATGTCTGACCTGGAGTATGAACTCCAGGGCTCATTTTCTATGGATCAACAGGCCAGGCAAACACAAAGATATCTCCTGGACAAATTGGATGACCTGGAGAATCGCTCCAGGAGAAATAATCTCCGGATCATAGGACTCCCAGAGACTTACAGTGCTGACACTCTAATTGATTTCCGCATGACACATCTCCCTACAGCCCTGGGAATCACAACTGCTTGCACTGTGGAGCAGGCACAGTGCCTGGTGGCCCCCTCAAATGAGAGATGCTCTCCTCACTCAATTTTTTTCCGGTACCTCAATAACATGGACTGACAAAATGTTCTTAAATCATTCCGTAACTCCAAATCCTTGCAGATTGATGGCCACAAGCTACTACTATTTGCGGATTACTCACAGGAAGTATCTAGACACAGAAAGGATTTCCAACCCATTTGCCAGGCCCTGTACCAAAAGGCTATCAAGTTTACCCTTGCCTACCCGGCTACACTTTGCCTTACTGATGCTTTTGGAGAGCAGAAATCTTTTACACAACCAGACGAGGCCAGTCACTTCCTTCAAACCCAACTACATATCTCCTTGCATGCCTCTCCCAATCCCTCTCCCCAATGCCCACAGGGCTTGAGGGAACAAGGAAGCCCCAGGAAAGAGCCAGCCAAAAAGTTGCGCCTGTCAGGCCCTGCCTCTCACTCCAGAACACGCTGAGCTCTTCTTTGCGGACTTCAGCCTTTAATGGCGGGGACTCTGACTTGCTCAACCAACATCCTATGACCATGCCCACCTTCATCCATCTACGGTTCACTTTGCTACCCAAAAGGCTAGCTCCCACTGTCTATGATAGATTTGTATCTCATATTAATGCTGTTCTCCTGATGCACTGTTATGGATTTTGGCCCAACATTGACTCATGTTTATTTGTTTTATTTGGGGATACACCTTCCCCTAGGTGCACAGCCTTACCTTGTCTTGGATCTCTGCAGCTTACCTCTACTCCCCCAGATGCATTGGTCTATTCTGCCGTGGCGGACCCAGCAAGTCCTGCTGAATACTGTGAGGGCGTCAGACTCCAACTACCGGTAACACTGTTCCTTACGTAGGTGTGTCTTACATGTGGAAAAAAGAGAAGCCTAGGTTTCACCTAGTTTTTACCCCTAGACTTTTGCCCTGGACCCCTGTTGGGCCCTGTTTTCCCCTTTTCCCCCCCGCCACCTGCCAGATGTCCTTTTCTTATTCCATGATTTATTGCTCACCCCCCTTTTGCTCTGCTACACTACTACTGCAATAACGCAAATATGGTTGTTATGTCTGCGCTTGAGTCTTCCCAAGATCCTTGAACCCACATTAAAGTTATATCATGGAATGTGAAATGCCTCAGGTTGCCGCATAAGTGCATGGCTGTTCTCAGACACCTTAGACGTCTGAGGATTGACATCGCCGTCCTTCAGGAGACCCACCTATGTGAAAAGGACTTTGTCCGCATGCAAAAATTGTGGGTGGGCCAAGTATTCGGCACTCCCGCTGTCAAGGGTAAAGCTACCCTAGTGACTTGCTATCGTCGAGTCTCGATTTTGAAGGACGCATAGCCATCTTTCACCTCCAAACCTTAAACCGGGACTGGATGATAGCAGGGGTTTACGCTCCTAATACGCCTTCCAAACCATTTTTTCAAAACCTTACTACCCTCCTAGCACCATTTATTCATCTCCCCCTACCAGTGACTTCAACCAGCTCATGCACCACGGTGAGGATAGATCTGCAGAAAAGGACTCCCCCTCCACTAAACTGTCTCACAGCTCCCAACTCCTTCCCACCTTTGCTGATGGCGTGCATCTGACTGATGTCTGGCGTCTGACTCACCTTGACGCGAAAGAGTACTCCTTTTTCTCATACCCCCACAACACCCTCACAAGAATTAATTATATTTTCCCTAATGAAAAAATGCTGCCTTATACAGTTCATCCCAGCATCCACGACATCCCTATATCTGACCACGCTCCCGTTTCGGCTGACCTCACCTAATTTGCCACTAACTCCTTGATGGGGACTTGGCGTTTCCCCTCATATCTAGCAAGGGATCCTGGGGTCTGCACACTCATCAAGGACACCTGGGTTGACTTCCTTGCCCATAATGCCACCCCAGATTGTTCTCCAACTCTACTTTGGGAGGCTGGGAAGGCGGCCCTGAGAGGCCAACTCATATCTTATGCCACGGCCTTGAAGAAAACTGTTGCAAAGGCATATACAGCTGCCAGTGCTTCCCTTCAGGAGGCACAAACCAATCTTAACCATTCCAACACCCCTCACAACAGGGAACACCGGCGTTTGGCCAAGGCACGCTTAGATGAGTGGGTAGAAACATGGGGAAATTTACATAAATCCCACCAGGATTGGAAATTTCACGCCTTTGGGAACAAACCTCGCAAATTACTGGCCTCCCTCTGCAAGGGCCCCCACACTCCCACACATACAGGTGCCCTCAAAGACCCTCATGGTACAATGGTAGACGATCCCAATCTTATCATCCAAATATTTGAACAATATTATACATCTTTGTATGGCCCGACCCCATAGACAACTCCGCCGCCTCCTCGCTCCTGTCATCTGTTCCACTTCCTAAGGAATCGGAGGACCACCTAAACCTCTTAAATGCTGCTATCTCCTTGGAGAAAGTAGCTACCACGATTAATCTCTGACACCAGGTAAATCCCCCAGCCCCGGACGGGTACACCCCAGAGTTCTATAAATTAGCAGCAGACTTGATTGCTCCCACCCTGCTAGAGGTCTTCAACCATGTTCTGGCGGGACATCCCTATTTGCGCACGGTTTCCAACCACATAAAAAGCTCATACCGAAAAAAGGAAAGGACCCCACTGACCCAGGCTCGCTACTCAACGCTGACTCCAAACTGCTCTCCAAGATCATGGCAAATAGGTTGACCTCTATCCTGCCCTCCCTCATCCACCCGGCCCAAGCAGGCTTTACCCAGGGCAGGTCAGCTACCTCTAATATTCGGAAGGTTCTAGTTGCGCTAGAAGTGGCGAAGGCTGATCCCACCACTGACGCTGCAATTATTACTCTTGACGCCAAAAAGGCATTTGACAATGTCAGCTTTCAGTGGTTGGATCTGGTTCTCACTAAACTAGGTTTCACTGGCCCAATTCTACATTTAGTCCACGCCATGTATGCCTCCCCATCAGCACAGGTGGTTGCCACAGGTAACATCTCCCATCCCTTTCAATTATTCAAGGGGACACAGCAGGGCTGCCCCCTTTCCCCTCTGTTATTCAACGTTGCCATAGAGCCGCCCTCCAGGTCTTTTCTGCACCACTCTGACCTGAAGGGGATCCGGGTGGGGTTGCAAGAACTACGCTCGTCACTTTTTGCAGATGATGTGCTGATTTTTACCTCTGACCCCCAGCACGATCTCCCCCATCATCCAATCCATATTGGGTGACTTCTGCAAATGCTCGGGCCTTCATATTGACTTTTCAAAAAGCAAAATTCTACCTCTTAACACCACGTGTAAACCTCCCTGGGCCACTTCCTCCCTGCTGCGAGTCTCTGACACTTTTATTACCTACCTGGGGGTGAAGATCGGAAGCCACCTTTCTTCACTGTATCGCCTCAACTTCACTCCTGTCATGGATAAGATCATATCAGAACTACATAATTGGCAAAATCTTCCCATCCCCTTTTTCGGCAGATGTAATTTGTTTAAAATGTCTAGTTTCCCCAAAACTACTTTACCCCTTACAGACCATCCCTCTCCTCCTGCAGCGTTTGGGTATTCATAGACCTAACAAAGCGTTGAACACCTTCCTTTGGAAGGGTTGGCGTCCCCGAATCGCCCTTCAGAAACTATGCCTCTTTAAGCGAGATGGCGGAATTGATCTTCCAAACACAAGAATCTATAATATAGCATGTCTCCTACATGAGTGTCTGGACTGTATAAGTCACAAATCAAGATATACCAACTTGGCACTAGAATCTCAAATAGTTGCCCCTTATGACTTAGTGGCCTTGCTGTACTGTGGAAACAGGGATCTTCCTCCCTCTCTTAAATCTAAGGCCCTGATCAGAGATCTGGAGGGAAGTGAGGAAAAATCTGGGAGCACCCCAATGCCTTCCTCATTACTTACCTACCCAACATCACCCCCTTTTTCCTCAGGCGCAGCAGCATGCTACCTTTAACAAATGGTCCACGCTACGCGTCATGCTATTCTCTCAACTCTTTTACGATTTAACTGGCAAACCACTCTGACTAAGCTCACGACTGTATATTGAATGGTCTTCTCACAACTTGCCACCATGACCACAACGAGCTTTGGAGGGAACAACAATTCAAGATCCTCCACAGGGCCTACATCCATCCCTCATCTAAGGTGGTCTCCGGATGCAAATCACCACCTTTGTACTTTGTGCATAGCCCATCAACCCTCCCTTCCTCACAAACTATGGGAGTGCGCACAAATCTCAAACTTCTGGGATCAGCTTCTCCGTTTCATATCACGCACATTGGGCCTCATACTACACAAAGACATCTATGTCCTTCTATTCAGTCATTTGGACTCCCTCCAATCTTCTCTGCCACAACGGTTAAAAACTGTACTTCTCCAGCATAAGCAATTTTTGATCACTTGTTTAATGGCTGCACGCAGAGTTATACTTAGACATTGGGTGGATACGTCCCCCCCTTCAATTACTTAACTTATCTCTGATTTTCATGCTCCTGAAGAAGGAACAAACTGGTCTCACCTTAAACCCACATCCTTGGCCCGAAAACCTTCTTACGCAACAGCTTCACCACCTCTTCCAACCACACCCAGTTGCAATGGACTTGAGGATTACCTACCTGAATTATTCTACAGTTACCCTGACATGACTTCTCATTCCATGTTTTGTCATCTTAGTCCTGGGATATCTGACTGTATTGGGTCTCTTATTATATTCTGCAAAATGTCATCCCTAGCGCAGCAACTTTGCCTGGTATACTAGCAGATTTATTTCTCAGCTGCATCTCCACCTTTTCCCTACTCCCCCCTCCCTTCTCCTCTCCTCTCCTCTCCCTCTCCCCTTTTTTTACTGTTAAAACCTATTTTTTACCGTGTTGTTGTTGTTGTTTATTCGTTGAATCTTGAAGTTTATCTGCACTCCGTTCATTCTGCCTAGTGTAATGTCATTATGTTTTTTCTCCACCTGATATGTACGACCTTTTACATGACTATGTATGCTTTGTTATTTCAAGATGAACTTCAATAAAATCTTGTTTAAAAAAAAATCAAAGACGATGAAGGGAATCTGGCCACAGAGGACAGAAAGAAGGCAAAAGTGCTAAATAAATTCTTCTCTTCAGTATTCACAAAATAATTGGGGGGCTATACTAAATCATCTTGTAATATTAAAATAAATAATACACCTCAGGAAGCACCCCCATGGTTAACAGAAGATAGACTTAGAACTAAACTTGAAAAACGTAACATAAATAAGTCACCGGGACCAGATGGCTTGCACCCGAGGGTCCTTAAAGAACTCAGCCAGGTGATAGCCAGACCATTGTTCTTGATCTTTATGAATAGTCTACAGATGGGTATGGTGCCAGCTGATTGGAAAAAAGCCAACGTGGTGCCAATATTTAAAATAGGGCTGAGATATATCCCAGGGAATTATAAGCCATTTAGCCTAACATCTGTAATCTGCAAAATTTTGCAGGGGATATTTAGGGACTATATACAAGACTTAAGTAATGAAAACGGTATTATTAGTAGTAATCAGCATGGATTCATAAAAACATGTTCTTGCCAGACCAATCTATTAACCTTCTATGAAGAAGTGAGCTGCCATCTAGATAAAGGAAGGCCTGTGGATGTGGTGTATCTGGACTTTGCAAAGGCTCTTGACACAGTTTCCCACAAACGCTTACTTTACAAACTTAGGTACGTAGGTATGGACCATAGGGTGAGCACCTGGATTGAAAACTGGCTCCAGGGGGAGAGTCCAGAGGGTGGTAATAAATAGGGAGTACTTTGATTGGGTGGGTGTGGAAAGTGGGGTCCCCCAAGGATCTGTCCTGGGACCAATCCTGTTTAATTTATTCATAAACGACCTAGAGGATGGGATATCCAGCACAATCTCAGTATTTGCGGATGATACTAAGCTATGCAGGCCAATATATTCTATGCAGGACATGGTAACCTTGCAAGCAGACCTGAACAAAATAATGGGGTGGGCAACTACATGGCAGATGAGGTTTAATGTTGAAAAATGTAAGGTAATGCACTTGGGTGTCAGAAATACGAACGCAAGTTACTCGCTAGGGGGTGAACCTCTGAGTGAATCTAAGTTGGAAAAGAACCTGGAGGTCCTAGTGGAAAACAGGCTTGGTAATAACATGCAATGCCAAGCTGCTGCACTCCATAGGTAAAGAGACTTTACAAGACTCTGGTCCGGCCAGAGTTGTATAAAGTACTCGAAACCCATACTTGAGTAAAAGTACAAGCGCTCGATCAAAAAGTGACTTGAGTAGAAGTTGAAGTGCTCGATCAAAAAGTGACTTGAGTAGAAGTACTAAAGTATTCAACATTTTTTGTACTTAAGTATTGCAAGCATTTTTTTTAAAAAATTTGCTACTCAAGTACTGAAAGTAAAAGTACCAGTAGTTTTGAAAAAAAATTGCTACTCAAGTACTGAAAGTAAAAGTACAAGTATTGTATTATGTAGTTATTAAAGAAAGAAGTCAAAAGTTTGAACATCATATTGTTTTTTATTATTTCAAATGCAGCTTTTATTTATATATACAGTAGCATTTATTTTCGTATGCGCTGATAATACACATGTTTTCACTTCCGGTTCCGGGCGCCGCATGGAGTGAGTGAGCGATCCGCAGCTCCCGCGGCAGGCCCCTAAAACTGCATAAAACTCCGGCCCGACATACCCCACCGGCCCCCCGCTCCTCACCTGTGCCCATCGAGCCCTAGGGACCCGGCGCAGGTCAGTCACTGCCCGCCCGATGGATCGCTTCTTGGAGAAGGCCGCCCCGTGCCCTCCGCCGGCTGCATCCCAAATCGAGGCCCCGGTCTCGGCCTACTCCGGCACTGCTGCGGACTCAGCAGCTATGGACACCACTAATATGACACCAGGCACCCTCCAGCAGCCATCTGCTCCTGTCTCTCCCATACCTGGCACCTCCACAGACCAGATTGCTCAGGCAGTAGTGGCTCTTTTAACCCCTACAATTGCGGCCTCTGTGGAAAAGGCTGTGGCTGCTGGCATGGCCGACATAAAGAAGGAGTTGGCAGCACATTCCCAAAGGCTCAACGAGGTGGAGTCCCGGCTATCTAACGTCGAGGATGAACTGTATCGATCCCAGGGAACCGAGCAGTCGCAAGACAAGCTCAATCGCATTATAATGGATAAACTAGAGGACTTGGAGAACAGATCGCGACGGAGCAACCTGCGATTTATTGGGGTTCCTGAAAATGTCGCCCCATCAGCTATCCCTGAACTCTGTGCAAAAAAAATCCCTGCAGCTCTGGGCCTGCATGGCACGTGCGTGGTAGAGCGGGCTCACAGGATGGGTTTGTACTCGGAAGAACGCAAGACTCCGCGCCCTATCATTGCTAAATATTTGAATTATGCGGACAAATCTGCTATCCTGCAAAAATTCCGCCAAACTACTAATTTCCAAATTGAAGGCATGAAAATATTGATTTTCGCGGACTATTCTGTCGATGTCGCAAAAAGACGCAAAGCCTTCCAGACCGTTTGCACCAAACTGCATCAGGAACACCTGAAATTCACCTTGGCCTATCCGGCGACACTGCGCCTTCGTGCACCTAACGGCAACCAACTTTCCTTCCAGGACCCTGAGGAAGCAGAAGCCTTTGTCCGCTCACTCCATCATGGCGATCAGGGACCCTCTTCTTCTGCTAAAGCCCTTCCATTTTCCAGATCTGTGGAACAAGGGAGCCCCAGCAAGGTATCCCCCAAGCGTCAAAGGTACTCTGACGTGGTTAGCTCTGGTCGCCCGGGCGCGCCGCACTGAACTGTCCTTTCACGTGAGTTTTTGTGCCTTTTTTTGGATCTGTCCTGGCTGTCTAACCCAGGGCTGCCTGCCCGGGAGTCACTTGGTGCTCTCCCTGGCACCTTCTCAGGTTAAAGTTTTTGTGTACTTTTATTTTACTTTATTGGTACATTGTGGGTCGATGCTTCGTTGTGTTTGTTACTGCACTGTCATTGTTATGTGCTCCTCTTCTGCTCCGTTTGTGTACACCTCGGTGGCCTGCTTCATCCTTGTCCTGGACCGAGACTCCTGCGACTCTGCGATACTGGGCCGACGAATGGGCCTTTGTATCCTCGCTTCAGCTATGGGGTCCTGCTTGGCGAGCTGTGCTCCGTGTTGTACACATGCGGAAAAAAGCGAAGTTCATACTGAGTTTACTGTTGTCCTGCTGTATTACTTGTTGCATTTCATTTTGGTTCCATCCCATTCTCCTATTTGCCCCCTCCCTATCCCTGTCCCTGAGGATCAAACATGGGTCCCCTTTTCCTTTGGTCTCCTGGGTCCGTGATTTCTTGTGGGTCAGTTCGTCCAGAATCGGGTGCCCATTTTCCCTATCCCCGGGTAATGATAGTTTACGTATGATCTCCCTTTTCCCTAGATCCCCTCCTCCCGTCTGATGCCTATTGTGACATGGAACGTTAAGGGTCTCCGATCCCCGGCTAAGAGGATGAAAGTTTTACGTCACCTTAAAAGGCTTAAGGCGGACATTGCTCTTATCCAGGAATCTTATCTCCCCGCAGAGGACTTGAAACGCATGGAAAAACTATGGGTGGGCAAAATTGTAGGCTCAGCTTCCTCTGGCCGTAAAGCTGGAGTAATGATACTATTTCATAAAAGACTCCCGGTGGAAATTCTCTCCACGGACGTGGATTCTGAGGGGCGTTATGTCTCGGTTCACCTGCGTCTGTACGACACTGAAATAATCATCTCCAATGTATATGCCCCCAATGTGTTTGACCGATCCTTTCACGCTGCGATCTCTGCCAGACTTCTCACCCTTCCAAATGTCCCTCGCCATGTTGGCGGGGATTTCAATGCCGTTATGGATCCTGTCCTGGACAAGTCCTCCTCTAGATTGTCGCCGCTTCCCCACCCCCCTGAATGTCCTACTCCGCTGGCGTTGATGATCGATTCGCTTTCCATGACGGACGTTTGGCGACACTCCCACCCAACGGATCGGGAATACTCTTTTTATTCACACCCCCATAAATTGTTCACGAGAATCGATTATTTGTTCTGCACAGACTCCCTCCTCCCTCTCCTGCGCGAGGCCACCATACACGACATAGCAATCTCAGACCATTCCCCAGTCTCCGTATCCCTGACGCTCTTGGACTCCCCTCCTGCCCCCCGTATTTGGAGATTCCCCTCCTATCTCAAAAATAACACCGACTTCGAATTATTTCTACGTCGTGAATGGGAAGAATACTCGGCGGCCAATTCACTACACTCCGGTTCCCCTCTCCTATTTTGGGAGGCGGGCAAAGCCTTCTTGAGAGGCCGTATTATCTCATATGCGGCAGCTTTTAAACGACATGCGAACAGCGGGTACAAATCGGCTAGCGACAAGCTGCAAAAAGCTCAGCGTGCACTTATACAGGCGGACACTCCCATGGCTCGAACATCCTGGCTAGAGGCAAAACATGAGTTTGATACATGGGCCGACAAGGTCGAATCTATTCACAAAGCGCATCTATCGGCGACTTTGCACCGCTTCGGCAACAAAGCTGGGAAATTGTTGGCTAGGCTCTGCAAAGGTTCGATGTCCACCACGCACATTGGCTCACTACGAAACAGAGCGGGAGTGGTCGATTCTACCCCTCAGGGGGTCCAACAGATTATGCGGGACTTTTACGCCTCGCTATATGCTCCCGATGAGGTGGACGGATCTGTGGCCGATCTCTTTTTGTTTGATACTGGACTGCCTAAAATTACCAGAGAACATCTTGACACACTTAATGCCCCAATTACGGCTGAGGAGATTTCAACGACGATTAAACATCTAGCGGCGAACAAGGCGCCTGGCCCAGATGGTCTTTCCGGGGAGTTCTATAAATCATTGCGCCCAGTATAATCCCCACACTCGTCACAGTATACTCCTCGATATGGAACGGCGGCCCCTATCTCCCGACGAGTAATCAGGCCATCATTAAGTTGCTGGCGAAAAAGGGAAGAGATCCCTTGGAGTCGGGCTCGTACCGCCCTATCTCCTTGTTAAACCTCGATGTCAAAATCCTCTCGAAAATCACGGCGTCTCACTTAGCCAATATTATGCCCTATCTTATACATCCAGCGCAATCGGGGTTCACCAAGGGTCGCTCGGCTACGGAAAATATCAGGAAGGTGCTGGTAGCACTGGAACAGGCCAGAATGCATCCGGACCAAGACATGGCCATAGTAACGCTCGATGCCGAAAAGGCATTTGACAATGTGAACTTTACGTGGCTGCGCCGAGTCCTGGATGCTATGGGTTTCAGCGGACCCTTTGTCAACCTCATTACCTCAATGTACCTGTCACCTTCGGCCAGACTATGTGTAGGGGGTGCTCTCACCGATGATTTTCGCCTGTTTAAGGGTACCAGACAAGGCTGCCCCCTCTCGCCTCTGTTGTTTAATCTCGCTCTCGAACCCCTGTCTCGCTACCTGCTGACTAAAGCCCCCCTGCATGGGATCTGTGTGGGCACTCACGAACTCCGCCTATCCCTGTTTGCGGATGATGTGCTTCTATTTACTTCGGACCCTGTAGCTGACATCCCGGTGGTGGTTTCCACTTTTGACAGTTTCAGGCTCTGCTCCGGTCTAAAAATAAACTACTCTAAAAGTGAAATACTCCCTTTAGGAACCGGTACTTCTCGCCCCTGGGAGGGGAACTCCCCGTTCATGATAGCATCTAAACATATCACCTATTTGGGTATTAAGATAGGGCGCACTCCTGCCTCTATCTACACACTGAACTACCCCCCATTATTCTCCAAAATAACGAGGGAACTGGATAATTGGATGGAACTACCGCTGTCGCTTCTGGGGAGATGTCATCTCATTAAGATGGTCAGTTTTGCTCATCTGCTTTATCTCCTCCAGACTCTTCCCCTGCTGATCAAACATAAAGATGCTCAAACCCTCCAGAGGGCGTTTTCTCGCTTTCTCTGGCGGGGGAAGAGGCCACGGATCTCCTATAAAAAGCTCCATCTCCCCAGGAGCGACGCGGGTATCAATCTTCCTAATCTGAGAATGTATAATCTGTCATGTTTACTCAGGGTGGCCTTGGACTGGATATCCCGGACATCACATTATTCCAATTATGAGCTTGAATCTCAGATGTCCAGTCCAATCTCTCTGCCAGCTCTTATGCACGTTAAGCGGGCGCAGCTATGCCCTGCACTCCGCCATAATATACTTTTGAGAGACACTGCCATAGCGTGGAGGGAGGTGCGGAAACTCCTGAAGCTACCCTTACATTTATCCAAGTTTCTCCCGATTCGGGGAAATCCCGGGTTCCCTCCGGGCCTGGACCATGCTATATTTCAACAATGGGAAAGGAAGGGTCTGGTAACTTTTGCACAATTATGTGATTTGGGCTCTGGCAGTCCATATCCCCTCCACACCATCAAGGCTAAATTTGAACTGCAGGACAAGGACACTTTTTTCGTGGCACAATGCCTACACTTCCTCACTAATACCGCTGGGAAACCAGAAGCTCGCTTTAAATCATCCCTCATCGACACCTTGTTGGACTCTGCCACCTTCACTATCTCAGCGATTTACAAACCGCTTCTGAAACAGTGTCCGCCTGCGCTTTCCACCTCAATGGCTTCTAACTGGCTCAAGGATTTCCCTGGAGAAGATACACTGCCTCACATGATCCAAGGTCTCAACACCACCCTCGGCCTCACACCCAACTCGATATGGAAAGAGACCCAGCTAAAGATCTTCCACCGTGCCTATATACCCTTTCTGTCGGACAAAACAATTCCAGATGCTCACAAATGTCCGTTATGTGCTGCGGAAAGACCCTCCTTATGCCACAAGTTCTGGTCCTGTCCCTCTATCTCCTCTTTCTGGGACCAGGTTCTGTCTTTTATCAAGGAAGTGACCAAGACCGCCATACCTAAAGATCCTCTTGTGCTCCTGTTTGGTTACTGGGACAAACGCCTGCAAAAATGGTCTAGCACCTCCCCTGCGACACATCACCTGTGGATCCTATCCTGTTTATTGGCGGCTAGAAGAACGATCCTGGCCAACTGGATCTCCACGACCCCCCCATCACTTGCCCGGGTCCGATCAGAGCTTGCCACACTTCTTTCCATTGACTGCATTAATACGGATCTTTCAGCCCGTTCCTCACGGAAACTATTCTCTCAGAAATGGGACGCCTACATCAAGTATACTTTCCCCCAGACGGACCCCTCCATGGCTAAATTTATGTTCACGTTCCAGGCCTTGCCCAAAGACTCCCCCTGATCCAACAGGTCATATCCGATTCGATGCTCCTTTGACCCTGGACCCAGCTCCCCCCCCTTCCTGTCCCTCCCCAGTTCATGCTCCCCTCCTTCTGAGGGGCCTATATTGCATAACATTTCTGTGTAACTGTAAATGTTTTGTTTATATTGCCGATTTTCCAGTGTTATATTGCAAAATTAAAAAAAAAAAAAAAAAAAAAATACACATGTTTTGAGCTTCATGAAACCTGCCATCTACTGTTCTGGCAGTGGTAATTTTTATAATAGTAACAAGTAACTATGCAGCACAAAAAAAATATCGAAGTAGAAGTATTGAAATAATCGAAAAAATGTAGCGAAGTAAAAGTGGAAGTAGGAGAAAAAAATTATACTCTAGGAAAGTACAGATACCGCCTTTCGGTACTTAAGTTCAGTAGTGAACTAGTTCTACTTAGTTACTTTACATCTCTGGGTCCGGCCACATCTTGAATATGCCGTCCATTTCTGGGCACTGGTCCTCAGGAAGGATGTGCTGGAACTGGAGAGAGTCCATAGAAGGGCAACAAAGATAATTAGGGGAATGGAGGACATCAACTATGAGGAAAGACCGCAAGCATTGAACTTATTCTCTTTGGAGAAGAGATGATTGAGACAGGATATGATATCAATGTACAAATACCGTACTGGTGACCATAGCATAGAGAACAAACTTTTCAGAGAAAGGGAATACAATAAGACACAGGGCCACTCACTAAAACTAGAAGAAAAGTGGTTTAAACTTAAACTACGTAAGGGGTTCTTTACTGTCAGAGAGGTAAGGATGTGGAATTCTCTTCCACAAGCAGTGGTATCAACATGGAACATCGATAGTTTTAAAAAAATATTAGATGGGCACCTTAAAGACCAAAACATACAGGAGTATACAATGTATGGATAACAGCAAACACACACACATCATAGGTTGAACTGGATAGACTGGTGTCTATTTTCAATCTCAATAACTATGTAACTATGTAACTACACTAGCACTGTACACAAGAGGATGCTAAACAAAGTATTAGTAGGACTTCCACATGTAGAGAGGCTTCGTCAGACCTTTAAAAATGTAAAAATTAGACTTCCACAGGAATTAGTTCTAGCCTACTCTGTAGATTCTGGATATGTTTTGAAATGCAAAGAATATAACTGGTTTCTGTATTAATAAGTCATAACCGTGTAGATTGTTGATTTAGGAAATATCAGATTGCTTTAGGGGACAATAAAGGATTTCTTCCCATTTGCAGCAATTTGGAACATCCTTTATGAGGGTGTTTTACCTCCTTCTGGATCAGCTGATAGTTTAGGTTTCTAAACATGCAGGTTTTTTATTTTGTTGTCTTTTGGTTGAACTCAATTAAGTTAGCCTCATCCTTATTTCATTTATGAAGGAATGTTATACTTAAATTACACTTTAAAATATTGGGGGTGTGACATTCGTCTGTAATGACTGATAAAAGTTACAACATTTGGTACAAAAATGTTGGCACTAAGTTCTCCAAATGATCTAATAAACTTGTAAAGGTCTCAATTGACTGACATATTTGTGATTCTAAAATATATGTAATGGGTGGACAATGTATGAAATACTTGTTTAGTTTCAGAATAATATGATTCTACAATACAAATTATCCAGCTGTTTATGAATATCTTCCTAATTGGGCCTTCAGAGATTTTATGGTAATGATCCTATTATCAGAAGATTTCAAGAGGATGCAGTTATTCATTATATAAACAGATATATTTGCTTCTTGAAGCAGTCTCAGTCATAGCCCATATGTTCATGCTGGACAAGAAGGTAAAACAATCTTTACTTTATCTTTTGTATCTGTATGGAATAAAAATAAAAAAAATAGAGGAATGCATTATCTTAATAATTTTCTTTCTCTCTTTTCTTATTTTTAGGGTACATTGGGTACTATTTGTTAATCAATGTTATACTTTTAATTCTAAGATTTGAATTTTGATGATCATATTTTGGCTTCTAGTTTTTAAAAAGCTACTTTCCAACATTTTTAAAGTGTATCTAAACTCAGACCCAAAAATGAAATATATTACAGCTCTCCAGCCTTTATATGGGGTTGCTGCATTTATTTTCTATTTTCTTGTTAAAAGATTTTATTGAGCTTACAAATCATAACAGAGATGCGGAAAAAACAAACATGAACAAAGAAAGGGAAGCTAAGTACAAAGTGGTCCATTAGCTGACCATGTATAACAAAAAAATCACGATATAATCCTGTATAAGGTCGTCAAAGCAACAATGCACTCAATAACAGCAGAAATACAAGCAAGACAAAAAATATCCAGGAGCAGCCTGGGGGGTTGTATCTGGGAAGAAAGAGTCTGTGTTATGTGAGAAGGGGGGAGCTTTATCTCTAGTGGGGAGAAATGAACGGAAATGAGTGTAGAGGGAAAAAAAAGGGAGTCCATAAGGATGATTTGACCTGCCAGAGAGACATTCAGTGAGAACGGTGTAGTATTCACTACGATGGCAAAAGGGTTGTTTGATTAAAGGTCATCGGTAAGCAATGAGTGACCAAGGGTTGCAACATTGTGTCCAATTTGGAGACCTGATCCTTTTCAATGTCTTCCATTTTGGTGTGTATCATGGTATGATTTACCCTATGTTTAGCCTCAGCTACAATTAATGTGGGGGATTTCCATGCTTTAGCTATCGTTTGTTTCGCAGCTGTAAAGAGTTGGACAAAGAGCTTGAATTGCTTGCATGTTGGGGAATCTGGTTTCAGATTAAGAAGTTCAGTGGCTGGATCCGGCTGCACCGACACGTTGAACATTCTGGAAGCGAGAGCAAAGATATTGTTCCAGAAGGTTCTGATTATTGGGCTGGTCCACCATATATGCATGTGGGTGCCTTGTTCTGTGCTGACTAGGAAGGGACAAATTTAGCTATTCTGGAGGGTACTAGGTACCAGCGGGTTAGAACTTTACAATTAGCTTCCATCGCTAATATATTAGGTGAGGACAATTTGGTTATTGACCAGATCTCAGACCAGTCTGCAATGGTTAGAGTGCACCCAAGGTCCTCTTCCCATTTATGTGTGTACTGTGGTCTACTTGAGTCTGGCTTGACTAAGAGGTGGGAGTAGAGGGATGAGATTAGACCCCTAGCTTGTGGGTCAGGAGCATTCCTTTTCAATTTTAAGGCTTTTTTCATAGTATTTCCGTCTGGTAATCCTGCAAAATAGTGTTACTGGGTGGCTATGCTTATTACTCCACTGTATTAGTGGAAGGTGCCATTGTTGGCATCCACGCTGGACTTCAAACATGCATGTCTATGTTTATCTCCATGAAATGAAATATAAGAAAATTTGCAGCTTTCAGGGGGAAAATGAGAACTTGTTATGCTTCCAGTTCAGCTCACAGGAAGTGTCAAGAAACAGTGACTCTCTGAGAAGATCAACAGAGATATTCTATACAGTTACAGTGTTACTCCAGGCCAGTTTCCAGTCTGTAATTAATAGATATTTTCTGTACTTGATGAAATGCTCTTAGCCTTAAAAGAACTTAGACAGCCAACACGTATAAAAACTTTTAAGATGCTGGTATACAAGGGTGTAAGAGAGGATATGGGGGGGGGGGGGGGTAGATGGCAGGGCCAAGTAACTTAAATATTTTACGCATTACAATTTAGAGGACCTCCATTGGGAGATTATGAAAATAGAATGGGGACTTAGGATATACACCATTTTACAGTATGTTTTTCTTTTTTTTTTATAAATAAATAAATAAATAAAAACTTTTAAGATGCAATATTATACATTTTGGTTCTTTTTAGTTTTCAGTTTAGTTAGCCAGGTGATTCTATGTACGTCCACTGGCAATTAAAAATAAATAAATAAATAGCAAATAATTTACAGGGTTTAATCACTTGACCTCCAGAAGGTTTTATACTTTTCATGCCCAGGGCAATTTTTTTTTGCTATTCACGCTATGCTACTTTAACCAGCAATTGCTCAGTTGTGCAACACTGAAACTAAATGAAATGTATATATTCTTTTCACACCAATATATCCTTCTTAGGGCTCTTTCACATGGGCGATCCGATCAGATCCGCCTGTCAGTTTTTTAGGCGGATCTGATCGGATCCTCCATGCAGCTCTATGGGGCAGCGGGTGTCAGCGGAGACATCTCCGCTGACACCCGCTGCCATCCACATCCGATCCTGTCCGTGAAATCTGGACGGATGGAAACCCTATTTTTCCATCCGTTCAGTAATCGGATCGGATCTGATGAGAGCGGACAGGCGGTCCACTCTCATCTGATCCCCCATAGAGGGCAGCGGGGACTGAGACACCTCCCTCTCCGCACTGCAAGCGGAGACGGAGCTGTCATCCGCCGGCTCAGCGGGGATCGCGGATCGATCCCCGCTGAGAAACACGGATCCGCCTACGGAGGCGGACCGTGTGAAAGAGCCCTTATAGAGATATTTAAATACCACTGGGTTTGTTTATTTTTTGCTATATAAATAAAAAAGGCTGAACATTTGGAAAAGAAACAAAACAACTTTTTCTACTTTCTGTTATAAAATATTGCAAATAATCTTTCTTCATAAATTTAGGCCAAAATGTTGTCTTCTACATTTCTTTGGTAAAAATACCCAAATCATTGTATATTATTTAGTCTGTGTAAAAGTTATAGAGTCTAAAAATGATGGTATGTACAGTATATATGAAAATTGATCAATCCTGATGTACTGATGGCCAATCCCATTTTTTTGAAGCCCTGAAATGCCAGGACAGTAAAAATATCTTCCAAATGACCTCTTTTAGGAAAGTAGACAATCCAAGGTGTTTAGCAAGAGGCATGGCAAGTTTTTTGAAGTTGTAAGGTTTTGACACAATTTCTTTGAAAAAGAAAAAAAATTATATTTTTTTTCTCAATTTTTTTTTCACATACTGTCACCAGTGCAGTACAGCGTCATTGTATTACTGGTGTAGCAGTGATTTTTTTATTCAATTTTTTAACATTTATTTTCTTTCTTTATATGTGTTTTATATACTGTCGCCAGAGTAGTTCAGTGTATATATATTTTTTTTTCACACAAATAAAGCTGTCTTTAGTGAAATTGAAATACCACTTGTTTTTTTATTTTTTGCTCTAGAAAAAACAAAAGGCTGAACATTTTGAAAAGAAACAAAACAATATTTTTTACTTTCAATTATAACATTTTGCAAACAAGTAATCTTTCTTCATAAATTTAGGCAAAAATGTTGTCTGCTACATTTCTTTGGTGAAAATAGCTCAAATCATTGTATATAATTTAGTCTGTGTTAAAATTAGTGCCGGTTCACACTGAGGCGACCTGGTCGCCTCTCAGGTCGCCGTAGGTCGCCTCCCATAGGGAAGCTGCGGACCCGTTCTAATAGGAGCGACACAAGTCGCTCCGACTTAGAAAAAGGGTCCGGAGCTTCTTTGGGGCGACCAGGAGGCGACCGCCATAGACCTCAATGTTATAAAGTCCGTGGCGGCCGTTCCGAGGTTGCGGCGCGCTGCTTGCACCGCGACCTCGGAGGTCGCGGTGCGAAGTAGCGTTGCCTGTATGTGAACGGGGACTTATAGAGTCTAAAAACAATGGTATGTATATTAGACAATTGATCAGTCCTGATTTACTGATGGCCTATCCCAATTCTTGAAGCCCTGAAATGCCAGGACAGTAACAATACCCTCCAAATGACCTCTTTTTGTAAGGTAGACAGTCCAATGTATTTAGCAAGAGGCATGGCAAGTTTTTTTTTTTAAGTTGCAAGTTTTTGTCACAATGTTTTGTAAACTGAAAAAAATGTAATATTTTTTTTCACAATTCTTTTTGTTCACATACTGTCACCAGTGTAGTACAGCACTATTGCATTACTGGTGTGGCAGTGATTTTTTAATTCCATTTTTTTTTACATTTATTTTCTTTTTTTACATTTGTTTTACATACGTCAGAGTAGTTCAGTGTATATAATATATTGTTTTCACACAAATAGACCTGTCTTTGGTGAAATTGAAATACCGCTGGGTTTTTAATTTTTTTGATTTATAAAAATGAAAAAGGATGAACATTTTGAAAAGAAATAAAACAAAACAATATTTTCTACTTTTAATTATAAAATTTTGCAAACAAGTAATCTTTCTTCAAAAACTTAGGCCAAAATGCTGTCTGCTACACAATTTTCTTTTTCACATGCTGTCACCAGTGCAGTACAGCATCATCGTATTACTGCCGTGGCAGTGATTTTTGATTCAGTTTTTTTTACATTTATTTCCTTTTTTTTTACATTTGCTTTACATACTGTCTTCAGAGTAGTTCAGTGTTTGCATAGTGATACTGTACTACTCTTGGGGGGGGGGGGGGGGGGGTGATTAGCATTTTTTTGTTTTTTTCAAAGATTGCTTGTTATATTATTCATCATTGCAACAGCAATTGTTTTAACTATCATGAATGGTTTTCATTTATGACTCATTTACTATTGTGATGCTCTGATTGCCCACAGCTATCACATGGCACAGGGTGCTGTGATTGACCCAGGTAACATGTGATCACTGGTGACCAATCACAGATTCCACACAGCTGTAAACAATGATGTCATGAATGGATTCCATTTGTGACTTTTGTATACTATGTGTCATGTGATCGCATTGCGATCACATGGTATCTGGGCCGCTCAAAGCGCCCAATACCGAGCACCACAGTCTGCTGTGCCCAGCACCATGGGAGGCACACAGTGCACATTTACTGCTGATGGCCGCACATTGCAGTGCCTGGAGGAGCTGCGTGCCAGAAGTAAATGTACTGCTGGTGGTCAGCAAGTGATTAAATATAGTTCCTCGAATCAGGCTACATATGCAAAGAGAGCAAAATTTATTTATTTTTCTTTAATAAATCAGTCTAGTTTTGTAAATGTTTTGGGAAACACACACTATAGCAAATACTATAATAGTTCCCAAATAAGAGTGTCAATTTTAACCACTTCTGGATCACCTCTGCGAATTTTATTTTTTGCACTATAAACAAAAAAGAGTGACAATTCTGGAAAAAAAAAACAATATTTTTAACTTTCTGCTATATAACATTCCCCAAAACAATTTAAAAATCAAAATTTTTTAACATTTTAGGCCAATTTGTTTTCTGATACATGTTTTTGGTTAAAAAAAAAAAATCGCAAAAAAGCGTATTTTGATTGGTTTGTGCAAAAGTTATTGTGTCTACAAACTACAAACTACAAGAAAGATTTATGTAATTTTTATTGTTTTCTTTTTTTGTTGGCCATGATCTGCAATTTTTAGCGGGACTGCGACATTGCGGCGGACAGATTGGACCTCTAACTGACATTTTTGGCACTTTTGGGGGTACCAGTGACATTACTACAGTAATCCATGCTAAAAATATGCATTGTTACTGTAATAATGACACTGGCAGGGAAGGGGTTAACCTAGTGGGTGATCAAGGGGTTAAATGTGAGCCTAGGGGAGTGATTCTAACTGTAAGGGGGCGGAGCTTGTGAAATGATCATATAGACCTGTGATCCTACATATAAGGATCACATGCACTCTGTGATCATTCCAGAGAGAAGAACGGTCGGCTGTGTTTACAATAGCTTACCGTTCTTCTCTCTCAGCGGGGAACGATCGTGGGTGTCAGCCGGCAAATGGAGCCACCTGCCCCATACAACGGAGTCCCCGCTGCCAAGTGGGGGTGGGAGCATGCCTCCAGCAACGTGCGCTCGCCCCCTAGCTGCAGACGCGCGACCAACGCATACCTACGTTGGTTCGCACAGGAGGGGCTGCCTGCCGCAGTATAACCGGTTAAAGTCCAAACAACCTATGTGCACACAAGGGTTAATTTACTAAAGGCAAATAGATTGTGCACTTTGTAAAGTGCGGTTGCTCCAGAGTTTAGTAGATGAGCAGAAGCTTTGCTGACTTCCATCATCTAATCATGTTCAAGCAAAGATTTTCTTTTTTTTTTGCACGCGATTGGGTGAGCTTTACCCAATGATTAAATGATTCATTTAATAATCAGTAATGATTACTAAGCTCTGGAGCAATTGCACTTGTAGAGGCAGCTGCGCTTTGCAAAGTGCACAGTCTATATACCTTTAGTAAATCAACCTCACAATATTGATGGACATCTGTAACAATAATTGTAATGAAGGAGTGTAGATCCTCCATGAACATCATACAAAAACTGGTATAAATTTCATCAGATAGTACAAAACACTAGTTAACCCTAAACCAAGTTTTCTAGCAGGACATTCACTTGCTAGTAATTGATTGGTAATTCAGGATCTGTAAGTATTGTCTGCATTTGCTGTTTAATGATCAGCTACCAAGGAAACATTTTATTTATTTCAGAATTTTTTGTGTTTAAGGCAATGTATACAAATAACCAGACCATCATTACCGAGGTCCTCATCTTGGGATTCCAAAGCTCCAAAGAAACCAGCATTGTGCTTTTCATTTTTCTCCTCATTGTTTATGTTTTGACACTTTTTGGAAACCTCTTGATCATCCTACTGGTCTACTACAATAAAATCCTTCACACTCCAATGTACTTCTTCCTCACCCAGCTCTCCTTATCGGACATTATGCTAACCACAGATATTGCCCCATACATGCTGCATAAGTTACTCCATGAGGATAGAACAATGTCTTTCACAGGCTGCATTTTCCAGCAATATATTTTTAATGTAGCGGAATCTACTGAGTGTCTTCTTCTGACAGTGATGTCTTACGACCGATATTTGGCCATCTGTAGCCCTTTGCATTACAGTTCTAGAATGAATGAGTGGTTCTGCATAAAGCTTACAATCACTTCCTGGCTGTTTGGCATTTGTTCCATGATGATTGTTGCAATTACAATATCTCGTCTTGATTTTTGTGGACCGAATGTGATTGACCATTTCTTCTGCGATGTGTCACCAGTGTTAAAACTTTCTTGTTCGGATACATTTTGGGTTGAGTTAGACACAATATTGAATAGTGTGCCTTTACTGTTCTTACCATTCTTAATTATCATAATCTCATACACATGTATTATTTTTACCATCTTGAAAATCCCCTCCAGCACTGGAAAACAGAAAGCTTTCTCCACCTGCAGCTCTCACTTGATAGTGGTTTGTATATTTTTTGTAACACTAATTGTTATTTATGACCTTCCAACAAGTGGACAGTCATTGACTATACGCAAATTAGTATCGCTGATCTATACAGTGGTAACACCACTAATGAATCCAATTATATACAGCTTGAGGAACAAAGACATAAAGATTGCTTTTGCTAAGTTAAGAAGCAATTTTGTTATTTTTTAGCAGATGTTTTGGTTTAAGGCAATACTATCTATTAGCTAACTAAGAAGATTATACTGAAGGCTTTTGAAGAATGCTGACCTCTTTTTCAGGTGATTCCTGACTAAATTTACAGGAGACATGACCATGGACTTCATACTTCATTTAACTTTGATCTTGATCGCCAATCTTCAAAAAGCCTGATAGATTATGGCCCTGATTGACTAAGACTCTTTTGATAGTATGTAGACATCCATTCATATCCTTACAGTATTTAGTATGGGCATGCGATAATCAGGGGTTTGCATGCACAGTATACAGTGTAGATATGGTAAATAATGATTAATAAATTGACCAAAATGTGATAATCCCTTAATTTGATTCATCAAGAGATTCCACAAAATCAAGCTTTGCAGTGAATTGAATTAGAGTCGATATGCGGTAAATTTTGATGGTGAGTTGTGGCTGTCGTAGGGTTGTTGGGAGAACTGGCACAGTTGTGGACCTTTGCCAACTAATAAAGTCATTGCTTTATCTTTTACTTATGATTAAACAACAATATAAATTGACTATAAGTTAATTAAACAAAATGCTATAATGTAACAAAATGCTATTGGTGATTCCTGGACCCCTGGAGCGTCTTGTTGGACAATATGGAGAGATATTTATTCTCCATGTTCAGTGAGGTATTTGAGAGTATGGATCACAGTCAAACTTAGAAGGTGTTGCAAAAGGTAGAAATAAATGCCTTTTGTAATCAAGGATGTGCTGCTTGTGCAGATTATTAAGTACATTTTATAATATGTAAAATATTTTTGTGCGGGAGGTCTTACATGCCAACTGTCCAGAACTGATGCCTAAAAGCCTCCCCTTTTGACCAAGAAGACAGGTTCTTGGCATTTTCTTTTTCCTTGGTTCTTGCATTGAGCGAATAAATGGCAAGAACTGGTTTTAACTACTTAAAGTGATTGTAAAGTCTCATTTGAAAAAAAAAATAATAATAAACATGTTATAGTTACCTCCTCTGTGCAGTTGGTTTTTCACAGAGCAGCCTGGATCCTCCTCTTCTCGTTTCTGCTCCTGGTCCCTCCCTCCTATTGAGTGCCGCCACAGCAAGCAGCTTGCTATGGGGGCACCCGAGCCGAGCTGCAGCTCTGTGATGGTTATGTTTGAAAGAACCACTGAGGATGGGGGGGGGGGGGGTTGGACCAAAACCAAGTGGGCAGGACTGTTCACCCCTTATTTACTAGGGAATCACAGAATGCCTATTATGATTTGGAAACTACAGATTCACAGGATTATGGAAAAGTCATGTAGGGAATCCTGGCGCAACTAGTTGTTACCTTGATGGTACAATCACAGTAGGTAAGCAGCTGGGTCTTCCAAGTTAAGAGACCTCCACAATTGCAGATGAGGGGAGAAAAAAGGGGGGGGGAGGGAGGGGGAGGGAGGGGGATAGGGGCAGAAAGGAAGGGCGTTAGGGAGGGTCGGGGTGGAGTAAAGGCAGGGAAGGGGGGACATGGCAAGAAATCAGATTCATCTACTAAGAGAAACAAGGGGAGCAATTCCAAAATTGTCAAAAAGTATCAAGTATGCTGCACTTAAGTTTGTCTAGAGTATAGATAATACAGAAGACACTTTCAAGACAGGGAGACCTGACAGAAGTTAGTCATGGGCATAGTATATGGAGAATGAAGGTAGGACTAAGGTCAGTTAGGGCAGAGAGCAGGAGACTGTGGCAGAGAAGCAGTTCCATTTTTGGAGGAACCTTTGTTGGTTTTGCTGTGGGTTGATAGACAGGCCAGTTATTTCCCTTTTCAAAAGAGCATGTAGATCCGCAGTTAGTTCAGCAAGTGAAAGGGGGGGAGTGTCTATCCAGTGCCTCAGTATGACCCTGTGGGCGGTCATAAGGCAGGTAATCACCCATTGCTTGTGGTGTAGCAGGACCATTTTCGACCACTGTGGCAGTGGTAGTGCAACCGAGTCTAGATAGCCAAACAGCAGAAGGTAGATGTCCTTGGGAAGCATGAGGCCAGTAATCCTAGTTATGTATCTTAAAAGTTTGTCCTAAAAAGAGGAGATTGGAGATGTTGTACTGATTAATGATGTACCCATTGAACCAGGGGGCAGGCTGTTTTTTCCTTATTTCAGTAGCAATGAGGATTTGTTAAAGCAAGTCTATAAAAATAATGATGAATAAGGATGATCGAACGGTTCGGGTCGACCATCGGTTCGACCCCACCATTGGATGTTCGATATTCGGCCGAATACCGAACTTTTTGCGGCAAAAGTTCGGTATTCGGCTACCAGAACCGCCCAAAATGCACTGGGACAGGAACTGGGCTTTAAAACCCCGTGATTGGCCCAGAAACGTCTGCAAAAGCCAATGAGGGGGCAGGAGTCTCCTAGGAACGTGATTGGAGTGACTACGGGGACCAGAGGCCAATCAGGAGTGAATACGCCCCACACTATATAAGATGGCCCCGCCTAACCCCTAGCACAGTTATCCAGATCCTGTTGAAGAGAGTTGAAGCAGTTCTGTCTGACTCCTGCTTGCTACACTACATTTCCTATATATCGAGTGGTTCTAAAGCTCCATATAGCAGAATTGTATTTAGCTTACAGCCAGTGTAGATAGATACAGCGATTGTGCTGGTTCTTAGAGTTACAAAAAAAAAAAAAAAAACTTAAGGGACAGTGTCAGTCTTCTGCTGTATGGAGCTTTCTATTTAGTGGAAAGGGATATCTAGTGTAGTTAGGGAACTTTGTACTACATTAGTTAGATTTGAAAATTGAGTTTCTGTAGGGAAAGTGTGAGGGTTCTGTTTAGTGAGCACGTGGCACAGTGCTGCTCTATCACAGCAGGTGTACGTGCTTGCTAGGCAGCAAAATACAGTGACAACTTAACGCCTGTTGTTCAAAGCGTTAGGTGCACTGTACAAAAGCCTTTGCAACTGTGCGTGACACGCAACTGCTGTGCTGTATCCAGCGACAACTGTGGGTCGCATAGCAGTGTGCGTTTTTCACCGCACACAGTTGCCAACGCATCAGTGACAACCTAACGCCTGTTGTTCAAAGTGTTAGGTCCACTGTGCAAAAGCCTTTGCAACTGTGCGTGACATATCTGCTGTGCTGTATCCAGCGACAACTGTGGGTCGCATAGCAGTGTGCGTTTTTCACCGCACACAGTTGCCAACGCATCAGTGACAACCTAACGCCTGTTGTTCAAAGCGTTAGGTCCACTGTGCAAAAGGCTTTGCTACTGTGCGTGACACATCTGCTGTGCTGTATCCAGCGACAACTGTGGGTCGCATAGCAGTGTGCATTTTTCACCGCACACAGTTGCCAATGCATCAGTGAGAAATATGCCTGGTAGACCAAGAAAAGGCATACGTGGCCCTGCTGCGGAAAGGGGCACAGCTTCTAGGGTGTCTAGAGGCCGGGGTGGACGTGGTGGTCAGTCCTCAGCCAGGCCACCATTTGGATTGTTCTCCGGCAGTGGCCAAGCTATACGTCCACAGTATGTACAGGAGGTGGTGGACTATATGACCAAACCCTCATCATCGGCATCATCTGCAACTACAGTGACCCAGGCAGAGAAAAGTGGTCAGTCTTCTGCAGTTGTCAGAACAAATACAGATGAGTCCATGTCCACCTCATGTCCTCCCTTAGACCCAACTTCAGACACGGCAGAGGAGTCAGCTGAGCTGTTTGACCACAGTGTCGGCCATCTACTCCAGCCTGATGCTCAGTCCTTTATGGAGTCTGATGTTGGGTCTGAGTTTGAGGAGGAGGCAGAGCAAACAAGAGGGGAGAGCAGACGGCCGCTCCATCTAAGGCCGCACCTGTTGTCTCCCGGGCCAGGCCTGATGCTCAGTCTTTGATGGAGTCAGATGTTGGGTCTGAGTTTGAGGAGGAGGCAGAGCAAACAAGAGGGGAGAGCAGACGGCCAGCTCCATCTAAGGCCGCACCTGTTGTCTCCCGGGCCAGGCCTGATGCTCAGTCTTTGATGGAGTCAGATGTTGGGTCTGAGGTTGAGGAGGAGGCAGAGCAAGCAAGAGGGGAGAGCAGACGGCCCGCTCCATCTAAGGCCGCACCTGTTGTCTCCCAGGCCAGGCCTGATGCTCAGTCTTTGATGGAATCAGATGTTGGGTCTGAGGTTGAGGAGGAGGCAGAGCAAACAAGAGGGGAGAGCAGACGGCCTACTCCATCTAAGGTCGCACCTGTTGTCTCCCGGGCCACTATACACACCTCATCTTGCTGGGCCTTTTTTGAGACATCCCATGCAGACAAAACAGTTTCGATCTGCAAGATTTGTAAGAAGGGTATAAAACGTGGCAAAAATGTCAACCACCTGGGTACAAGCTGCCTAAACAGGCATTTGACAACCCACCACTCGGCCCGTTGGCAGGAGCATTTAAAGAACCCACAAAAGGGCCAAAGATCGGTCAGTCGGCCTCCTAGTTCTCCTCGCGCTCCTCCTCATGCTCCACCTGCACATCTGTCTGTTCCTGGCCCTGCTATAGTCACTCGTCACCTGTTGGCAGCCTCCACTGGCAGGGATGATGATATAGCAGGCAGTGTCGCATCTACCTCCAGCACACCACCAGCTGTAACATCTAGACGCCAAATTTCGATTCCACACATGCTGGAACGAAAAAAAAATGTATACTCCCCGCCACCCACATGCCCAGCGTCTAAACAGTAGTTTGGCTAAACTACTGGCTCTGCAACTATTACCATTTAACCTGGTAGAGTCTGCTCCCTTCCGTGACTTCGCAAAATGTGCAGTTCCACAGTGGCAGGTGCCAAGTCAGCATTACTTTTCCCGTAAGGCCCTGCCATCCCTATACCAACATGTGGAAGGCAATGTAGTGTCGTCCCTGGCCAAGTCAGTCAGCCGTAAGATACACTTGACGGCTGACACTTGGTCAAGCAAACATGGGCAGGGACGGTACATTTCTGTCACTGCTCACTGGGTGACACTGCTTGCCAGCGGAAGGGATTGTAGCCAGGGCTCGGTGCTGCAGCCAGTGTTGCCCCTACGTCTGCAAACAGCTGGTGGTGTCGCTGATCCGGGTAGATCGATCACTTCTACCCCCTCCTGCTCCTCCTCCTCTACCTCCTCCATGCCCTCCTCTGCAGAATGGTCCTTTGAATATGATGAGGTACCACGTAAACGTTCAAAGGGCTATTTTATGTCTCAGGCCAAAAGGTGTCACGCAGTGCTGCAGCTTGTGTGTCTAGGGGACAGGCAGCACACTGCCCCTCAGATTCTTGGGGCTCTGCAGGCACAGGCCCAGAGGTGGTTGACACCACGCCAGCTGCAGCCAGGGATGGTGGTTACTGATAATGGGTCAAACCTCCTGGCCGCCCTTCGTCAGGGAAAGTTAACCCATGTGCCATGCCCGGCGCATGTCCTGAATCTCGTGGTACAGCGGTTTTTGAACTCATACCCGGGAATGCAGGATGTGCTAAGGATGGCAAGAAGGGTGTGCAGTCACTTCAGGCGGTCGTACAGTGCCACTGCACGTTTGGCCGAAGTGCAGCGCGAGTTTCACCTGCCGGTACACCGCCTCATCTGTGACATGCCCACCCGCTGGAACTCCACCTTGGCTATGCTGCAGCGCCTGTACACGCAGCAGAGGGCCCTTAATGAATACCTATGCGAGTACGGCACCAGCACTGGCTCTGCGCACCTGGGCTTCTTTTCACCACGGCAGTGGCTTTTGATTAAGGATGCATGCGCTGTCCTCTCGCCATTTGAGGAGGCCACAAGGATGGTCAGCCGGGACAGCGCATGCATCAGTGACACCCTACCGGTACTGTTTTTGTTGGAGCACACTCTGCGTGGCATTATGGACAGGGCACTGGAGGCAGAGCAGCAGGAGGAAGAGGAGGACTTCCTTGCCTCTCAACGCCCCCTTTATCCTGAGAATCCTGACCCCATTATGCCTAGCTCCCAGAGGCCCGAGCAGGATCCAGGGGTGGAAGAGGAGGAGGAGGACGGTTCTGCGGGAACTTTTGCAGGGTTTGAGGAGGAGGAGGAGGAAGACATGCGGCAATCTGCAAGGCCTAGTTTGACTCCCTCGGGACACTTTGGAGTAGTACGTGGCTGGGAGGAGGAGGAGCCCGTTGAAGATAATGTCGTTATGAGTGACCCCGAGGAGTCAGCTTCTCAGGCCTTCGCTAATTTGCGACGCATGGGAAACATCATGCTTCAGAGCCTGCGAAAGGACCCCAGAATCAAGGCCATTAAAGAGACTAACCACTATTGGTTGGCCATCCTACTTGACCCCCGGTACAAGTGTAAAGTCTCGGAGCTTTTCCCATCCACCCAGAGAGTCCACAGGATCAAATCCCTTGAGGACAGTCTCAAGAGGAATCTGGTGAACATGTTCCCCGACTCCCGTAGGGTGCAGGGGCGGGCACAACCTACCATGGATTCTACTGGTGGTCACGAGAGGAGCGTTGGAGAAGGCGTGCGGTTGACGGATGCCTTTCGGTCTTTTTTTAGTCCTCACCGCCCAGGCCTCTCAGCTGCCACATCGCATCGACAGCGTCTGCATCACATGGTGGACGATTACGTGAGGGCACAAAGTGACACAGAGGGCTTTTCATGTGACGAATCCGATCCACTGGCATACTGGGTCTTACGATTAGACCACTGGCCAGAACTGGCCCAGTATGCCATGGAGTTGTTGGCCTGCCCTGCTTCCAGTGTCCTATCGGAACGGGCATTCAACGCAGCAGGAGGATTCGTCACAGACCACCAATCGAGACTCTCCACCGACTCAGTCGACCGTTTGACATTCATTAAAATGAATCAGTCGTGGATATCAAGCTTTGATGCACCTGATGCAGACCTTGTAGACTAGGCTATCATTGTGATGTGGCAGTTGAGCCTCAGTTTAAGCCTGGACCATAGTGCCACCCTCAAACCCTCCTCTCATTCTCTTTACGTTCACAGAACCTCATTTTGGTTATAACAAAAACTACAATGTTTGCGCACCTGTTCCACAGGTGCACACCTTTACAATTTTTGGGCCACCTTCAACACCAGCTCTTTGGGGTTAAGGTGGGGAGGCTATGCTAAAACAAAAACTACAATGTTTGTGCACCTGTTCCACAGGGGCACACCTTTACAATTTTTGGGCCTCCTTCAACACCAGCTCTTTGGGGTTAAGGTGGGGAGGCTATGCTAAAACAAAAACTACAATGTTTGCGCACCTGTTCCACAGGTGCACACCTTTACAATTTTTGGGCCTCCTTCAACACCAGCTCTTTGGGGTTAAGGTGGGGAGGCTATGCTAAACAAAAACTACCATGTTTGCGAACCTGTTCCACAGGTGCACACCTTTACAATTTTTGGGCCTCCTTCAAAGCCAGCTCTTTGGGGTTATGGTGGGGAGGCTCCGCCAACACCAAAACTACCATGTTTGCGCACCTGTTCCACATGTGCACACCTTCATAATTTTTACGCCTTCTTCAACACCAGCTCTTTGGGCTTACAGTGGTATGGCTCCGCCAACACCCAAACAACAATTTTTGCGCACCTGTCACACAGATGCATATCATTGTAATTTTTTTCCTTACAAAGGCAATTATTGCCTTCATTACCAGCACTTTCATAGGGATATGGTGTCAAGGCATCGTCCGCACCACCAAATGCCCAATTTTTAAGCATCCTTTACTTCTATTCAAAGTCAAGAGACAACAGTATTCATCCAAAACATCTCTAATCTTGTTCACTGTGCACTACATTGTGGCCCCTAACCCTAACCCTCAATGTATCCGTGCATATATGTCTGTTTCTTGTGAGAATTCAAGTTAAAGTGCACCAAACACCATTTTACATGAAATAAAGTGCAATTACATACATCTTTGGACTTCTTGAAACATTTGGTAATAATAGCCCCATTGTGGAAATACACCCGTTAATTATATGCACATTTAAAGAGACAGCACCTTTTTCCAAAAAAAACTCTAATCTTGTTCCCAGTGCACTGCATTATGTCCCCATCATACACATTGGCTGTGCCGTTGATTAGGAGCAAAAGAAAGGTGCGGTTAAGCAAAAAAGTCATTTTTGAAGGTTTGGTATGCTGTAATTCTGGTTCTGGACATGCTACAGAGCTGAAACTTCACAGGTACACCTTTTAGACCCCCCAGACACTAAATCCAAAGAAATATCTTTTTTTTTTTTTTTTTTTTAATTTTTTCAATAATTGGCTCTCTATCAAAAACGACAATTTTTAAGAACTTTTTTTTGTGTGATTAATAGTCCCTGGGGCATGACCCAGAACCCTAGGCACTTTTTAGGGGCATTTATTGGGTTTTAGGGCTTAAAAATTGTGTTTTTTGATTCCAGAAGTTCGAGTCCCATTGATTTCAATGGGGTTCTGAAATCCGAACCGAACTTTCGGGAAGTTCGGGTGTTCTGGTCGAACCGAACTTTTCAAAAGTTCGATCATCCCTAATGATGAAATGATTGAACAATTGGTGGTCCCTAAACCTTACAGAAAGGTGGTACTGGAACTCGCCCATGGAAACCTGCTAGGTGGTCATTTAGGTGTTGATAAAACTACTGAAAAAGTAGTAAGCAGGTTTTACTGGTGTCAAGAATGGGTTCATCTGCTGGTGGTACTGTGGCTCCCAGATCTGTAGGTTGTAGTTTTGGTGTCCACCAGCAGGTGTCTCTTGGAGGATATTTACACTGAAAAACTACAAAACGGGGGTGCGCATGCTCACACGCCGAAAACCAATAGGAGAGCAAAATACCTTACACAATGGTTTTGATAAATAATAGGAGTCAAACATGTGTTGTGTTATATATACCTGTAGGATGGGGTACATAGGTATTAGAGATATAATAAATTCCCAATATTTAGAAGAATGGAGATAAATATTCAAAGGTAAGGCAATATGGCTGGCTAATTACTGTGGTATGGTGCCATGCATCCAAGCCACTTGTTTGTCTCATTTAAAAGATATATAAAAATTCAATCCTGAGAAGTTCATGATTGGTAATAAAATTACAAGCTCTTATAGGTGACAGTACCTCTCTACCTTTCTCCTGCAAAATATCAATATCTGGCTTGTTAGATGTAATAGTAAAGTGCTGGCTCTAGTGTGCAAAAAACTACTGTGAGTATTGACTATAATAAAGTGCTGATAAATAGTGAAAAACTCAATATGTACTTGTCACAGTGCTTAAACAGTGCAATAAATAAATAATGTGTATAATACCTTAAAGTGCTGACAAAAATGCTAAACTTGTTGTGTATACAAATGTCCCAATAAAGTTTACTTATATGAAATAAATTAAGTTCATATGTAAATAACATACACTATACAATAAATACATTAATTTGAAAGAAATTAAATAAATTCATTAAATATAATAGTGCTTCAATAGTGAACTGTGATCCAAAATAAGTTCATGATATAAGTGTAGAAGTTGATTTTCTTTGATCAGGTGCTCCAGTGGATAATAGGTGATAATTAATACCTCTTACCAGATTTTACTAGGTCACACAGACCTCAATTGCCTTTGATCCTGATTATATGGGTGGATCAGACCATTAAGACTCCTTCATTCCTCACTATTGGTTTGTGTAATATCATAAAATGATTTAGAGATGATAGGAAAATAGAATTCTCCTTCTCCTCACCCCTCCTTTTATTTTCTCTTATTGATGTGTTTTGAGCCCAAATGCAGGGAGACAAATGTGAAGCCAAAATATAGTGTAATACTGTATTTATTAAGATTTAAAAAAACACTTAAAAATTGGCTGCTTACATTTTGTTGTGCCCACCTGGCACAGGGCAATGCGCATTGGTTGCTACTGGGATCGAGGGCACTGGATATGTGTTATCCTAATGCTCACTGTTAAGGTTTTCTGTTTCCCTTGTAGCATGGCAGCGGTCTCAAGTCTGAGTGTCAAAAATGTCACTTAGGGGTCCGATCTGTCTGCCGCAAGGTCGCAGTCCCGCTAAAAATCGCTGATCGCTGCCATCACAAGTAAAAAAAAAAACAATAAAAATTACATAAATCTTTCCTGTAGTTAGTAGACGCAATAACTTTTGCGCAAAGCAATCAAAATCAGCTTATTGCATTTTTTTTTTTTTTTACCAAAAATATGTAGCAGAAAACAAATTGGCCTAAAATGTTAAAAAATTTAGATTTTTTAATTTTTTTTTTGGGGGGGGGGATGTCCTATAGCAGAATGTGAATTTTTTTTTTTTTTTTTTTCAAAATTGTCACTTTTTTTTTGTTTATAGCGCAAAAAATAAAAATTGCAGAGGTGATCAAATACCACCAAAAGAAAGCTCTATTTATGGTAAAAAAAAAGACGTAAATTTTTTTTGTGTACAGTGTTGCACAACCGTGCAATTGTCCATTAAAATAACGCAGTGCCAAATCGCAAGATAGGGCCTGGTCAGGAAGGGGGCAAATCCTTCCGGTCTTAAAGTGGTTAAAGAAATTTTTCATTATTATTATTTCACTTTAAGCATCAGTAAATCACTGCTCATTTAAAAAGGATCTTTTCTACAAACATTTTTTTCATTGATACATATATACAGTACATTTCCCCCAGGGCAGTACCCGAACCCCCAAACCCTTTGTGTGCCCAATAACTTGCAAATAAGCACTTAAAATGGGTACTTTTGTTTTTTTTGTCCAGTCCCATAGACTAATAAGGTTCTTTGTACAGCTCCAAACTTTTGCGATTTTCCAAAGTTCTGGCACAAACTGAACAGATGGCCATTTTGCCCATCTCTAGCAACAACTAAAAAAAAAAAAAAAAAAAGGAATGTTGCTTCTGTATGTAAGCCAATAAATTATGTAACATTACAAGAACATATTACACACACATTGATTTATTGTGATGCCAAAATATGGTGTCAATGATGCTGTCCAGGAGAATCCTCCTGTTCTGTCACATCACATATAACTTAAAGGAATTTTCCAAGCATGTAATTTGGAGATTTTGTGTTTCTTCCAGATCAAACTTGAAGTTGCAAAAATGCCCTCTGCTAGCTGAACAATGTCTCTTACATTTCTTTCTACTTTGGTACATGTCCCTCCTAGCAAAACCCAGCTTCTTATGACCTTTCTTTGCAAATACCTTTTCTAACCTTGAAAATGGAAGGAATCGATTTTAAAGATTCCCAAAAGTTAACAATTTCTGGAATTTGTGATGAGTTTGATAAATTTCCCATGAATTAAAGTTCTTGCCAATAAAAGCGTTCACTGGAAAGAAGAAGATAAATGGGGCCATAAGGCCACAAAGAAAAAACAAAGAATCCGGAGACTGAAACCCCAAAAGAGCTGGAATCTAAATGAATGGCCTCAGAGGCAGGAGAGGTAAGTATATACCAAATCTTTTTTTTTTTTTTTTCAAATCATTTTTAATAATTTTCTTCACAGTTACAAAAGAAAAAAAGAAAAATCAGTTTTCCAAATATTACAAAATCATAATTTCTCCCCTTATCTCCCCCTCTGCTTATCTCCCCAGTTCCCTTAAATTTATCCCATTCCAGAATTGCAGTCCTACTTCTCCTTTCTTAAGTATATTAGCATGTCCCACTCTTTAGTCACTCCCCTAATCTTTCCATAGATCTATGGAATCTCTTTTTTTTTTTTAAAGTCAATCCATTTTCTCCACGTATTTGAAAAGCAGTCTACTTGTTCTTTGTCTCTACTGCGCAAGTATTCCATATCTAATATGTATTCTACTCTGCCACACCATTCCCTTATGGCAGGGGCTTCTGTTTCAAGCCATTTTTTGGGATAGTCCCCTTCGCTGCATTAAGCAGGTTTGGGACTAAGGAATTTCTGTAATGTTTTAAAGATCTATTTGTTCTATGAAATAGACATATCCAGGTGTCACCCGTCATAATATCACCGGTAATTTTATTGACAAGTTGTTGTATCTTTAACCAATACTCCCGGATATTGGGACATTCCCACCAGACATGAATCCTTGTGCCCACCATCTGATAGCCCCGCCACCAACACAGATTTGACTTCACTGGCTGACAGCTGTATGCTATAACCGGTGTTATATACCATCTCGAGAGACACTTATAATTCATCTCAATGGGGTTTATGTCTCTAGCAGTGCAGTGTGCGGCTCTCAACACAATTCTCTCCTCATGCTCATTCAAACCAAACCCTTATTCTCTTTCCCAACTTTCCATAAATGTAAGTTTCCTCATTCCCACCAGATCAGTTAATGTCTTATATATCTGAGACAAACCATGTCTTATTTTTGTTGACAGATTACAGAGTTTTCCACAAGGTTCAATTCTTTTTCTGATCTGATGGGTTGGGCAAAAACCTACAAAGTTTTTTAAATGGATTTTAACTCCAATTATTTAGTGCCAACCTGTCCATTGTGTTTAATTTGTGAAATTATCTAATTTTTCTAAATCAGAGGTGCGTATCAATCATGAAGATCTTAATCAATATGCACAAGCAGCGCTATGACCATAGTAAAACTTAGTCCAAATAAATAAATAAATATCTCTAAAATCACATGTATCACACATAAAATAGAGACAAAGTCCAATCATGGAAAAGTCAGTCACAAACAGAGTTCTTGCACGGTCCCAGTGAGGGGTGTATCTCCGGTATGGAACATAAGTTGTCACTGTGTCTATGTGCCCTTTTTTTACTCCCTCCCAAGCACTACGTCTATGAGGATATCACAGCCGTGAGTAGGGCTCTCAGAGCTTGAATATCTGGATGGTCTGGACGTGATTATATTATCCTTACAGGCTCATATTGCAGAGGGATCTGGTAAGCGTGTATACTTTGGGTGTTTTACACGTGGTGAGGTGGAGGGACACAGTGACAACTTATGTTCCATACCGGAGATACACCGCTCACTGGGACCCTGCAAGAACTCTGTTTGTGACTGACTTTTCCATGATTGGACTTTGTCTCTGTTTTATGTGTGATACATGTGATTTTAGAGATATTTATTTATTTATTTATTTGGACTAAGTTTTACTTTGGTCATAGCGCTACTTGTGCATATTGATTAAGATCTTCATGATTGATACGCACCTCTGATTTATTTTTTGAGTTGTTTTAGGCGGCAGCTGTTTGAGTTTAATTGTTTGTGTGACATTGCAAACCACCTATTGGTAGTGCAGAGCGCTGGGTGATTGAGTTTTAAGCGTAGCTTGGTTCTCAGTCCTTTTATAGATCTAATTTTTCTATTATGTGTTATTTCTTTTAGTCACAAATCCCCTATCCCACCACCAAACTTTATCTCTATTTTGTATTAAAAATGTTGTGCTAGAGAGTTGTATTTCCCCCCGGGCGGGCGGTCGGCCTGTATAGCATATCCCAAGTCTTATATACAGCTCTCGTTATTTAATGTGTATCTTTGTGTATTTCCCTTTACTTTGGTGGGGTCCGAATGTTCGTATCCAATTGTGCTTGATTCAACGTGATTTCCAACATGACCCATCTTTTTTCAGAGTTTTTTTTTTTCCATTCTATCATCACTGGTGCTGTGTGGTATATTTTAATGTCAGGTGCTGCTAGTCTCCCCCTGTGTCTTATTTCTGTTTCAAACAATTTATTGAAGATAACAAATGTATTACAGCGTTTAACATGCAGTAAAGAGTTACAGAGATGCAACCATTAACTTACAGGGTACAGAGAGCAAAGTAAAAACATCAGTCGTAACCTCATGACAACCTCGGTAGGTGTTAACAAAGGCCGTGAACAAACGTGGGATCTGGGGATAGAGAGAAACAGATGGAGCTCGCCTCCCGGGCACCCCATAGAGGGAACTAGCTGTGCCCGGGGGGAGAGGGGTGGTCAACAAGCACTCGCCAAATAGCGAGGCAACTTCATGAGGGTAATCAGATCCTGGAGGGGGGAAGCAAGGTACAAACAGGGCTGTCTTGGGCTGGGACCTAGACAGCTGGAACCTGAGGTTTCGAGTAGCGGGCAGGGGGGAACATAGCTCTCTGTCAACATATAGTAAAATACAAAATTATGCAGCGCTAGCAACAATAAAATATAACAAGTATAATTTTTTATAAGGTGATAAAAAAGTGATAAAAAAACGTTCCGTCCTGTCCGCAACCAGAAAGGATGTATTTCCGGTTGCGGACAGGACGGAACGTCACTTCCAGTCAGGAACTTCCTGCTCGTGGAACGCACGCCGAGAGCTGCGAACACGAGTTGATGTGTATATGCCCTAAACTTTTATTGGTTTGTAAGTATTGACTTGGCTTTATGATAGAATTAAACCAGTTCTGACTTACTTCACCATGTATGGCCTCTTTTCTATCTAATGGTGGAAGCGGGAGCGGACCCATTTATGTCTATGGAGAAATTTCTTTGAGAGATTGGAACCAACAAGGGCTACTGTGCAATAACTCATAAGGCTTCTATTTATTGGCGATTTGGTGAGTGGGGAACCGAGAGGGGCACCTGTCACCTTTGGAGCACTTTATGTATTTGGCACTTCAGCACTTTATCTTTGGATCACGTCTAAGGACTATATTTTTATAATAATTTATTGGATCACGTCCAAGGACTATAATTTATTCACACTGTATTTTTATGGATTTATTACAAGATTTCTAGCACTTGAGCACTTTTTTTATCACTTTTTTATCACCTTATAAAAAATTATACTTGTTATATTTTATTGTTGCTAGCGCTGCATAATTTTGTATTTTACTGTTTTACCTAAGATTAACTTAGTGTGGCAGCAGCTGCATATTATTTGATCACCTTTATATCACAATATATTTGACTACATATTTATTTAGGAGTGCGGGTTTAAATTAGTTTATTTATCTCTGTCAACATATAACCAGTGGTTGAACAATAGTGGATGAACCAGAAAAGAACATTGTCGTATAACAATAGATAGCAGTAATGAAAAAGAGAGGTGGGGGGGAGGAGGGGAATACAGCAGGAGAGGAGACAGGAGGGTGGGAGAAAGAGGGGGCGTGGGGGGAGGACAAGTCGCCGGAGGGGGAGCCAGAAATAAGTGGAGTGTTCCGTGCAAAGCTTTGGTAGCCGATTAAGGTAGCAACAGGGGTACGTCAAAGTTGGGGGGCAGGTAATGGGTTACCCAGGGGTGCCAAAGTTTATCAAACTTCTCCACCTTATCAGTTAAGATCGCTTCTATTTTGGCATGGATCATCGCGTTGGTGACTCTATGCTTAAGTTCTGGCAAAGGCAAGTTAGGTGTTTTCCACGCTTTCGCTATAGTTTGTTTGGCTGCCGTGGTGACCTGCAGGAATAGCTTATGTCTAAATTTAGAAACATTGTCTGGTTTCAGGTTCAATAGAGCTAGGGAGGGATCCGGGGAGAGGGGCACTTCCGTAAGGGTGGAAAGGATACGAAAGACCGCTCGCCAAAACGTTTGAAATTTAGGGCAAGTCCACCAGATGTGCATGTGTGTGCCTACAGCTGAGCAACCTCGGAAGCATACTGGGGGGTATGTGTGTAAGAATTTTGTAATGCGCGCTGGCACTAGGTACCAGCGCATCAGAACTTTGTAATTCGTCTCAGAGGCCACCACATTTTGTGAGGCAGCCTTCGTCGTCTGCCAAATATGTGACCAATCTGCAGGGTCAAGCGTAATTCCCAAATCCTGTTCCCATTTAACAGTGTACGGGGGAGGAGCACGATTCGGGGGGTCCGAGAGTCTGGAATAGAGCATGGAGATCAAGCCACGGGTATGTGGGTCATGAAGGCAAACGAAGGAGGTCAGGGTGGGCAAGGAAGTGCCGGTGCGAAGGCATGGAGTTAGGAAGTGTTTAATCTGTAGATAGTGGAAGATTTCAGAGTCTGGGAGCCTATGCGTGTCTTTAAGTGTTTGGAAGGTCTTGAAGGCATCAAACAGGATTAGGGAGTGGGCCCTATCTAGGCCGACCAGAGCCCTGTGGAATGAGGATGGAGAGTCCCAGGCTGGGGGAAAAGATGGGTTATTTAGAAAGGACAATAGAGGGTTGTGGGGTGACTGGAGTTTGTATTTGAATTTCAGTGTGTTCCAAAGATGAAGAGAATGGCACAAGATAGGGTTAGTTAATGAGCAACGGTCTGATGGTGCTAGCCACAACAGGTTGGCTACAGAAAGGGGATCACATTCTACCGCTTCAAGGGACACCCAAAGGGGAACTTCTTGGGTGGCATGCCACTTGGGTAACTGTGCCAATTGAGCCACTTTATAATATTTGGCAAATTGGGGAACCCTCCCTGCAGCTTGTGGAGGTAGAGGACCCTACGGGGTATCCTGGGCCTGGTTTTGCCCCAGATGAAAGAAAAGGTTCTGCGCTGGAGTTGCCGTAGGTAATAAGAGGGGACCGATATAGGCAAGACAATGAACAAGTACAGTATTTTAGGCAGCAAGGCCATTTTAGCTACAGTGATGCGGCCCAACCAGGCTATAGGTAAAGGAGCCCATGTTTCCATGAGTTTAGTGAGATGACGCAGCATGGGAGGGTAGTTGGCCGTGAAAAGTTCCAGCGGATCTGCCGTGAGCTTAATTCCCAGCTAGGGAATGTGATGAGTAGCCCAGTTAAAGGGAAGCACTGACTGCAATTGCTGGAGGAGGGGGGGCAAGGAGATGTTAAGAGCCTTCGATTTTCGGGGGTTGACGACCAGTCCAGAAATCGCAGCAAATTGTTGTAGGAAAACAAGGAGATTGGGGGTGGAGGTTAGCGGGGATGTGAGGAACAGGAGGATATCATCCGCAAATAAGCACAATTTGTGGTGATGTCCTCCTATTTCCAAGCCTCTAATATCAGGACAAGCACAAATTTTCTGGGCTAGGGGTTCAATTGCGAGGGCGAAGAGGAGAGGGGACACCCTTGTCTGGTGCCGCAGCCTATAGGGAAGGTGGAAGATCGAAATCCTGCATAACAAACATAGGCTGAGGGCGAAGAATACAGTGAGGAAATCCAGGCTAAAAAGTGGGGCCAAAAACCCCACGTGCGGAGCACAGTCTGCAGGTACTGCCAAGATAGGGTGTCAAAAGCTTTTCTAATGTCGAGGGAGACAAAGTATGTGGGGACTTTACGACGACGGGCCTGGTACACTAGGTGTATCGCTCTTCGCACGTTGTCACTAGCCTGCCGGCAGGGGACGAAACCTGTTTGGTCCCTGTGCACTAAAGATCCTACTATCTGGCTGAGGCGTGCCGCTAGGATTTTGGCCATGATCTTAACGTCAATGTTAAGAAGGGATATCGGGCGGTAATTGGCCCAGGAGGAGTCGTCAGTCTGTGGTTTAGGGATCATCGAGATAGCTGCGGTGAGGGAATCAGAACCAAAGGAGTGACCTTTGAGCACGAAGTTGTAAGCCTTGGTAAGCATAGGGGTCAGGAGGTCAGAGAAACGTTTATAATAAGAGGCTGTAAACCCATCAGGACCTGGTCTTTTATTGAGTTTAAGAGTTTTGATTGCATTACGAATTTCGAGGTCCGAGATGGGTGAGTCAAGAGTATCTCGTTGCGAAGCAGATAAGGTGGGCAAGTCGAGGTCAGAGAGGAAGTCAGAAGTTCGTGTGTCAGAGGGGGGTTGAGGAGGAGAGTAGTGCTTGGAAAGGTGTTGACGAAACGTCTCTAAGATCTTGACCGGATTGCTAGTGTGGGTTGTAGGGGAGGTTTTAAGGCGTATTGGTTTTCGGATGACAGTGGCATTGCGAAGGGACAAAGCCAAAAATGTATCAGGTTTATTGGCTTTAGTGTAAAACCTGTGGTGAGAGCGTCGCAGTTGCTTCTCAGCTGAATCAGTGAGAAAAAGATCCAGTTCCAATGCGGCCTTGTCGAGGGCAAGTCTAGTGTCTGGGGTGGGGTGTGATTGGTACTGGTCATAAACACCAGTGTAGGCTGAGTTCAGGGTGTGATAGAGATGTCGGCGTTCCTTTTTGCGGCGGGAGGCCAGGCTAATGAGAGTGCCGCGGATGACCGACTTGTGTGCTTCCCAAAGCGTAAGTGGTATAACTTCAGTGGTGTCATTATGGGCGACATAGTCCTTAAGTGCTCCGGCTATCTCCAGTCTGTGGGAAGGGTGTGTTAGGAGGGTGTCGTTCAACGACCAGGGGAAGGAGCGCTGTTTGGGTATCAGGGAGTTGAAGGTGGAGATTACTGCGTTATGGTCAGACCAGGGGATCGGGAGGATCGAGGAAGCCAAGAGAGAGGGAGAAGTCGCTATGGAGGTAAGTATATGATCAATACGCGAGGATGTCTTGTGCGGGTTGGAATAAAAAGTATACTGTCGTTTGAACGGGTTATGTTCGCGCCACGTGTCGATTAGAGAGTGGGCGTGGAGTAGTTGTTGAAAGGTGAGTCTACCTGTGGACTGCGAGGGTGTAGCTGGGGATTTGTCCAGGAAAGGATATAGGACCTGATTGGAATCTCCACAGAGAATAAGTGTGCCTTTTTTGTGCTCCGCAGTGATTTGAAGAAAGTGTGAGAGAAAGCCATGGGGGTTTACATTAGGTGCATAGTAGGAAGCTAGGGTTACCTCCGTATCCAGTAAGGTGCCAATGAGTATAAGGTACCTGCCTTCAGGGTCTGCAATGGATGAATGGAGTGTGAATGGCGCCGTTCTGTGGAAAGCTATCAAAACCCCTCTCTTCTTAACTGAGGCAAAAGCTGTAAAAAATTGAGGATAAGGGGAAGTTAGGTATTTGGGAGTATGCGAGGTTGAAAAGTGCGTCTCCTGGAGGCAAGCTACATGTACATCAAGGGAGGCCAATGAGCGAAAGGCCTTGCGCCTTTTTTGTGGAGAGTTGAGACCCTGCACATTGAGGGTCAATACATTCAAGGAGGCCATCGCATAGGTGTGGGACGGGATTCTAGATCAAGGATCAGTGGTATAACAACGGGAACCCCCCGGCGAGTGGGAGGGGAGAGGGGGGGAGGAGGGGGCGAAAGAAGGCTCAGACAAGGAAGAAAAAGGGAGGAAAGAAGAGACACTGGATGCAGCAGACATATCAGATCAGTACAAGCAAGAAATCAAAAAACACAAAATAAAAAACCAAAAACATTTTCCGTCAACGTAGAGGGGGACCGCCTACGCTGAGGGAGGTGGGCCACCACAGGAAGTCTCCCAGAGGAGGGTTCCGGTGGCGGGTAGGGGCAGCAGTGGTAGCCGACGGGTGACAGATCCGCCCGTGGGCGAGAGAAGGTGATTGAGTCTGTGTTGGTGACCAGGAGAGACTCTGGTTAATAGAAGGAGGAGCAACCGTGTGAGGGTGCAGCATGAACAGTAGGAGTGAACAAAATGCTAAGAAACATACAAGCATTTATAAGCAAGAAACTCAAAAGTAGAATCAAAATAAAAGTGTGGGGGGGGGAGAAAGGGTCCATCGTTGTCCCCATCAGGAGGGACTCTAGTAGTAAAGGAGGAAAGGGAGTTCCCGGCGGGAATATGGTTACCGTGAATACCGTCCAGACTGTGTAGTTGCTGTTAGGCTGGTCGGGCGTAGTGATGAGTCGGTGATCCGTGGTCCGGTGCCGTCTGATGAGAGATCCAGGGTCTGCCGGAAGAAGTCTGTGAAGCTGGCCTGGAAAGCAAAGTCAGTCTAGTAGATAAACAAAAAGAAAAAGGGGAATAGAAAAAAAAATTTGAAGTTAGCAGGTGTAGAACCGAGTGGCGGGAGTCACTCAAGGTAGGTGATGCGAAAGAGGCAGGGACTCATGCAGATGGGGCTCTCAGTCCATCGAGTCCATAAATGCAGGCAGGGGGGAGATGTGCCGGCTCCGCTTAGGGGTAGTGGGCGTAGTGGTGGTAGGTTTCAGAGGGGAGCGGGAAGCAGAGCGTCTGCGCTGTTGTTGAGTGGTGGGAGTCACAGGGGCTGAGGTCAGGTGCAGTTCCTGGAGGAGCTGTTGGAGGTCATCAGTGGTCTTGCAAGTGTGTTTGCGGCCCTGGTAGGTGAAGCGCAAAGAAAAGGGGAAGCCCCAGGAGTAAATGATATGGTGTTGTTGGAGAATTTGTAAAAGGGGTTTGAACGCCCTACGCTTGGTAATAGTAGCCTTGCAGAGATCATTTAAGAGCTGGTATGTGTAGCCCTTGAAATGGAGGGTATCTTTCAGCCTTGCAGCTTGAAGGAGTTGTTCCTTAGTTTGGTAAAAATGGAGCTTGTCTATGATATCCCTGGGAGGTCCCTCAGATTTGCGGGGGGCCAAAGCCCTGTGTATGCGGTCCATCTCCAGGCGTTCAATAGGGATGGAGGGGGAGAGTTCCTGGAAGAGGGCAGTCACAGTGGATTGTAAGTCCACCACAGTTTCAGGGATCCCCCGAATCCTGATATTGGAGCGTCGAGCCCTGTTCTCCTGGTCCTCCAATTGTGCTTGTAAAAGTTGGTTTTCCTCCCTGAGGGCCTCTAGCTCGTCAGAGTGGTGAGAGAAACTGACTTCAAGTTCGTCTGCCCTGAGTTCTAGGTCAGCGGTGCGCTGGCCCAGCTCTCTGATTTCTTTAGTGAGCCTGTCAGTTATCTGGTCTGAGGTGTGCTTGAGGGCCTTATGGAGGATGCGCTCAAAATTCTGCATCATAGCAGTCTCTGAGGGGCCGTATGCTGCAGCAGCCCCCTGAGTGGGTGAAAAGTCGGTGTCTGACTCACCTTCATCGGGGTGAGGTAAATTGATCCTGGGGGTCCTGGATTTGCCGGCTCCGGCGCGGGAGACAAGCGGCGGCGCCATCTTGGATGATGCCCTGACCAGGACATCACCAATATTGCGGCTCTTAATCTTTGATTTGGCGCCTCCCGAGACCATGGCGGGGTGGAGGAGGGTTGCAGGAGCCTGAGGGGTGCGATCGGTTTGCTGACTGTGCGGCTGGTTACTGTGGAGAGCGGCGGGCTGTCAGCGTTCGGAGCGGAGCTCAGTCAGACATGTCTGACTCGGCGAGTTCCGCACATGCGCCCCTCCCTGTGTCTTATTTCTACTAAGAGCCGCATACTGTACCCTAAGTTTTTTCCCCTGCCATATGAAATTTAACAACATTGTTCTTATTGTTTTAAAATATGCCGAAGGGAATGGCAATAGCTAACATTTGAAATCTGTATAGTATTTTGATTTTCAAATAAAGGTGTTATATTTATCCCTAAATATTTTAGTTTAGATTTAGCCCAAGTAAATGGTATTGCCTTCTGCAGAGCCTGCTCTTCTTTTTTATTCAGTCTGAAGTTTCGAATTTCTGATTTTATTGGGTTTATCTTAAAGTTTCAGACTCTCTTTAATTCTTTGATAATATTTGGGAGGCTTATTCTAGGATTACTAATAAAAAAATAAAAAAAATTACATTATTTGCGTATGCTGCTATTTTATGTTCTTCCTGACCAATCTTCACTCCTTTTATGTCTACGTTATTCCTTAACCAGTTCTGGACCAGAAGATTTCCCCCCTTAATGACCAGGCCCTATTTTGAGATTTGGCACTACGTTACTTTAACAGACATATGCGCGGTCGTGCAACGCTGTACCCAAATAAAATTGATTTCCTTTTTTTCCCATAACTAGAGCTTTCATTTGGTGGTATTTGATCACCTGTGCAATTTTTTTTTTTTTTTTGCGCTATAAACAAAAAAGAGTGACAATTTAGAAAAAAAAAACAATATTTTTCACATTCTGCTATATAACATTCCCCAAAAAAATTTAAAAATCAAACTTTTTTAACATTTTAGGCCAATTTGTTTTCTTCTACATATTTTTGGTAAAAAAAATTGCAATAAGCGTATTTTGATTGGTTTGCGCAAAAGTTATTGCGTCTACTAACTACGGGAAAGATTTATGTCTTTTTTTTTTTTACTAGTAATGGCGGCGATCTGTGATTTTTTTTGCGGGACTGCAACATTGCGGTGGACAGATCGGACCCCTAACTGACATTTTTGACACTTTTGGGGGTACCAGTGACATTACTACAGTAAGTGCTAAAAATATGCACTGTTACTGTAATAATGACACTGGCAGGGAAGGGGTTAACCCTGTGGGTGATCAAGGGGTTAAATGTAAGCCTAGGGGAGTGATTCTAACTGTGGGGGGGGGGTGGGCTTGTGAAATTATTACAGAGACATGTGATCCTACATAGCAGGATCACATGGTCTCTGTGATCATTGCAGGGAGAAGGACGGTCGGCTATGTTTATATCAGCTGCCCATCCTTCTCTCTCAGCGGGGAGAGATCACCGGTGTCAGGCGGCAATCGGAGCCGTCTGACACACACGCCGGCTTCCTCGCTGACGAGACTGCATGGATCCATTCTCACATCACGGATCGGGTGGACAGATTACTGGGTGGGGATGGGGAAGACCCAGCTGTCATGGTACACGTGGGTACCAATGACATAGGCAGAGGAAGATTGAGAGTCCTAAACGATTTCAGGGACTTAGGAGCTAAGTTGAGGACTAGGACCTCCGAGGTAGTATTTTCAGAAATACTACCTGTACCTCGAGCCACACCAGAGAGGCAGCAGGAGATTAGGGAAGTTAACAAGTGGCTGAGGAGCTGGTGTAGTAAGGAGGGTTTTGGGTTCCTGGAGAACTGGGCTGACTTCTCAGTCGGCCACCAGCTCTATGGTAGGGATGGATTGCACCTAAATGGGGAGGGAGCAACTGTACTGGGTGAGAAGATGGCCGAAAAGTTAGAGAGGCTATTAAACTAGGTGATGGGGGGAGGGCACAGATGTAGAATTAGCCAGTGAAAAGGAAGATCCAGAGGGCAGAAATGGGGACATTAGCGGTAGGGTGTTCGGAGCTCTTAAACCCAGGGGGGGGGGGGGGGGTATGGGGAAAAATCACAAGAGCAGCCTAAAAACATCAAATGAGGATATTTGTAACCGATCAAAATTACGAGGCTTGTATACCAATGCCAGAAGCCTGGCCAACAAGATGGGAGAGCTGGAGCTGCTGATGTTTGAGGAGGAGTTAGATTTTGTGGGGTTAACAGAGACTTGGTTTGACAGCTCTCATGACTGGATGGCGACCATTCAGGGGTATTCCCTTTATCGCAGAGATAGAGAAGGTAAAAAAGGGGTAGGGGTATGTCTGTATATTAAGAACAGTGTACAGGTAAATATGAGGGATGTTATTAATAATGGAGCTATGGACGAGGAAGAATCCCTATGGGTAGAACTTCAAAGGGAAGGCACTGTGGGGAAGGTAATATTGGGTGTATGCTATAGGCCCCCCAACCAGAGGGAGGAGGGGGTGGCGGACCTCCTTTTACATATAGGATTGGCAGCAAGGATGGGAAATGTCATTATAATGGGGGACTTTAATTATCCAGATATAGACTGGGCAGAAGGAACCGCGCATTCAGCCAAGGCTCGGCAGTTCCTAAGTGTTTTGCAGGACAATTTCATGGGTCAGATGGTGAATGCACCGACAAGAAACAATGCGGTACTTGACCTACTGATTACCAACAATACAGACCTGATCACGGATATAGAAATACGGGACAACTTAGGAAACAGTGACCATAGGTTTCAGTATTAATTACAGTAATAGGAAACACAAGGGCAATATAAGGACACTGAATTTCAAAAGAGCCAATTTCCCAAAACTGCGCTCTCTGCTAGAAAATATCAAATGGGATAGAACCCTGGGAACAAAGAACACGGAGGAAAAATGAGAGTGCTTCAAGAGCATACTAAACAAAGGGATTGGCCAGTGCATTCCAAAGGGAAATACATTTAAAAGAGCAAAACTAAACCCTGGGTGGCTAAACTCCAACATAAAAATGCATATTAATACTAAAGAAAAGGCCTTCAAAAAATACAATGCTGAGGGGTCATTGGCAGCATTCAAGCATTACAAAGAGTGTAATAAGAAATGTAAAGACGAAATCAGGGCGGCTAAAGTAGAACACGAGAGACATATAGCGGAAGAGAGTAAAAAGAACCCCAAGAAATTCTTAAAGTATATAAACAGTAAGAAAGTGAGGCCAGAACGCATTGGCCCCATAAAAGACGATAAGGGAGTTTTGGCCACAGAGGAAAGGGAAAAGGCGAAAGTGTTAAATAATTTCTTCTCTTCAGTCTTCACAAAAGAATTGGGGGGCTACACTAACCCAGCTTGTAAGGCCAAACTAAACAACACACCTCAGGAAATACCGCCATGGCAAACAGAAGATAGACTTAGAACTAAACTAGAGAAACTTAACATAAATAAATCACCGGATGGCTTGCACCCGGGGTTCCGGACCGGATGGCTTGCACCCGAGGGTTCTTAAAGAGCTCAGCCAGGTGATTGCCAGACCATTATTCTTGCTCTTTAAGGATAGTTTACAGACGGGTATGGTGCCAGCTGATTGGAAAAAAGCCAACGTGGTACCAATATTTAAAAAGGGGCCGGGATATATCCCGGGGAATTATAGGCCGGTCAGCCTAACATCAGTAGTCTGCAAGATTTTGGAGGGGATGTTAAGGGACCACATACAAGACTTTAGTAATGAAAACAGTATTATTAGTAGTAATCAGCATTAGAGTTGAGCGGACACCTGGATGTCCGTGTTCGGCGGGTTCGGCCGAACTTGAAAAAAAAGTCTGGGTCCGTGTCCCGGACTTTTTCCGAACTTTACCCGGACACCGAATCCCATTGAAGTCAATGAGGACCCGAACTTTCAGGCACTAAAATGGCTCTAAAAAACCAATGGAAAGGGCTAGAGTGCTGCAAATGGCAGCAAAATGTAGTTAAGAGCATGGCAAGTGCTCTGCAAACAAATGTGGATAGGGAAATAACTTAAAACAACAAAAAAAAACAGAAAAATAAAAAATGTTCTTCATCTGTGAAGGACGAGGCCCATATGGAGTAGGAGGGAGGTTGAGGTGGCGGTGGATGTGGCGGTGTAGGTGGAAGCGGCGGTGGAGGGGGATGAGGTAGCCAACACTGCTTTTTTTTTGTCATTTTAAATTAGGGTACACCCCAAAAGAGTGAGAAAGATCAAAAATAGAACAATGGCTGGGTAAGGTCGGTATCCATCTCTATTCTGCACAAGGTACGGAAAAGTCCTGTGGGATCCATGCCTGGTTCATTTTAATGAACGTGAGCTTGTCCACATTGTCTCTGGACAGGCCGCTGCGCTTGTCTGTGATAACGCCCCCAGCCCTGCTAAATACACGTTCAGATAATACACTGGCTGCAGGGCACGCCAGCACCTCCAAGGCGTAAAGGGCAAGCTCAAGCCATGAGCCCAATTTGTAGACCCAGAAGTTGAAGGGGGCAGACCCGTCATTCACTACATGTAATGCTGGATGCATTGGCAAACTCTTCCTCCTCCTCCTCTGCCTTGGCCTTGTGCTTCTAATGTGGCCCCGCTGTCAGGTGGGAATGGCAGCAGCATAGCGTCTACCAGCGTGCGCTTGTACTCCCGCATCTTGCGATCACGCTCCAGTGAGTGAATTAAGGATGGTACGTTGTCCTTGTAATGGGGATCCAGCAGCATGGCCACCCAGTAATCAGCACAAGTTAGAATGTGGGCAACTCGGTGGTCGTTGTGGAGACACTGCAGCATGTAATCGCTCATGTGTGCCAGGCTGCCCAGAGACAACGAAAGGCTGTCCTCTGTGGGAGGTGTATCATCTGTGTCCTCTGTATCCCCCCAGCCACGCACCAGTGATGGCCATGAGCTGGCCTGGGTGCCACCCTGCTGTGAACATGGTTCCATCTCCTCCTCCATCTCCTCCTCCTCATCCTCAAGAACTGTGCCCCTGCTGGACAATTGTGTACCTGGCGTTTGTGGGTGCAGGAACCCACCCTCGGAGCCACTTGTGAATGAAAGCCTTGGAAATGATCCCTCTTCCTCCTCCTCCTCCTCCTGTGCCACATCTTCCTCCATCATCGCCCGAATCGTTTTTTGAAGGAGGCATAGAAGTGGGATAGTTAAGCTGACAACGGCGTCATCGGCACTGGCCATGTTGGTGGAGTACTCAAAACAGCGCGACAAGGCACACAGGTCTCGCATGGAGGCCCAGCTATTGGTGGTGAAGTGGTGATGTTCCACAGAGCGACTCACGCGTGCGTGCTGCAGCTGAAACTCCACTATGGCCTGCTGCTGCTCGCACAGTCTTTCCAGCATGGATTTCCACCTTGTGGGCACGTCACATATGAGGCGGTGAGCGGGAAGGCCGAAGTTACGCTGCAGCGCTGACAGGCGAGCAGCAGCAGGATGAGAATGCCGAAAGTGCGCACAGACGGCCCGCACTTTCTGCAGCAGCTCTGACATATCGGGGTAATTTTTAAGGAACCTCTGCACCACCAAATTCAGCACATGCGCCAGGCAAGGGATGTGCGTCAAACCGGCTAGGCCCAGAGCTGCTATGAGATTTCGCCCGTTATCGCACACCCCCAGGCGGGGCTTGAGGCTCGCTGGCAGCAACCTCTCATCGGTCTGCTGTTCCATGCTCCTCCACAACTCCTGCGCGGTGTGTGGTTTTTTCCCCCAAACAGGCAAGTTTTAAAACTGCCTGCTGTCGTTTACCCCTGGCTGTGCTGAAGTTGGTGGTGAAGGTGTTACGCTGACGGAAAGAGGAGGCGGTAGAGGATGAGGAGGCGGAGTAGGAGGAGTTAGGAACAGGAGGCAAACTGAAGTGCCCTGCAATCCTCGGTGGTGGAAGGACATGAGCCAAATTGCTATCCGCCTCAGGCCCATCCGCCACTGCATTTACCCAGTGTGCCGTTAGGGAGATATAACGCCCCTGACCGTGCTTACTGGTCCACGTATAGGTAGTTAGGTGGATCTTGCCACAGATGGCGTTGCGCAGTGCACACCTGATTTTTTCCCCCACTTGGTTGTGCAGGGAAGGGATGGCTTGCCTGGAAAAGTAGTGGCGGCTGGGCACGACGTACTGTGGGACAGCCACCGACATAAGGCTTTTAAAACTCCACCAGACGGAATGACAGCATTTCAAAGGCCACAAATTTTGAAATGCTGGCATTCAGGGCCAGGGATCGCGGGTTGGTAGGGGGGTACTTCCTCTTCCTCTGAAGTGTTTGGGAGATGGAAAGCTGAACGCTTCCACGGGACATTGTGGAGATGGTTGGTGACCCAGGTGGTGGTGTTGCTGACAGATCCTCTGTTTGCGGGGTGGCAGGTGCCGGTATCACTACAGAGGTGGATGAAGAGGCCGAGACTGCAGCAGAAGAGGAAGCAGGAGGAGCCAGAGACCTTTCTTGGTTTTGAAGGTGTCTACTCCACTGCAGCTCGTGCTTTGCACTTAGATGCCTGATCATGCAGGTTGTGCTCAGGTTGAGAAGGTTTATGCCTCGCTTCAGGCTCTGATTGCACAGGGTGCAAACCACTCTACTCCAAACTACTCAGGTCACCTGCATGACCTTCATTCCATGTGGGGTCGAGGACCTCATCGTCCTCCACATCATCTTCCATCCAGTCTTCACCCCTGCCCTCTTCTTCGGTCTCCACAATTCTGAGTGCCGCATCAGTTGGCACCTGCGTTTCGTCATCATCGGAGACGTGCTGCGATGGTCCTTCCATGTACTCATCTTGAGAAATAAGTGGTTGGGCATCGCTGCACTCAATCTCTTCCACTTCTGGGGCAGGGCTAGGTGGATGGCCCTGGGAAACCCTGCTGACAGAGTCATCAAAAAGAAGAAGAGACTGCTGCATGACTTGGGGCTCAGACTGCTTGCCTGATTTGCAAGGGGGTGAGGTGAAAGACGGTTGGACAACAGCTGCAGGTGCCAACTCTGACCTTTCTGAAGTAGACAGGGTGGGAGACAATGTGAAGGAACTGGAGGCACTGTCAGCAACCCAATCTACTATCACCTGTACTTGTTCTTGCCTCAACACTTGTAGAGTCGCATGATGCCCTACCAAATACTGCTGCAGGTTCTGTCGCCTACTCAGACTTGAGGAAGGTGTTTCACTTGTGCATGTAGCTGGCACAGATCGACCACGTCCTCTCCTTGCAACAGGAGCTCTACCAGCAGCACCACGACCCAGGCCATGGCCCCTATTTGATGTTCTCCTCATATTTCTGTAATTTATGATCTTGCCCAAGAAAGGTGTTTATTGAATAGCGGAACAAAACAACAACAGTATCACACAGGTGTATCTCACAGTCAAATATGCAAACTATGCCGCAATTTAATTTTTTTACCCCAAAATGGTGTTTATTAAATAGCGGAATAGAAAAACAGTATACAAATACAACAGGTGTATCTCACAGTCAAATATGCAAAGTATGCCGCTTTTTTTTTTACCCCAAAAGGGTGTTTATTTAATAGCGGAATAGAAAAAAGAATATAAAACGGTGTATCTCACACGTACAAACACAAACTAGGCCCCGATTACAATTTTTTGTACCCTAAAGGGAGGATGAGGATGAGGAAGAGGAGTAGGAGGAGTTCGGAACAGGAGGCAAACTGAAGCGCCCTGCAATCCTCGGCGGTGGAAGGAGATGCGCCAAACAAATTTAAAAGGTGTATCTCACACGTACCGATACAGACTATGCCGTAATTTCATATTTTTCACCCCAAAAGGGTGTATATTGAATAGCGGAATTGAAAATAGTATATAAAATTGGTGATTTTTTAACAGCACATGTGAACACAGCAGTGTCTTATGTTTTATGTCACGGTCAGCAGCAGGCTATGAAGGGAAAAAAAAAGAAATCCCCCTTTAAATTAGTAATTTTTAAATAGCAGATTACTACAGACTATGCCGCAATTTAATTTTTTTCACCCCAAAAGGGTGTAGATTGAATAGCGGACTAGAAAATAGTATATAAAAAGGTGTATCTCACACGTACAAACCCAGACTAGGCCCCGATTATAATTTTTTGTACCCTAAAGGCAGGATGATGATGAGGAGTAGGAGGAGTTCGGAACAGGAGTCAAACTGAAGAACCCTGCAATCCTCGGCGGTGGAAGATGCGCCCAAAAAATTTGAAAGGTGTATCTCACACGTACCGATACAGACTATGTCGCAATTTAATTTTTTTTACCCCAAAAGGGTGTAGATTGAATAGCGGAATAGAAAATATGATATAAAAAGGTGTATCTCACACGTACAAACAAAGACTAGGCCCGATTACAATTTTTTGTACCCTAAAGGCAGGATGAGGATGAGGAGTAGGAGGAGTTCAGAACAGGAGGCAAACTGAAGCGCCCTGCAATCCTTGGCGGTGGAAGATGCGCCCAAAAAATTTGAAAGGTGTATCGCACACGTACCGATACAGACTATGCCGCAATTTAATTTTTTTCACCCCAAAAGGGTGTATATCGAATAGCGGACAGAAAAAAGTATATAAAATTGGTGATTTTTTTAATAACACATGTGAACACAGCAGTGTCTTATGTTTTATGTCACGGTCAGCAGCAGGCTATGAAGGGGAAAAAAAAAATTCCCCTTTAAATTTGTAATTTTTAAATAGCAGATTAGTACAGACTATGCCGCAATTAAACATTTTTTACCCCAAAAGGGTGTATATTGAATAGCGGAATAGAAAAAAGTATATAAAATTGGTGATTTTTCAAAAGCACATTTGAACACAGCAGTGTCTTATGTTTTATGTCACGGTCAGCAGCAGGCTAAGAAGGGAAAAAAGTAAAAAAATCCCCTTTAAATTTGTAATTTTTAAATAGCAGATTAGTACAGACTATGCCGCAATTTAATTTTTTTTACCCCAAAAGGGTGTATATTGAATAGCGGAATAGAAAAAAGTATATAAAATTGGTGATTTTTCAATAGCACATGTGAACACAGCAGTGTCTTATGTTTTATGTCACGGTCAGCTCAGCAGCAGGCTATGAAGGGAAAATAAAAAAATTCCCCTTTAACTTTGTCATTTTTAAATAGCAGATTAGAACAGCAATCTGTAGTAAAATATAGCTGAACGCTGCACACAACAGACTGATAAAAATATTTTTTTTTCTCCCTCCTCCTCCTCCTCCTCAGTGGGCTCAAGTGAGGGCAAAAAGATTGTTTACTGCACCACCCCCCACACAGCAAAATCGATGTAGATCGCTAACGGACGATTGTTCTGTCCTGTGTCTCCTATCTGTCCCTGCCTACTCTCTCCAGCCTATCCCTAAAATGCTCAAATATCTTTCCCTGCCTACACTCCGACCTGTCCCTGCATTCTTTTCGGGCACAATGTTGTTTTTGCCTGTCTGTCCCTAATCAGCAGCAGCCAGCACCGTTATGATGTGTGCTCTCTCTCTACACTACAGCCGACTGACACACCACGCTGTGTTTCTCGAGCTTACAAAGACCTTGGTCACATGCTTCAGCTGGCCAATCACAGCCATGCCATTAGTAGGCATGGCTGTGATGGCTTCTATGGCACACCATTTAAACGCTTGTTGATTGGCTGTTGAAAGCCCGCCATTAAAAGCGCGCCATTACATACAAAACAGGAAATAAAATTACCGAACACGGATTTTAAACCCGAACATACAGTAAAGTTTTCGGGTCCGTGTCCGGGTAGCAATAATAAGAATAATACAGTCCATGTTCGCTCAACACTAATCAGCATGGATTCATGAAAAATCGCTCTTGCCAAACCAATCTATTAACCTTCTATGATGAAGTGAGCTGCCACCTAGATAAAGGCAAGCCTGTGGATGTGGTGTACCTGGACTTCGCAAAGGCATTTGACACCGTTCCCCACAAACGCTTACTGTTCAAACTAAGGAAGGTAGGTATGGACCATAAGGTGAGTACCTGGATAGAGAACTGGCTCCAGGGGAGGTTGCAAAGGGTGGTGATTAATGGGGAGTACTCAGATTGGGGTCACCCAGGGTTCTGTCCTGGGGCCAATCCTGTTTAATTTATTCATAAATGATCTAGAGGAGGGGATATCGAGCAAAATCTTAGTATTTGCGGATGATACTAAACTAAGTATGCCAATATCTTCTGGGCAGGATATGGAAACCTTACAAGCGGACCTGAACAAAATTATGATGTGGGCAACTACATGGCAGATGAGGTTTAATGTTGAAAAATGTAAAGTAATGCACCTGGGTGCCAGAAACCAGAAAGCAAGCTACTCACTGGGGGGGACCTCTGGGTGAGTCTAGGATGGAAAAGGACCTGGGGGTACTGGTAGACAACAGGCTTGGCAGTGGCATGCAATGCCAAGCCGCTGCAAGCAAAGCAAATACTGGGATGTATAAAAAAGGGGATTCACTCCAGAAATAAAGAGATTATTCTCCCACTCTACAAGACTCTGGTCCGGCCACATCTGGAGTATGCTGTCCAGTTCTGGGCACCGGTCCTCAGGAAGGATGTGCTAGAACTGGAGTAAGTCCAGAGAAGGGCAACAAAAATAATTAGGGGAATGGAGGACATCAGCTATGAGGAAATACTGCAAGCACTGAACTTATTCTCTCTGGAGAAGAGACGATTGAGGGGGGATATGATATCAATGTACAAATACTGTACTGGCAACCCTAGCATATGGAAAAACCTATTCAGAGAAAGGAAATACAATAAGACACGTGGCCACTCACTAAAACTAGAGGAAAAGCGGTTTAACCTTAAAATACGCAGGGGGTTCTTCACTGTAAGAGCAGTAAGGATGTGGAATTCTCTTCCACAGACAGTCGTATCAGCAGGGAGCATTGATAGTTTCAAAAAACTATTAGATGGGCACCTTAAAGACCACAACATACAGGGGTATGCAATGTGTGGTTAACAGTAGACACACACACACATCATAGGTTGAACTGGATGGACTGATGTCTTTTATCAACCTCACTAACTATGTAACTATGTAACTATGACTGCCATCAAGTCCTTCAATCGAGCTGCTAAAGTTTTTGCATATCATTTTGTGTATGTATTTAACAGTGCTATTGGCCAAAAATTAGAGCATAGGGTTTCATCTTTCCCATCTTTAGGTATTACAGTTATATGTGCCTGCAGTGATTCGACTTTCATCTCCCCCTTTTCGCCTATCTTATTCATAAAGAGTTTCGGGACCAATATTTCCTTAAACCTCTTGTAATATCTGGTGGTGTATCCGTCCAGACCAGGGCTTTTTCCAGTAGGGGTATTTTTTAAGGCTTCCCTAAATTCTTTCTGAGAAATTGGTGCCTTAAATCATTTTTCAATTGTTATTTTAGGGAGCTTTAAATAGTTTTGAAATGCACTAGCTATTTCTGTACACCATGTCCCCTTAGCTATTCTTAATTGTTTCTATATAGTTGTTTGATTTTTTACTTTTTAATAGTCTTGCTAGATATTTTCTGGGTTTATTTCCCCACTTATATCTTTTCTTAGCCACCCTATTGAAGCATTGTCTAGTTTCTTCTTCAAGCAGTTCTCTTAATTTATCTCTTTTTAACAGAACTTTTTGTGCCTCGGCATCTAGGCTCTCTTTATGTTTCAATTCCACCTTGTGTATCTTGTGTATGTCTGATATTAGTTTGTTTATATTGGTAGTTCTTTTTGCATTGGACTGACTGTCTGGCTGGACGGCTTGGATGTCTGTCTCCACAGTGCTCTGAGCCTCCTGAGCCCTCTGGCGGGCGATCTCTACTGCACATGGGGACTACGTAGCGCCCCGTGCTCTTTTTTTTATGCATGAACAGAAGGTGACCATGGTCAGCAAGGAATGAAGTGAGGGTGAAACAAGGGAACAAGAGACCCCCTCCTTAATTTGAAAGACACTATATTGCCAATACCATTAGCCTGGTAGCTACACTGGTTCGGAAGACACAGGGAAGATAAATGGTCGACCATGTAACAAAGTTGTCTGGAGTAGCTGATGGCTGGTAGCCACTTTCATCACCCCAACAAATTACAACTATGGAATCAGCAAACTGAGCCAAGGACCCATTGACCCTCCAACTCCTTGATCCTCTGTGGAGTGGTGAGATCCTCCCTTATTATTTCATTTTTATTTTTGCTGTCTGCTGTTTGTGCCACATTTTGTTTTTTGTTTTTTTTTTTGTTTTTTGCTGACCTTCTATTTGGCTGATATACTCCTCTCCCCCTTTTTTCATGTATACGTGTGGGACTTTTTAAGAAAGTGGAAATACCTAAAAGATCAAAAAAGGAATGGTCAAAAGAAAGCTAAAAATTAGTAAGTAACACACATGAGGGATAGGGTCAGCAAGAAGAGGTGCGTCAGCAAAATCACTGAAAATAAATGCAAGCCCTAATATGATTAAAACATTTTTTGATACACGAGGACAGCTCAGAAAGGTTACTATCTGAGAAATCGCAAGGGCACCAGTCAAAACAGATACAAATAAGAAGGGATTCAAACAGGATATCAACAGGCATGGCTACCGGGGGACAAACCAGTCTTGAACAGGTATTGGAAGTTGATAACGGAACAGATCAAAATGCAGAAATAATATCAAGTGATCAAACCCTCACAAATGGAGAAATAACCACTATGTTTGCGGCCCTAGAAAAGTCTTTAAAAATAGACTTAACAGCAATTAGTAAAGGCCTGGCTCATTTACTACAGCATGTAGAAGATCTGGAAAAGAAAAAAGAAGGCTACATAAGGACAATAAAAGATCTAAATGTAGAGGTGAAGGAATTAAACATGGAATATAGAGATCTTGCTTATAAGATGGAGGATCAGGACAATAGAAGAACCAAGAAATATTCCAGCAGAAACCCCCAGAGATATCACTATAAGGTTCCAAAGCTATGCAGACAAGGCTCAGGTCTAGACAAACCTAAAAAGAAAATTGTCCATTAGCTATAATAGCGTGGACATACAGATTTCTACTGATCTATCACAGGCCACGTAAAGAAGAAGGGGGCTACTTAGACCACTTGTGAAATCACTGCAGAGACAAGGCATATAATATAACTGGGGATTTCCAGATTGTCTGATAGGAAAAAGAAACAGATGATCAGCAAAATTACCATTTCCTGAGGAAACCCGAGACATTTGTGAAAAACTAGATATCGTTATCCCTAAAATACCTGGTTGGCATGATGAGTGTGAACTAGAGGAAACCTCCAGAAAGGAACAGAGGCGTTTGTTTACTCTCAAAGAAGAAAAATTGATTTGAACTTGTTAGAACTGAGTAAAGGGGACAGGGCGAGAGGGAGGAGATGAGGGTGTCATGGGATGGGGATGCGGTGGAAGGAGGAGGAACGTAAATAGTCGTTAGATTTGGCTTGGCTGTCTAGATAGGCCCTGAATTTCTTCACCCTTTTGGGAGGGAGGGTTGCCCCACAAACGGGCCAGTAGAGCATCGCCCTGAGGCAAAAGAGTAGAGAGTGGGAGGAACCAATGGGCAGATCTCCCAACCCCTACTACAAGACTATTAGCTGGTCAGAATAACAACGAGATGTGAACGGGAATGGAGGAGGATTGTGCGGAGGTAGGCAGGGTGGGGGGGGTAGAGAGGAGGAGACATGGGGGGCAGAAGGGAAGGGATTAATGGGAAGGGTATGGGTAAATATAGTTCTATAGAATTTGTGGTCCTACAGATTGCGGTCCGGTCACCACTACTTCTGAGCTTAATGATGGATTAGTGTGGAATCATGGTAAAATAGTCCCACCATTCCCTCACCCGGAGGACTGGGGGGCAACAAACAACGAAAGATGAGAGGAGATAGGGAGATTGAATGAATTGCTCGAGGATTAGAGGATTAAATACGCCAACTAAAAGACATAAAATATTAGAATAGATCAGACGAATTTCCGCTAAAATTGTTTTTTTTTTACAGGAGACATACTGTATATTGCACAAGGTAAAAATGTGAAAATATATTAAAAGTATGTACTTTCTTTTTTTCAGGGTATTCTTTAATTTGCAGGTTCAGTTTGCTGACAGAAATGTTTTCATGTCTTCATCAGGTAGGTATTTAGCTTAGGGTTACTAGGATCATGCTTTTGTTCTTATCACTAGGGATGATCGAACGGTTCGGGTCGAGCATCTGTTCGACCCGAACATTGACTGTTCGAGGTTCGGCCGAATTTAGAGCTTTTTGCTGAAAAAGTTCGGAATTCGGCAACCAGAACCGACCAAAATGCAATGGGACAGGAACTGGACTTTAAATCCCGTGATTGCACCAGAACCATTAGTAAAAGCCAATTGAGGGGGCAGGAGAATGCTAGGAATGTGATTGGAGTGACTAGGGGGTCCCTAGGCCAATCATTAGTGAATACGCCCCCCAGTATATAAGATAGCCCCCTCCAAATTCCTAGCATTGTAATAAAGGGACATGGAAGAGAGTGGAAGCAGTTCTGTTAATTTTGCTTCAAAAGTGTCATTTAGCATTTATTAGTGTGAGGAAAGGGATATCTAGTGTAGTTAGGGTGCTATTTTCCACTTTAGTTAGATGCAAAAATGTAGTTTCTGTAGGGAAAGTGTTAGGTGCCAGGGTGACCGTAATGTAGTGTAGGTTGAACTGACACTGACTGCTATGGCAGGGTGACCAAACCCTTCCATATCAGGGTGACCGCTATAGAGAAAACATTGTTTCTCTTAGGTCACTTTCAGAGCAGCGATATGGCTTCTCGCCGGTCAGCCTGCTTTTTGGCTGCAGGCGTTTATAGAGATTTTTTGAGGACAAGTTTGGAGTCAGGCATGTCATCTAAACTTGTGTATTGGGGTATATATACACACACATGTCTGTATATATACACCTGCACATATATAGGTGTGAAAGGAGCAGAAAACTATACTTGCGCTAATTAAATAATTAACACCAATATGGTTACGCTCCTATCACACCTATATATGTGTATGTGTAAAATACATATAAGTGTGTGTGTATATATATACCCCTATACAGAAGTTCAGATGTTTTGCCTGCCTCCAAAGAACCCAATAAAATGCCCAAAAAAACGCCAGCACCAAAAAAAACGCCCAGGTGTGTTTTTGCAGCAGGCGTTTTTTTGGGCATTTTTTGGGGGTCTTTGGAGGCAGGCAAAACATCTGAACTTCTGTATAGGGGTATATATACACACACAATTATATGTATTTTACACATACACATATATAGGTGTGATAGGAGCGTAACTATGTTGGTGTTAATTATTTCATTAGCGCAAGTATAGTGTTCTGCTACTTTTACACCTATATATGCGTATGGGTATATATACATATAAGTGTGTGTGTATATATACCCCTATACAGAAGTTCAGATGTTTTGCCTGCCTCCAAAAAAATGCCCAAAAAAACGCCTGCACCAAAAAAAAAAAAAAAAAAACGCCCAGGTGTGTTATTGCAGGGTTTTTCTTGGGCATTTTTTTGGGTTCTTTGGAGGCAGGCATGACATCTCAACTTCTGTATAGGGGTATATATACACACACACTTATATGTATATATACCCATACACATATATAGGTGTGAAAGTAACAGAACACTATACTTGCGCTAATGAAATAATTAACACCAATATGGTTACGCTCCTATCACACCTATATATGTGTATGTGTAAAATACATATAAGTGTGTGTGTATATATACCACCAAAACAGAAGTTCAGATGTTTTGCCTGCCTCCAAAGACCCCCAAAAAATGCCCAAAAAAAACGCCTGCTGCAAAAACAAACCTGGGTGGTTTTTTTTTTAAGCTGGCGTTTTTTTGGGCATTTTTTGGGGTTCTTTGGAGGCAGGCAAAACATTTGAACTTCTGTATAGGGGTATATATACACACACACTTATATGTATTTTACACATACACATATATAGGTGTGATAGGAGCGTAACCATATTGGTGTTAATTATTTCATTAGCGCAAGTATAGTGTTCTGCTACTTTCACACCTATATATGTGTATGGGTTTATATATACATATAAGTGTGTATGTATATATATACCCCTACACAGAAGTTCTGATTATGTTATGCCTGCCTCCAATAACCCCCAAAAAATGCCCAAAAAAACGCTTGATACAAAACCGGCAAGGTGTGAAAATAGCAAAGCCATATCCCTGTTCTATAAGTGACATAATACAAACAATCTTTTTTTTTATGGTTTTGGACATGCTACAGAGCTGAAACTTCACAGGTACACTTTTTAGACCCCCCCAGACACTAAATCCAAAATCAAAAAATCTATTTTTTTTTTCAATAATTGTCTCTCTATCAAAAGTGACAATTTTTAAGAACTTTTTTTTGTGTGATTAATAGTCCCTGGGGCATGACCCAGAACTAGAGTTGAGCGGACACCTGGATGTCCGTGTTTGGCGGGTTCGGCCGAATTTGAAAAAAAGGTCCGGGTCCGTGTCCCGGACTTTTTCCGAACTTTACCCGGACACCGAACCCCATTGAAGTCAATGGGGACCCGAACTGTCAGGCACTAAAATGGCTCTAAAACACCAATGGAAAGGGCTAGAGTGCTGCAAATGGCAGCAAAACGTAGTTAAGAGCATGGCGAGTGCTCTGCAAACAAATGTGGATAGGGAAATAACTTAAAACAACAAAAAAAAAACAGAAAAATAAAACACTGTTCTTCATCTGTGAAGGACGAGGCCCATATGGAGTAGGAGGGAGGTTGAGGTGGTGGTGGATGTGGCGGTGTCATAGGCGTGTGCACAGGGTGTGCCGGGTGTGCCTGGGCACACCCTAATCACCTAGGGCACATTAGCATTATCGCTCTGTTTGCCAGTGAGGAGATGGGAAAGATCTCCCTCGGACCTGCTCTGCCATAAGAGAAGTGCCACACACTTCTATTTCACTTTGCCAGCAGGGAGAGTAATGTATCGGGGCCATGTACATGTAGGCAAACACATGCATGTGTATTTAAACTTCTGGGTGCACACCCTAATGCAATAGGCTGCGCACAGCTATGGGCGGTGTAGGTGGAAGTGGCGGTGGAGGAGGACGAGGTAGCCAACACTGCTTTTTTCAGTCATTTTAAATGAGGGTACACCCCCAAAAGAGTGAGAAAGAGCAAAAATAGAACAATGGCTGGGTAAGGTCGGTATCCATCTCTATTCTGCACAAGGTACGGAAAAGTCCCGTGGGATCCATGCCTGGTTCATTTTAATGAACGTGAGCTTGTCCACATTGTCTCTGGACAGGCGGCTGCGCTTGTCTGTGATAACGCCCCCAGCCGTGCTAAATACACGTTCAGATAATACACTGGCTGCAGGGCACGCCAGCACCTCCAAGGCGTAAAGGGCAAGCTCAGGCCATGTGCCCAATTTGGAGACCCAGAAGTTGAAGGGGGCAGACCCGTCATTCACTACATGTAGGCGTGTGCACACATACTGCTCCACCATGTTGGTGAAATGCTGCCTCCTGCTAAGACGTTCCATATGAGCTGCTAGTGCTGCTGTTTGTTGTGGCGTGCTTTTCCACATTTCGGCCATGCTAACCCTGCCTTCTGAGGTGCTGGCGGTGCCCTGGTTGCGTTGGCGACCTCTTCCTCCTCCTCCTCTGCCTTTGCCTTGTGCTTCCACTGTGGCCCCGCTGTCAGGTGGGAATGCCAGCAGCATTGCGTCTACCAGCGTCCTCTTGTACTCGCGCATCTTGCGATCGCGCTCCAGTGAGTGAATTAAGGACGGTACGTTGTCCTTGTAACGGGGATCCAGCAGCGTGGCCACCCAGTAATCAGCACAAGTTAGAATGTGGGCAACTCGGCGGTCGTTGTGGAGACACTGCAGCATGTAATCGCTCATGTGTGCCAGGCTGTCCTCTGTGGGAGGTGTATCGTCTGTGTCCTCTGTATCCCCCCAGCCACGCACCAGTGATGGCCATGAGCCATCCTCCAGAACTGTGCCCCTGCTGGACAATTGTGTCCCTGGCGTTTGTGTGTGCAGGAACCCACCCTCGGAGCCCCTTGCGAATGACTGCCCTGAAAGCCTTGGAAATGTTACCTCTTCATCCTCCTCCTCATCCTGTGCCGCATCCTCTTCCATCATCGCCCGAATCGTTTTTTGAAGGAGGCATAGAAGTGGGATAGTTAAGCTGACAACGGCGTCATTGGCACTGGCCATGTTGGTGGAGTACTCAAAACAGCGCAACAAGGCACACAGGTCTCGCATGGAGGCCCAGTTATTGGTGGTGAAGTGGTGCTGTCCCGCAGAGCGACTCACGCGTGCGTGCTGCAGCTGAAACTCCACTATGGCCTGCTGCTGCTCGCACAGTCTTTCCAGCATGTGCAAGGTGGAGTTCCACCTTGTGGGCACGTCACATATGAGGCGGTGAGCGGGAAGGCCGAAAGTACGCTGCAGCGCTGACAGGCGAGCAGCAGCAGGGTGAGAACGCCGAAAGTGCACACAGATGGCCCTCACTTTCTGCAGCAGCTCTGACATATCGGGGTAATTTTTAAGGAACCTCTGCACCACCAAATTCAGCACATGCGCCAGGCAAGGGATGTGCGTCAAACCGGCTAGGCCCAGAGCTGCTATGAGATTTCGCCCATTATCGCACACCACCAGGCTAGGCTTGAGGCTCGCTGGCAGCAACCACTCATTTGTCTGCTGTTCCATGCTCCTCCACAACTCCTGCGCGGTGTGTGGTTTTTCCCCCAAACAGGCAAGTTTTAAAACTGCCTGCTGTCGTTTACCCCTGGCCGTGCTGAAGTTGGTGGTGAAGGTGTTACGCTGACCGGATGAGGAGGCGGTAGAGGATGAGGAAGCAGAGTAGGAGGAGTTAGGAACAGGAGGCAAACTGAAGCGCCCTGCAATCCTCGGCGGTGGAAGGAGATGCGCCAAACAAATTTAAAAAGGTGTATCTCACATGTACCGATACAGACTATGCCGTAATTAAATTTTTTACAGTCAAACAGGGTGTATATTGAATAGCGGAATAGGAAAAATTTTACAAAACTGTGGTGTATCTCACACGTACAAACCCAGACTAGGCCCCGATTACTATTTTTTGTACCCCCAAAGGCAGGATGAGGAGTAGGAGGAGTTCGGAACAGGCAGGAGGAAGACTGAAGCACCCTGCAATCCTCGGCGGTATGAGATGCGCCCCAAAAATTGGAAAGGTGTATCTCACACGTACCGACACAGACTATCCCGCAATTTAACCACTTTACCACTGAGCCTATTTTTGACACTTTTTGTTCACAAGTTTAAATCAGTATTTTTTGCTAGAAAACTACTTAAAACCCCCACACATTATATATATATTTTTTAGCAAAGACTCTGGAGAATAAAATGTCGGTCATTGCAAAATTTTTTGTCACGTGGTATTTTTTTTGAAAAAATTAGAAAAATCACATTTCACTGCATTTAAAAAATACTAAACAGTAAAGTTAGCCCATTTTTTTGTATATTGTGAAAGATGATGTCACGCCGAGTAAATAGATACCCAACATGTTACAGTTTAAAATTGCGCCCCCCCCCCCCCCCCCGTGGGATGGCGACAAACTACGGTCAATAGAGATCTCAATCTGTGATGCTTTAAATTTATTTAACGGTTATCAGTTTAGAGTTGGAGTGTAGCTTTTTTTTTTAAATTATTGCCCACACTCTGGCAATTGCGGAGATACCTCACATGTGTGGTTTGAACATCGATTTCATTCGCGGCTCGACTTGCGTATACGTTTTATTTTTGGCGCGAGCTAACGGTGACGGGGGCGGCTAATTTTTTTTTTTTTTTTTTCCTATTTATTTTTTCTTTTTTTTTTAACTTTATTACAGGTTTTTTTAAAAAAAAAAAATCTGATCACTTTTATTGCTGTCACAAGCAATGTAAACATCCCTTGTGACACCATTATGTAGTGACAGGTACACTTTATGGAGGGATCGAGGGTCTAAAAGACCCCAAACCCCTCCACTACACTTCCCTGTATGCAAAACGCCGAAAACGGAATTTTTGCATACAGCCGTTTTTCAAATCTGCCGCCTTTTGCAGCACAGTAACCCGGAAGTGACGTCATGGACGCCGCCTCCGGGTTACGTCACCGGAGACCCGATCGATGCCGTTTCCGGCATTCATCGGGACTCCATCCAGCCGGCGGACGTCACACCGGGAGCCCCGAGCAAAGCCACGGAAGGCGGCGGGAGGGGGGGGGGGTCGTTACCGTCGTTACCGACGGAAAGCCGACCGTCGGCTTCAAACAACGGTACCGGGAAGATGCCTCTAGCTAGAGGCATCATCCCGGTATAACCAGGCAAAGTCAGCCGACGTAGATCTACGTGGTTAGATGTTAAGTGGTTAATTGTTTTTACCCCAAAGGTGTAGATTGCATAGCGGAATAGAAAATATGATATCTAAAGGTGTATGTATCTCACACATACCGACACAGACTATCCCGCAATTTAATTGTTTTTACCCCGAAGGTGTAGATTAAATAGCAGAATAGAAAATATTATCAAAAGGTGTATGTATCTCACACGTACAGAATCAGACTAGGCCCCGATTACTATTTTTTGTACCCCCAAAGGTAGGATGAGGAGTAGGAGGAGTTCGGAACAGGCAGGAGGCACACTGAAGCACCCTGCAATCCTCTGCAGTATGAGATGCGCCCCAAAAATTGGAAAGGTGTATCTCACACGTACCGATACAGACTATCCCGCAATTTAATTGTTTTTACCCAAAGGTGTAGATTAAATAGCGGAATAGAAAATATGATATCAAAAGGTGTATGTATCTCACACGTAGAGACCCAGACTAGGCCCAAATTACTATTTTTTGTACCCCCAAAGGCAGGATGAGGAGTAGGAGGAGTTCGGAACAGGCAGGAGGCACACTGAAGCACCCTGCAATCCTCTGCAGTATGAGATGCGCCCCAAAAATTGGAAAGGTGTATCTCACACGTACCGATACAGACTATCCTGCAATTTAATTGTTTTTACCCAAAGGTGTAGATTGAATAGCGGAATAGAAAATATGATATCAAAAGGTGTATGTATCTCACACGTAGAGACCCAGACTAGGCCCTAATTACTTTTTTTTGTACCCCCAAAGGCAGGATGAGGAGTAGGAGTAGTTCGGAACAGGCAGGAGGCACACTGAAGCACCCTCAAATCCTCGGCAGTATGAGATACGCCCCAAAAATTGGAAAGGTTAAGCTCACACGTACCGACACAGACTATCCCGCATATTAATTGTTTTTACCCAAAGGTGTAGATTGAATAGCGGAATAGAAAATATGATATCAAATTGGTGATTTATCAATAGCACATGTGAACAGCAGTGTTTTATATCAGTCAGCTCTGCTGCAGGCTATGGAGGGAAAAAAAAAAAGAAAATTCCCCTTTTAAGTTTGTAATTTTTAACTAGATTAGTACAGACTATGCCACAATTTAATTTTTTTAACCCAAGGGTGTATATTGAATAGTGGAATAGAAAAAAGTGTATAAATCACTCAATAATAGCACATGTGAACACAGCAGTGTATTATCACAGTCAGCACAGCAGCACTGAAGGAAAAATGCTGCACACAACTGACTGATAAAAAATGCTTTTTTCTCCCTCCTCCTCAGCGGGCAAAAAGATTGTTTTCACACCACCCCACACACAGCAAAATCGATGTGGACCACTGACACCTGCCTATCTCCAGATTCTCCCTAAAAGGATCGATAAGATCGGTCACTGCCGGCACTGCAAACCCCCCGCACACAGCAAAATCGATTGTAGAACACTGACCCTGCCTATCTCCAGCCTCTCCCTAAAATGCCCTAATATCTCGCCCTGCCTGCAGCACTCTGACCGTCCCTCAATTCTTTTCGGACACAATATGATTTTTGCCTGTCTGTCCCTAATCAGCAGCCAGCATGTATGATGTGTGCTCTGTCCCTGTACTACAGCTGAATGACGCAGCGGCGCTCGGTCTCGAACTTATAAAGACTTGGTCACATGCTTCAGATGGCCAATCACAGCTACTAATACATTTGTAGGCATGGCTGGGATGGCTTAAGGCACACCAGTTAAATGCTTGTTGATTGGCTGTTGAAAGCCCGCCATTAAAAGCGCGCCAATACATACAAACCCGGAAATAAAATGACCGAACACGAATTTTTACCTGAACATACAGTAAAGTTTTCGGGTCCGTGTTCGGGTAACAAAAATCCAATTATTCGGTACGAACACGAATAATACAGTCTGTGTTCGCTCAAAACTACCCAGAACCCTAGGCACTTTTTAGGGGCATTTATTGGGTTTTAGTGCTTCAAAATGGTGTTTTTTGATTACCGAAGTTCGGGTCCCATTGATTTCAATGGGGTTCTGAAATCCGGGCCGAACTTTTGAGAAGTTCGGGTGTTCTGGTCGAACAGAACTTTTCAAAAGTTTGATCATCCCTACTTGTCACTTGTAGGATGAAAGAAGAGAAGCAGGGGAGCACCATAAGGGGGGAGATTGACCCTGTCTTTACAGACAAGTTTGCCTGCCATGGTATTTTTTTTTTTTTACCTCCTCTTTATAGTTCCTGCATTAGTGGAATCCACCACTGTATAACTAGTCTGATGTTTTCCATTTGGGTCTCATGCATAATTATTTTTTAATTCTTAAGTTCAACAGTACATGATTTGATGTTTGAAGTTAAAATTGGTTTACCACACTCCTTGTCACATTTTTATCTATTACATGCACAATGCATTAGTAGGACCGCTACATATAGAGAGGCTTCCTAACACTAAGAGCTATTTCTAGACAACTCTGTAGATTCTTTAAAAAAAAAAAAAAATCCTGGGTGTGTTTATAAATGCAACAAATATACCTGATTATTAATGTTAATAAGTAATAACATTGAAGACTGCTGATTTATCTGGTTGCTTTAGGGGACCATGGGAGAATATCTTTAAAGAGTTCATCAGCACACAAGTGCCTCCTAGAGTCTCCCCAACCAGCTGAAAAGACCACAAATGCACCCTGGCGTACTCAGTTCAAAAATTCAAGAGAATGTCCAGCACTTCAGGAACAATTATAAAAGGTCAGTATTATCCTGCAGATGACTTAACAGGCCTCTTATCGGATTTCCAATCCACTGATGTCAAATGGGTCCAATAAACTTTTAAACTCACCAACTGCGAGTCACATGCAAAACCCAAAAGAAACTCGTATAGAGTAGTCTTTTTTTAATAAAAATGGAAACAAACATATCTATACTGTGCTCACATGCTAATATACCATCATTAATGCACCACCAGTGATAAAGTGCACCAACCACCACTTGTGCAGCCTCTTAACAAATTATCAAATTAAAACTGCATATCATTCAATTCCAGGTAGGTCAGCAGATCAACAACCTTTGGTGTTCCTCCTCTTGGAGGTGTGTAATGTATAGTGTAGTACTGTAAAGATTAACACTGCAAACCATATTAATAAATGAATCATGTTCACTTTTCAATCAATAATAAGGTGCAGACCTGTAATTCCTACATCACATGCTAGCTTAATTGTACTAATCCCTTACTGGAGGTAGGTTCTTTAACTCCTTTATGACCGCCCGCTGCAGATTTCGCTGTACACGTATAGCGCTCGCTCTCGGGAGTTTAGATGGCGAGCGCGCACCGCCAGCGGCGCACTCCTGCCCCCGCTCGTCAGGGGGGAAGCTGATGCATGTGTCAGGCGGCTCCGATTGCGAGAGAGAGAAGGGGTGATCACAGAGCCCATGTGATCCTGCTATATAGGATCACATGTCTCTATGGTCATCTCAGAAGCCGAGCCCCCCACAGTTAGAATTACTCCCCTAGGGTCACATTTAACCCATCGATCACCTATACTGTTAATCCCTTCCTTGCCAGTGTCATTATTACAGTAACAGTGCATATTTTTAGCACTGATTACTTTAGTAATGTCACTGATACCCCCAAAAGTGTCAAAAATGTAAGCCAGGGGTCCGATCTGTCCGCTACAATGTTGCAATCCCACAAGATTTTACATTTTTTTTGGGGGGGAATGTCATATAGCAGAATGTGAAAAATATTGTTTTCTTTTCAAAATTGCCGCTCTTTTTTTGTTTATAGCGCAAAAAATAAAAATTGCACAGGTGATCACATACCAGCAAAAGAAAGCTCTATTTGTGGGGAAAAAATTATGTAAATTTTGTTTGAGTACAGCGTTGAACGACCGCGCAATTGTCCGTTAAAGTAACGCAGTGCCGAATCGCAAAATAGGAACTGATCAGGAAGGGGGTAAAATCTTCCAGGGCTGAAGTGGTTAAGGCACAAAATATGGTAATCTTAGATCCCTCTTTAAATCTTCTCAGTGCTTAATGGTAATACCAGCAATAAAGTGCAAATTCGTGATTTCCACACGTCTGCCACTTTTATATGTCCTGAAAATCTTATCAAAATAGATCCTTAAGCCCCCATTCACACTGGGGCGACGCTACTTCGCACCGCGACCTCCGAGGTCGAGGTGCGAGCAGCGCGCCGCTACCTCGGAGCGGCCGCCACGGACTTCGTAACATTGAAGTCTATGGCAGTCGCCTCCTGGTCGCCCCAAAGAAGCTCCGGACCCTTTTTCTGAGTCGGAGCGACTTGTGTCGCTCCTATCAGAACGGGTCCGCAGCTTCCCTATGGGAGGCGACCTGTGAGGCGACCAGGTCGCCTCACAGGTCGCCCCAGTGTGAACGGGGGCTTAAGGCACAGGGTATGGCAATCTAAGCTTCTCTCCCCATCTTCACAATATTCAGCTTCCCCACAGATCAACAGTTAAAGGACACAGAGAAAGCAAAACGAGCTGATAGTGCAGAAAATCCCATAAAACTATTGTCACCACCAATATGCTTACATGTAATAAAGTTTACAGACATCCAACATGCAAAATTGCCTCCTGGGTGCTTTTGGCATCTGATGTCACTTCCTGCTGAATTTCATCCATTGACGTTGTTGAAGGTATATGGCATGTTGCTGGTGGTGCACTGATGTTGGTATATTCACATGTGAGCATAATAAAGATATGTTTGTTCACATTTTTTTTTAAAAGACTGCACCATATGAGTTTATTTTGGGTTTCACATGTGATGAGCTGAGGTTATTGGGGAAGGAAAGGTGAATAAATGAGAAGGCACACAGTTGGTGATTTTATTGGACCCATTTGGCATTAACAAATTGGAAATCTGGTAATAGGCTTGCAAAGTCATCTGCAGGCCAATACTTACCTTTTATAATTGTTCATGAAAAATATTATTTGAAAATAATTTAAAACATGTCAGGTTTAATAACATTCCATTGTAATAGTTGGGAAAAAAAGATACAGCGGTCGTTCCAACATTTTGGCACAACGATTTCCAAGTATTATAAACTTGTGAACATTTTTGTGACTTTAAAATATCTAAAATAAATGTTATGAATGAACAGACAGTAAATTTTTGTTTATTTTCTAAATAATATGATTATGTAACAAGAAATACCCAGCTGCTTCTGAATATCTTTCTAATTGGGCCTCTGAAGATTATATGGTAATAATAAAATTATCAGCAGATTTCAGGAGGATGCATTTCTTTATTATATAAACTGATCATCCTAACAGTACGTGGCATTCTATTAAAAATAATAGCAACAAGAACACAAAGGTAAAAATTAAGTTGACTTTTTTTTTTTTTTTTTAGTATGGCATATAAAAATAAATAGGTATGAGTTTTTGTATTAATTCACTTGCTTTATTTCCTTATTATTTTTGGGACATGTAAGCTAAACAAGAAATGTATTTAATACATATTCTTCTGAGCTTTTGATTCCATTGATTGATTTTTTTATTTTTTTCTAGATTTTTTTATTTTTTTGAAAGCTACTTTTCATAAATAAATAGTTACATAGTTGGTAAGGTTAAATAAAGATGCCAGTCCATTTAATTCAACCTGTGTAGGTGTGTGTATGTGTGTGGTTGTGTGTGTTTATGTTAATTTCATTTTCCATATCCCTGTATTTGACTTTGCTAAGATGCCCATCTAAGAGTTTTTGGAAACTATCAACCCTTCCTTCTGTCACCACTGATTGTGGGAGGGAGTTCCACATCATTGCTGCTCTGGTAGTAAAGAACCCCCTATGCAGTTTAAGGTTGAACCACTTCTCCTCCAATTTAAAAGAGTGGCTGCGTTTCTTCTTAAGCTCCCTAAAACTGAATAATTTCCTCCCTATGCTGTAATCACCATTGAGGTATTTGATTATCGCTATCATATCTCCTCTCAAGAGTCACTCCAGGGATACTAAGTTTAAAGTTATTAGTCATTCCTTGTAACTGAGGTTCTCCAAGCCCCTTATTAGCTTTATCACCCTTCTCTGGACTCTCTCCAGTTCCAGCACATCCTTCCTGAGGACTGGTGACTAGAACTGGATGGCATGCTCAAGCTTTGGCCGAACCAGGGTTTTATAAAGTGTCAGGGTTATTATTTTATCTCTGGAGTAAATACCCTTTTAATGCATGTAATAGTCTGCTTGCTTTGCTTGCTGCAACTTGGCATTGCATGCTATTGCTGAGACTGTCATCTACTAGGACCCCCAGATCTTTTTCTATCCTTGATTGCCTCCAATGTTTCTCCTCCTAGCAAGTCACTTGCATTCATATTTTTGATCCCCAAGTGCATTACTCAACACTAAACCTAATTTCCACCCCGGTATTCTATTGTGGTCTTCCTGAAGATTCTTAATCCTGCTTTGAAGTTATTGCCCTGCTTAGCTTTGCAACACCAGCAAACAATGAGAATGAGATACAGTATGTATGCCATCCTCTACATCGCAACATTGAACAGAATTATTAATTCTAAAAGCATATTTCATAAATTTCAGAGCTCCGCTATTAAAAATTTAGTAGAACATCTGTGTGTGTGATTCACTATCAAAAAAGTGCATACAATAGATAAATAAACAGATATTCAATTGAGGTAAACCCAAGAAGTAAATGTGGTGCAGCAAAAAAATATAAAAGTCCATGTGAATGAGCAGAAACTGTTTCTCAGAAAGTTCACAGATTTGTATCCATCACCAATAACATGTATGTCATCCTCATGCAAAACCTCCACTTCAGATAGTAAGAATGCACATTTACCCAATATGAGTGACCTTCTATCACTAGAAAGGTCCAAAAGGCAGTGATCTTAATCAATCAAACACAGTTTTCCTAGGCTCAAATTCAAAACACTCTCCGTAGGAGGTACTGTAAGGAATAGGGGTTCTCCACCAAAACATCCTCCCCATAGACCATGGGTAGAAGCATAGAAACAGAATGTGCCAATAGTGTAAAACCTTCTAAAATGCTTTATTAAAATTTGAAATCCTTACATAATTGGAAATGATCATAGAGCCAATGTAAAGATTCTTTTTTGTTTGGTGCTATGATAATTTGATCACACACAGATGTTTTATCGATTAGGATCAGAACTTTTTGGACCTTTCTAGTGATAGAAGGTCACTCATATTGGGTAAGTGTGCATTCTTACTATTTGCGGTGGAGGCTTTGCACGAGGATGACATACATGTTATTGGTGACGGATGCAAATCTATGAAGAAATGTCTGCCTATTCATGTGGACTTTTACACTTTTTTTGTTGCATCATATGTACTCCTTGGATTTACAATAATTCAATATCTGTTCATTTATTTATTGTATGCAAATTTTGGATAGCGAATTACACACAGATGTTTATTTAACCTCCCGGGTGGTATGATGCTTTTCGATTTTAGGTGGGATTTTCAGCCCAAACCAACTGTATACATTTATTATATATATATATATATATATATATATATATATATATATATATATATATATATATATATGTATACATATATATATATATGTATACATATTATATATATATATATATATATATATATATATATATATATATATATAATGTGTACAGTTGGTTTGGGCTGCTAATTCACAAGAATTACATGCAAAATAATGGTACCGCTTTCAGCACCTAAAATCCAAAAGAATCATACCGTATGTAATAATAAATATGTATATATATATATATATATATATATATATATAATATATGTATACATATATATATAATAAATGTATACAGTTGGTTTGGGCTGCTCATTCACAAGAATTACGTGTATATATATATATATATATATATATATATTGTAGCAGAGTGTCCCAGAGAGAGCCAGGAAAAGTCCTGTTCGGGGTTTATACATCACCCAGGCATCTCTCCTATACCTTTAGGGATCTCTGAGCCATGATCCAGTTCGGATCTTGGTCCTCTTCACCAGGCCAATTTAACACCTGAGACAGACAGCAGTGCTCTCTCTCAGCCTGGGAAATTAGACAATGTTTGTCTAGGAGAGCGGAAGGTTGGTAACACTGTCAGTGTGTGTCTTTGGAAGCTGACAAGCTGTAGGCTTGCTCAGTCTGTGTTAATTAGGGACTGCATTGTGTGTAGTAAGCGCCGGGACACGGCTAGGCTTTTGTTTATTATTATTATTCCTGCTTGTTTTTTTAAAGCACTGTACAGCACCTGTTTATAAACTTGTATATAGCACCAATAAACACCGCACTGTTTGTCACTACCACTGGATTTGGTATCTGTGCCTGAAAGAGTGCTCATCCCAGGGAGCTTTGCACCTGCTACCTGTTCCCCAGCTTACATATGGTGGAGGATGCAGGCACTGGTAGTAAGTTACTACTTAAAGGGCCAGTACCTGGAGTGACTAAACATGGAGGAAATCCTCAAACAGTTGGTGTTATCGAACGCTGCACAGCAGCAAGCGAACTCTTTGTTTAAACAACAAATTGGTGTTGTACAAGAACAAACGAAGCAAGCAAATGCTGCACAACAGCAAGCGAACTCTTTGTTTAAACAACAAATTAGTGTTGTACAAGAACAAACGAAGCAAGCAAACGCTGCACAACAGCAAGCAAACTCTTTGATTCAGCAACAGATTGGTATTGTACAGGAACAAACGCAGCAAGCAAACTCTTTGATTCAACAACAGATTGGTGCTGTACAAAATCAAACCCAGTTGATGTTTGAAAAACTGGCAAGTGCTGCAGAAGCAGACAGAAAGGTGCTGGTTGAGGTGATGCAGACACTTGCACAGGAGTCTGCTGTGAAAACAGAAACAGTTAGAGACCGCTCCTCAGCCATCCATGTTGGTCGCTTCCTGTCCAAAATGCCTGCTGATGATGACCCAGAGGCCTTTCTGGTTACGTTTGAGAGAACCGCTGAGAGGGAAGGCTGGCCCAAAACCCAGTGGGCAGGATTGATCGCTCCCTTACTTACTGGGGAATCGCAGAAGGCCTATTATGATTTGGAGTCCGTGGATGCAGGAGAGTATGAAAAGGTCAAGCAGGAAATCCTGGCGCGTCTCGGTGTCAACTTGGCCGTTCGAGCCCAGCGGGTCAACAGCTGGTCCTTCCGAGATGAGAGGCCCCCAAGATCACAGATGTTTGACCTAATCCACCTGGCGCAAAAATGGCTACAGCCGGAGTCCTTGTCTGGGCCACAAATAGTGGAGCGTGTAGTCATGGATCGGTTCCTGAGGTCATTGCCAACTCCTTTGCAGAAGTGGGTGAGTCAAGGAGACCCCAAGTCGGCGGACAACCTGGTGGAGCTTGTTGAGAGGTACTATGCTGCAGAGAACCTGGTCACCACCCCTACAGCCGCACGGACTTTCCACCCAAAGCCACGGTCTCCCCAGGCAACCTGTAAGACTGTTCCAGGGGAAGTGGGTGGTCAGCATGGCAAGGAGACGGGGGAAGACTTTTGGTGCCAGAGCTGAAGTTTGGCGTCCCAAACAAGGGAAGCCACTGCCTGTCAGCAAACTTAACTGGGGTAACATCAGGTGTTTCCGTTGCCAGGAACTGGGGCATGTTGCAGCAAACTGTCCGTTGACAGATGAACCCATCTAGTGTGACATGTCTCTTAGAAGGCAGTCTATGTTTGCTGCTGTTTCATGCGCTCCTGCACCAGGTGTAGGAAAACACATATGCCAAATGACTGTTAATGATAAGCCTATTGCAGCCTTGCTGGACTCGGCAAGTCTGGTGACTTTGGTTAAAGCAGAAATGGTTGAAAATGTGAATTTAAATGCAAAAAAAGTTGCTGTGATCTGTGTACATGGTGATACTCGGGAGTATCCTATAGCTACTGTTCGCTTTGACACTGATTTAGGTACGGTGACCCATCCGGTTGGACTTGTACCCCACTTAGTGCATGAGGCCATCATTGGTAGAGACTTCCCTAAGTTTTGGGAACTGTGGGATCGTCCCGACTCGGTCACAGTAACTGACTCCGTGGTGGAGCCAGAACCCCTGGCCATCACCGACAATGTGGGTTTAAGGGATCCCTCTCAAGGTTCCCCGGATTTTCCTGTCTCTGTTATGGCAGGAGAACTGGAGGAGCCTGAGGAAGTCCCCACAGTCAGTCAAGGTGGACAATCTTCTGCTGACCCGGAGGGTACATTGGAGTTTGCTGATCTTAATGTACACAAGGAAAACTTTGGTACTGAGCAGAGAAAAGACCCTACCCTTGCCAGGGCCTGGGAGAATGTACTAATGGTTAATGATGTACCTGGCGAACCAGGGGACAGGCCCTGTTTTCCTTTTTTCAGCAGCAATGAGGATTTATTGTATCGTGTATATAAAAAGAACGATGAAATTGTTGAACAGTTGGTGGTCCCTAAGCCTTACAGACGAGTGGTGCTGGAATTGGCTCATGGACACTTACTAGGAGGTCATTTAGGGGTTGAAAAAAACACTGAAAGGGTGTTACGCAGGTTTTACTGGCCTGGGATACAGAAAGATATTGACAATTATTGGCAATCTTGTCCTGTATGTCAGATGTCAGCCCCACTACCCCACTTCCGTAGTCCTTTAGTGCCCTTACCCATTATTGAAGTGCCCTTTGAGAGGATCGCTATGGACCTCGTGGGTCCACTCCCCAAGTCTGCCCGAGGTCATCAACACATTCTTGTAATCATGGATTATGCTACCCGTTACCCCGAGGCAGTTCCCTTACGCACTGCCTCCGCTAAGAACATTGCTAAAGAGTTGTTCATGGTGTTCAGTCGCGTTGGGGTCCCTAAGGAGATCCTTATGGACCAGGGCACTCCATTTATGTCACAAATAACTAAAGAGTTGTGCAAGTTATTTAAGGTGACCCAGTTGCGAACCTCCGTATACCACCCTCAAACTGATGGCCTTGTAGAACACTTCAATAAAACATTAAAGAGTATGTTAAAAAAGGTTATGGACAAAGATGGAAAAAACTGGGACTTCTTGATTCCGTACTTGATGTTCGCCATCAGGGAAGTACCCCAGTCATCTACGGGATACTCTCCGTTCGAATTACTTTATGGGAGACACCCTCGGGGACTCTTAGACATAGCCAAGGAAACCTGGGAGGGGGAGCAGACCCACCACAAAAGTGTCATTGAGCATATCGCTCAAATGCAGGACAGGATTGCAGCGATCATGCCTATGGTAAAGGAACACTTACTGCAGGCCCAGGCAGCGCAATAGAGAATATACAACAGGGGAGCCAGACTCCGTGTTTTCTCACCTGGTGACAGGGTCCTGGTGTTAGTTCCCACTGTCGAGAGCAAGTTCCTAGCTAAGTGGCAGGGTCCCTTCGAAGTATTGGAAAGAGTTGGGGAGGTCAATTATAAAGTGCATCAATCAGGAAAAAGGAAGCCAGAGCAGATTTACCATATTAATCTGTTAAACCCTGGAAGGATAGGCTGGCCTTAACTGCGAGGTCCGTCCCGGTGACATCTAGGGGTACTGAGTCCCCTCTGGTCCCTGAGGTCACGGTTCCAGACACCCTGTCTTATTACCAAAAACAAGAAGCTAGAGAGTTCCTGATAAGGAATAGAGAGAAATTTTTCGGAGTTACCTGGTACGACTTCAGCAGTTCAGCATGATATTGTTACTGAACCTGGGGTCCGTGTCAAGCTAAAACCATACCGAATTCCCGAAGCGAGGAGAAGAGACATTAGTGATGAAGTAAAAAGGATGCTGGAGCTAGATGTCATTGAGGAATCCAATAGTGACTGGTCTAGCTCCATCGCTTTAGTCCCAAAACCTGATGGTACTTGGAGATTCTGTAACGACTTCAGAAAACTCAATGCAGTGACAAAGTTTGACACGTACCCAATGCCCAGAGTGGACGAACTTATAGACAGACTTGGCAAAGCCCGCTATCTAACTACTTTGGACTTGACCAAAGGATATTGGCAAATACCCCTGACTGGTAGCGCCAAAGAAAAGACTGCGTTTGTTACCCCTGAGGCTTCATTTCAGTATAAAAAAATGCCTTTTGGGTTGCAAAATGCCCCTGCGACAATTCAGAGGGCCATGGACAGGACCCTAAGACCTCACCGACAGTATGCAGCTGCCTATCTGGATGATATAGTGGTACATAGCACTGACTGGGAGTCTCACTTGCCCCGTGTACAGGCTGTTCTGGATTCCCTCTTCAAGGAAGGTTTTACAGCAAACCCAAAAAGATGTGCCATTGGTTTAGAGGAAGCCAGGTATTTGGGCTACACTATTGGTCGTGGAGTAATTAAACCTCAGTTAAACAAAGTAGAAGCCATCCAAGAATGGCCACGTCCTGCAAACAAGAAGCAGGTCAGAGCCTTTCTTGGAATTGCAGGGTACTATAGGAGGTTTATCCAGAATGTTGCAACTCTAGCTGCCCCACTGACCGACCTTACGAAAGGGAAAGAATCACTAATGGTGAAATGGTCCCCAATAGCAGAGGAGTCTTTCCAAGTCTTAAAGAAGGCTCTTTGTGCACAGCCAGTGTTGTACTCCCCTGATTTCTCCAAGGATTTCTTGGTTCAGACGGATGCATCTGATGTAGGTATTGGGGCCGTATTGTCACAGGTACACAATGGGGAAGAACACCCTGTAGTGTACCTGAGCAGAAAGCTTAATGAACACAAGAGAAAGTATGCAGTCATTGAAAAGGAATGTTTAGCCATAAAGTGGGCCTTAGACGCGCTACGGTACTATCTGTTAGGGCGCCAGTTTGATTTAATAACTGACCATGCTCCTCTGAAATGGATGGCCCAAAAGAAGGAGACTAATAGATGGGTGAACCGGTGGTTTTTGGCTCTACAAGATTACTCTTTCACTGTAAAACACAGGCCAGGTGTTGAGATGGGGAATGTAGATGCCCTGTCCCGTGTTCACTCCTGTTTGGCCACAGGTGTTCCAACCCTGGGGTTGAAACAGGGGGGGGGGGGATATGTAGCAGAGTGTCCCAGAGAGAGCCAGGAAAAGTCCTGTTCGGGGTTTATACATCACCCAGGCATCTTTCCTATACATTTAGGGATCTCTGAGCCATGATCCAGTTCGGATCTTGGTCCTCTTCACCAGGCCAATTTAACACCTGAGACAGACAGCAGTGCTCTCTCTCAGCCTGGGAAATTAGACAATGTTTGTCTAGGAGAGCAGAAGGTTGGTAACACTGTCAGTGTGTGTCTTTGGAAGCTGACAAGCTGTAGGCTTGCTCAGTCTGTGTTAGTTAGGGACTGCATTGTGTGTTTGTTTATTATTATTATTCCTGCTTGTTTTCCTTAAAGCACTGTACAGCACCTGTTTATAAACTTGTATATAGCACCAATAAACACCGCACTGTTTTGTCACTACCACTGGATTTGGTATCTGTGCCTGAAAGAGTGCTCATCCCAGGGAGCTTTGCACCTGCTACCTGTTCCCCAGCTTACAATATATATATATATATATATATATATATATATATACATATACATATACATATACATATACATATACATACATATATATATATATATATAAAGTACAGTAAAACTGCAGGAAAGGGCACTGGGGGCAAACTAATATGATTTTTTTATTTTGAACAGTATCAGTGTGTTTTTTACATTTGAATTTTCCGCCGGTTCCACCCCCCTGCAAACGTCACGTCGCAGGAGACGGAAGCCGGGGCACGGAGACGATCGGGAGGAAGATCCGCCGCAAGACACCGCCGGGACACATCGCTGGATCCCGGTGACAAGGTAAGTAACCCTGCTTACAGGATCCAGCGATGCTTCTGGTGGTACCCCGAGTGTGGCTCGGGGTTTCCCTCTTTTGGCTCTGAAATTTAACCCCGAGCCACGCTCGGGAATACCGCTAAGAAAGTTAACTTAATAGCCCAGCCCAGCTCTGATATTTATGATTTATTGCACTTATTGTGTAAAGAGTCTCATGGTTGAGTTGCTGCTTTGGTACACCATTTATTGTTTACATATAAACTCGGGGGGGGGGGGCTTGGCGCTCTACAGGAATGGCAGCTGCATAGAGGAGTTCCAGACACCTGTGGCCATTTTCACCACTTCCAGCTTGGAAAATTTGGTTTGGGCAGACTGAATAAAGCTACACCAGGTCCCCGACAACATAGATCATCTTCTACCCCGGGAACCCAAAGCATTCCTGATATTTTTCAGTCCCAAACCCACAGCAGGACAGCATCTAAGATGGCGCCGTCCTGATACGAGGGTGAACAGAGTGAGGATTCCATGTGGGCCACAGAAGACCTGGTGAGAGAGCCTGAGCACACTGGTCATCCCCTGCAGCTATCAGAAATGAACACGATTGCAGCAGACCTTTTCTATGGCAATCACAGAACTGAAGGCAAACAATTTAATATTAACTGAATGAATCTGTGACACTGAAAGAGCAGACACCAAAAGAGACAGGGCTGTAGAGCTCTTGGAGACTGTTGTTTCCTCAAATGCTACACACCTTATCCTCATTAACAGATACATGGAGGATTTAGACAATAGAGATAGAAGGCAAAACCTTTTGCGAACAACTCAATATACTACTGATTGACTTGCCAGAATGGTATAAAGAGTTTCCCAATCCAGGCTGCTTCTTCTCCACAGACACTGCCGGGACACATCGCTGGATCCCGGTGACAAGGTAAGTAACCCTGCTTACAGGATCCAGCGATGCTTCTGGTGGTACCCCGAGTGTGGCTCGGGGTTACCGCTTTTGGCTCTGAAATTTAACCCCGAGCCACGCTCGGGAATACCGCTAAGAAGGTTAACTTAATAGCCCAGCCCAGCTCTGATATTTATGATTTATTGCACTATATATAATATACTACTGATTGACTTGCCAGAATGATATAAAGAGTTTTCCAATCCAGGCTGCTTCTTCTCCACATACTCCTCAATCATCCCTGACCATATCTCCCACTTCCAAGAAAACAACATTTGGGAAACGTGCAGGCCCAAATCCAGGCAGCTCTCTGTATGTGGCCAAAGGATCCAGATACAGAGATAACACCTGAATCAGATTAGATAACTTTCAACAAATAATTCTTACTTCGGTCAAGCCCTGACCCCACTTGGAGAGTTAAGATAGAACTTATGCTACTACCGATATGGATTATAGAGACTTCTTTTGGAACTCTTTAATATCCAAGTCCTTTACTCAGAAGGCCCAGTGGAACTTACATATTTAGCCTTCCATTTTACCTGGACTTTTGGTTTGTACTTTTCTATAGAGCCATCTACTGGCAAGACTTCAATTGACAGTCTATACAATCCCTTAAACACAAATGGATGCCTCCCAAAGAACCTTTGTTCCCGCTATAGAATTTCATCTTAACATTATCAAATACTGAGATTTCTCTCTACAATGCTATCTACAAAGAGGTTAAGATGGTTCTACATTACCTGTTATGAATAACTAGCTCTCAGAATGGCAAATTTAAAACCAACAGTCCAGTCTACCGTTAGATCAATGCACTAAACTAGACGATGGAACAAAATCCTGATAGACTCTGTTTTAAATGCCTTGTTCAAGGGCTGATAGAATTGACCTATTCTGAGGGATAACCTCATTACTGAAGATATGCCACCTGTCCCAAGTACGGGACTCAATTGTTTGGACTGTCGCTGGGTGATTCTAGGATATTAGAGGTCCATATCACATTAACAACACTATGTTTGCTTTCATAGTTTTTCGTCTGCTAAAATACTGTTAAAGTAAATTACAAAGCACTGCTATATATTTTCCTTATCAGAAGCTAAACTAAATTCAGATTGCTTACGATGCCACTAGGCTATTCTGTTATCTAGTTATACTATGTCTTTTTATGATATTTTATTAGCCATACGCTACTACCCATTCGTTTATTTGCCTATACTCTTACTTTGATTAATGAACATATAACTCACAGGTTGGAATTTACACATAGGCATATATCCCCTTTGGGATACATTATATGCAGAGGCTGCGGGAGGTGATAAGGTGATCCTTTGACAGTGTCAGTACGGTAATACACACAGTGCCTTGCGAAAGTATTTGGCCCCCTTGAACTTTTTGACCTTTTGCCACATTTCAGGCTTCAAAAATAAAGATATAAAACTGTAATTTTTTTTGAAGAATCAACAACAAGTGGGACACAATCATGAAGTGGAACGAAATTTATTGGATATTTCAAACTTTTTTAACAAATAAAAAACTGAAAAATTGAGAGTACAAAATTATTCAGCCCCTTTACTTTCAGTGCAGCAAACTCTCTCCAGAAGTTCAGTGAGGATCTCCACTGTCAAACATGGTGGTGGCAGCATCATGGTTTGGGCCTGCTTTTCTTCAGCAGGGACAGGGAAGATGGTTAAATTTGATGGGAAGATGGATGGAGCCAAATACAGGACCATTCTGGAAGAAAACCTGATGGAGTCTGCAAAAGACCTGAGACTGGGACGGAGATTTGTCTTCCAACAAGACAATGATCCAAAACATAAAGCAAAATCTACAATGGAATGGTTCACAAATAAACATATCCAGGTGTTAGAATGGCCAAGTCAAAGTCCAGACCTGAATCCAATCGAGAATCTGTGGAAAGAACTGAAAACTGCTGTTCACAAATGCTCTCCATCCAACCTCACTGAGCTCGAGCTGTTTTGCAAGGAGGAATGGGCAAAAATTTCAGTATTTCGATGTGCAAAACTGATAGAGACATACCCCAAGCGAATTACAGCTGTAATCGCAGCACAAGGTGGGGCTACAAAGTATTAACTTAAGGGGGCTGAATAATTTTGCACGCCCAATTTTTCAGTTTTTTATTTGTTAAAAAAGTTTGAAATATCCAATACATTTTGTTCCACTTCATGATTTTGTCCCACTTGTTGTTGTTTCTTCAAAAAAAAATTACAGTTTTATATCTTTATGTTTGAAGCCTGAAATGTGGCAAAAGGTCAAAAAGTTCAAGGGGGCCAAATACTTTTGCAAGGCACTGTATAGTTTATTTCAAAACAGTTTCCATACTCATCTTCTCCCACTACCTCCACTGGTAGTTTTTGCCCACCTTTTCTGGTTGGACAACCTACCTTTTGTTACTCTCCATTGAATTATCAATCAGAGACATTTACATTTATATCTCACATACCCATCACATACTCTGTTGATGGGTAAGGAGTAGAAGCTCACTCTTTGCATTAACTGAAAATTGTTTGAGAGTTGACCTACCAGCTTGGTTCTTTTAACTGTTCTAACTAACTGTTCTTTTAAATGGGATGAGAAAGCGCTCAAATATTTAGGTGTATGGCTCACACCAAATCTGAAATCCTTGTACACTACAAATTTCAAACCCCTACTCCAAAACATAAACAAAGACCTTGAAAAATGGACCTTGAAATACTTTTCTTGGTTCGGTAGGCCAGCTTTAATAAAAAAATTACAATTTACCCAGAGTGTTGTATCTATTTCAGACCTTACCAATACCCATTTCAGTTTTTTTTCAGGCCTTACAATAAATGCTCAGGAGGTTTTTGTGGGCCTCGAAAATCCACACCTCAATCTCCAGTTGCTTACACAACCCAAGAAAAATGGTGGAAGGGGGTTCCCAAATTTCAAAAATTATTATTACGCTTCCCATATCACCTGAATTGTTCAAAATGGCTTAGCTCCGTAGAAAATCTCTATGCTTTGGAAGAGATCAGAGCAACAGCAAACAGAGCCACTGACAAATTTAACCAGATTTGGAGGGTGTGGGTTACACTATCATCTGCATTTGTGGGACTTTCTATCAAATTAACATTCCCATCAATTGTGATTTATATGTGGGCGTTGTACCTTATTTATGCCTTACTCCAAGGAGTATGACAGGATTATTAACAGCTGAAATAAATGATTCAGATATATACACCGACCAAATTGAATTACTTGGACGGAGACCTAATCTCATCACTACTCTGTCATCTTTCCTCTTTTTCCTTTTTCTTTTCTCTTCTTTTCCTTACTTTACCCTACTCTTACTTTACCTGTTCAAACATCTCTACAAGATATATAATACACTGACACCAGTTAAAAAATGTGTACACACCATTACTAGAATACCTGTTATAATTTGAAACACACATACAAATTTACAGAGCACGTGTTACCTTTTATTCATAACATAAATATGCCTTAAAGCGGAGTTCCGGGCACAGAAGTCATTTTTTAATAAACATACCCCCGGGACAGTCAGGGCTAGCACATTCCACAATGGCTAGCCTCTGATCTGTCCCGGTTCGCACTTACCTTTTAGAAGAAATATTTACTTATAAAATTTCTTCCACAGCGTTTCCATCTCTCTTGTGGGCAGCTGAAGCCGGCGCGGTCCTCTTCTGTGTCTTCTTCCGCGTCTTCTTGTCCCAGAATGCGCCTGCACCGGCCCCTCTCGTCACTTCCGGTGCGGCGCCGCATTCCTCCACCCTTCCAGTCCTTCCGGGCGACGCCGCATTGTTTAGCAGGGGAATGCGGCGTCACCCGGAAGTGACGAGCGGGGCCGGTGCCGTCGCATTGATTCCTGGGAGCGATGACGTTCAGCTCCCAGGAATCATAGCGAGACAGGAAGTGACGGGGTGAGCCACGGCTCCGAGGGAGGAAGTACTCTGAGGTGAGTATTTACGATCTTCAATTAAAAGGTGAGTAAACAAAAAAAAAAAAAAATAACTATCCAATTCCTTTTCAGGTGATCTCGAACTAGCGGAGGGGCACAAAAAAAAATATTGTTTTTGTGCCCGGAACTCCGCTTTAAACATTCTGTTTAACTGTTTAATGGCTCTATTTGTAACTGTAAACTATTCATATACTTGTCACAACGTGTTATTATGTACTATTATCCTTGTTTTTTTCAAAACATTTCAATAAAAAAATTTCATTGTTAAAAACAATCTTATTGTTACATATAAACACAAGAGCAGTTAAATTGCACAATTTTCTAAAAGCATAATTAAATTGAAAAACAAAAATGCAATATATTGCAGCTCACCAGACTTTGTATATGGTTACTTCATTTGTTTTCTTTTATCCTGTAAAACTCTGTTCCTGGGTGGAAATCATTTCCCTAGGTGGCTATGCTTCCCATGTATCAGTGGAGGGTACCATGGCTGGCATTACCTATGTTTATCTCCATGATATGAGGTATAAGAAGATTAGCAACTTTCAGTGAAAACATTTGATCTTCTTTTAACCACTTTACCGCTGCTCACTGAGCTGCTACTGCGGCAAAGTGGCTTGATAACGTCTGACGACGTAGACCTACATCGCCAGACATTCCCCTCTCTTGGCGGGGCACGCGCGCCGCCGGAGGCTCGCTCCCGCTGTATTCAGTCACAGCGGGAGTCGGGCCAGGGGAGGAGCGGCGGTGATCACCGCCGCTCTTCCCCGATCGTCGGGGAATCGAGTGTGGAGATCCGCCCGCTTGTGTAAACAAAGCGGGCGGATCTCCTAAGTGACAGGCAGGGTCAGATTGCAGGGTTCAGCATAGCTGAACCCTGGATCTGTCCTTGTGTCACGTAGTCACCTCCCCCCACACACATTAGTAAGCACCAGGCATACAAATACAAAATAAAAATTAGCCCCTTCCCTGCCAGTGTCATTTTTAGAGTAACAGTGCATATGTATAGCAGTGATTGCTGTAGTCATGTCACTGGTACCCCCAAAAGTGTCAAAAATGTCAGTCAAGTGTCCGATCTGTCCGCTGCAATGTCGCAGTCCCGCAAAAAAAATTGCAGATCGCCGCCATTACTCGTTAAAAAAAAAAACACCAAAAATGACATAAATCTTTCCCTTAGTTAGTAAACGCAATAACTTTTGCGTAAACCAATCAAAATATTCTTATTGTGATTTTTTTTTTACCAAAAACATGTAGCAGAAAACAAATTGGCCTAAAATGATAAAAAAATTAGATTTTTACATCTTTGGGGGGGGGGGGGGGATTTCATATAAAAAAATGTGAAAAATATTGCTATTTTTTCAAAATTGTTGCTCTTTTTTTGTTTATAGCGCAAAAAGTAAAAATCGCACAGGTGATTAAATACCACCAAAAGAAAGCTCTGTTTGTGGGAAAAAAAGGACGTAAATTTCGTTTGGGTACGGCTTTGCATGACCGCGCAATTGTCAGTTAAATTTGCACAGCGCCGAATCGCAAAAAAGTGGCCCAGACGTAAGACAGCAAAATCCTCCAGTGGTAAAGTGGTTAATGTGCTTAGTTCAACTCACAATTAGTGACAAGGACACTTTCTGGCATTTCTAAAAATATCATGAGGTGTATCTTTTCTACACAGTTACCCTATGGCTGTAGGCCAATCCATCCTTGTCTGCTTTTGAATTAAAAGACATTTTCCTTACATGGCGAAAATGTCCTTAGCCTTAGAAAATGTAAAGAAGCCAACATACTGTGTATGATAACTGTTTAGTTGCAATATTATACATTTTGTTTCTTGGGTTTAGTTATACTTTAAGAATAAACACTGTAACTATCTCAGGTGATTTTAAGTATGTCCACTTCTGGTAATTAAAAAAAAAAAGGTAAGATTGCATGGATTAAATATAATTCCCCACATCAGGCTGTATATTTGAAATAAGAAGAAAGCTAATGTAAAAATGTATTCCTTAGTAAATCAGTCTATTTTTTTAATTATGTGTGTAACATACATGTTGCAGTACATTCTATGAGGGTTACCAAATAAAGGGGTCACATTTTAGTCCATACAACCTATGTATGCACACAAAATCTAAGGATATCAGTAACAATAACTGTAATGCAGGTGTGTGGATCTTCTATGAGCAGCATAAACACTGACATGAGTTTCCCCGAGCATACAAAACTCTAGTTAACTCTAAGGTCTCATTTAGACATGCGGTAGCCCTCTGTGGATTGACCCATGGTGGACCACTTTTCAGAGGGTATTTGGCAGGTTGTAAGACATTGTCACTTGAATGGGTTGTGTTCAGTGAGTAGTATGCCTTGCCAAATGTGGCGGGTGGATCATTTTTCCCACACTCCATGTGTCTACCCCCATACGGCTGCCTTTGCAGCTTGGGGGGGCTGAAGCACAACTGCCTTTTTTTACCAACCCCAAACTGCAAGTGTAAAGTAAGCCTAAACAATTCAGTTTAAATAATTCATAAATTATATAGAGGTTGGCATAAATAGTTCAATCCCAGTGTTTGTTTATGATACGAAGCAAAGCAAGGCAATAATTTCACAGCAGGATGTTGAAACCTTACAGGAGGACCTTGGGGTGGGCAAATGAGGTGCAATGTTGAAAAATGTAAAGTAATATATTTCAGGGCTAAAAATACAAATGCAAGTTACTCGCTATGGGGAGAACCATTTGTGGAATCCAAAATAGAAAAAGACCTAGGAGTCCTAGTAGATCACAGGCTTAGCAATGGTATGCGATGCCAAGCTGCTGCAAGCAAAGCAAACCAAATATTAGTATGCATTAAAAAGGGCATTACTCAAGAGATAAAAAAATAAGTCTACCACTTAACAAGACTCTGGTCAGGTCGCATCTTGAGTATGCCATCCAATTCTGGTCACCAATCCTCAGCAAGGATGTGCTGAAAAGTGAGAGAGTCCAGAGAAGGTTGACAAAGCTAATAAAGGGACTGGAGGACCTCAGTTATGAGGAACGACTACAAACATTAAACCTATTCTCCCTGGAAAAGAGACTCTTGAGAGGTGATATGATAGCAATATACCAATACTTGCAATAAGTTGCAGGGAGTTTAACCTCCCTGGCGGTATGATTCTTTTGGATTTTAGGTGCTGAAAGCGGTACGATTATTTTGCATGTAATTCTTGTGAATGAGCAGCCCAAACCAACTGTATACATTTATTATATATATTATATATATATATATGCATGTATACATATATTATGTATACATATATTATATATATATATATATATATAATGTATACAGTTGGTTTGGGCTTCTCATTCACAAGAATTACGTATATATATATATATATATATATATATATATATATATATATATACATACACGTGTGTATATATATATATATATATATATATATATATATATATATACGTATATATAATGTATATATATGCATATATTTACATAAAAAGTACTGTAAAACTGCAGGAAAGGGCACTGGGGGGCAATGTAATGTGAATTTTTTTTATTTTGAATGGTATCAGTGTGTTTGGTGTGTTTTACATTTGAATTTGCCGCCGGTTCCACCCCCCGGCGGACGTCACGTCGCCGGAGACGGAAGCCAGGGCTCGCAGACGATCGGGAGGAGGCTCCGCCGCCGCATACCGCCCGCATTCTTCGCTGGATCCCGGAGAAAAGGTAAGTAAAACCTCTACCAGGAACCAGCGATCTTCCTAGCGGTACCCCGAGTGTGGCTCGGGGTTACCGCTTTTGGCTCTAAAATCTAACCCCGAGTCACGCTCGGGAATACCGCTAGGAATGTTAAAAAGATATGGCCATTCATTGAAACTGGAGAAGAAGCAGTTCAATCCTAAACTGTAATTATTGCCTAACTCTTTAATCAACTTAAATAACTACCAAGAAACATGTTTTATTTATTTAAGCATTTTTTAGGCAATGTATAACAAAAACCAGACAGCCATTACCGAAGTCATCCTCTTGGGATTCCAAAGTTCTAAAGAAACCAGCATTGTTCTTTTCATTCTTCTACTTATTGTTTATGTTTTGACACTTTTTGGAAACCTCTTGATCATCCTACTGGTCTACTTCAATAAAACTCTCCATATTCCAATGTACTTCTTCCTCACCCAGCTCTCCTTATCTGATATTCTTCTAACCACAAACATTGCCCCATACTTGCTGTATACATTACTTCATGAGGGTGGAACAATGTCTTTTACAGGCTGCATTTTCCAGCAATATATTTTTGATGTAATAGAATCTACTGAGTGTCTTCTTTTGACAGTAATGTCTTACGACCGATATTTGGCCATATGTAACCCTTTGCATTACACTTCTATCATGAATGAGTTGCTTTGCATAATTTTGACCATGATTTCCTGGTTGTTTAGCATTTTGACCATGTTGATTGCTGCAATTAAAATAGCTTATCTTGATTTCTGTGGGCCAAATATAATTGACCATTTCTTCTGTGATGTGTCACCAGTGTTACAGCTTTCCTGCTCAGATACATTCTGGGTTCAGTTAGACATGATATTGAATAGTGTTCCTTTACTGTTCTTACCATTCCTAATTATTATAATATCATACACTTATATTATTTTTACCATCTTGAAAATCCCATCAGCTACTGGAAAACAGAAGGCTTTCTCCACCTGTAGCTCCCACTTGACGGTGGTTTGTATATTTTATATAACACTAATTGTTATTTATGACCTTCCAACAAATGGACAGTCATTGACTATAAGCAAATTACTATCGCTGATCTATACAGTGGGGACACCACTGATGAATCCAATCATATACAGCTTGAGGAACAAAGACATAAAGATTGCTTTTGTTAAGTTAAGAAACAGTTTTGTTAATTTTTAGCAGAAGTTTGCATTTAAGGTGATGCCCTTTATTAGATAAATAAATATCATAGTGGAAGCTTTTAAAGCAGGGATCCTCAAACTACGGCCCTCCAGCTGTTGCGGAACTACACATCCCATGAGGCTTTGTAAAACTCTGACATTTACAGACATGACAAGGCATGATGGGAATTGTAGTTCCTGAACAACTGGAGGGCCATCGTTTGAAGACCCCTGTTTTAAAGCATGGTGGCTTCTTCTTCAGGCTATACCTAAAGGCTAACCTGCTACAAATCTCTACTGATGACTTCATTTACAAGATAGCTGACCATGAATTCATACTTAATGATTGCTTATATTGATTCTGATTGCCAATCTTCAAAAAAGGTGACAGACTTTAGACCTGATTTACTAAACCTGTTTGTACATATGCCATCACATTGATAGTATGCAGACAACCATTTATATACTTACAGTATTTAGTATGTGCTTGTGATATGCAGGGGGATGCATGTACAGTGTACAGTGTACTTATGGCAAGGAGCAATTAATAGATTGTCAAAAAAAGAGTTATGTTGATTCATCAAAAGATATCCAAAATTAAACTTTGCCGTTAATTGCATTAAAGTCAACAAGAGGTGAATTTTGATGCTGAGTTGTGGCCTTTAGAGGGCTGCTAAGCAAGCAAAGGCATGTAAAAATCAGGTAAAATTCTGGTGTTCAGCAGCCCACATTGACGAAACGCATAGAGCGTCATCGCGTCATTTCCGCTGGATTGGAACGCATTTTCGGTTGTTGGAACACACAGTGTTCCAGAAGCATGCTATCCACCTGCAAATTTGTAACCAATGGCTTGGATACTACCTTTTTTACTGCTATTCTTGTAAGTAAGTTTATTCTTGAAATAAATGGATTGATTTTAATAGTACTTCACTATGTGAGCCCTTTTCTTCTTTCCATACGTCCTGGATACTTTATTCAGGTACACCATCCACTGCTACTGATGTCCATTATTGGATGAGATACATCCCCTTGAGACTAGCAACGTTTACCACCCCTGTAGGGGTACCTATACCTGTTGAGTGGGGTCCTTTTAGTGAAGGGACCACAAGAGTTTCTTCACCTGCACCAGTTACATTTGGAGAACACCAGAATTTTACCTGATTTTTACATTTTTTGTTCACCTTTATAGACTATGTTTTAAATTGCATGGAGTCACTTTGCACATGTCACCTCAATTTTTTGCCAGTTATACATTGGATTTATTGTTGTGAATTATAGGATCACCATGTAGTGGCATTTTTTTCACTTTATCTCAACAATTGATGCACATTGTGTCACAATTGATTTTTCATTGCACCTTGATATTTCTGAGCATATTATTTACCAATACTGTCGCTTTATTTCTAAGTGATTTGTCATATGTGTTAGTACTAGACACTTTGATTTATTTGTATTGTGGGCAGCGCCATACACCTTCACCCCATCTTTATATTTTCTATATACCCCCTTGAGGGACTATACAGTGCCTTGCAAAAGTATTCAGCCCCCTTGAACTTTGCAACCTTTTGCCACATTTCAGGCTTCAAACATAAAGATATAAAACTGTAATTTTTTTTGTGAAGAATTAACAAGTGGGACACAATCATGAAGTGGAACAAAATTTATTGGATATTTCAAACTTTTTTAACAAATAAAAAACTGAAAAATTGGGCGTGCAAAATTATTCAGCCCCCTTAAGTTAATACTTTGTAGCGCCACCTTTTGCTGCAATTACATCTATAAGTCGCTTGGGGTATGTCTCTATCAGTTTTGCACATCGAGAGACTGAAATTTTTGCCCATTCCTCCTTGCAAAACAGCTCGAGCTCAGTGAGGTTGGATGGAGAGCGTTTGTGAACAGCAGTTTTCTCGATTGGATTCAGGTCTGGACTTTGACTTGGCCATTCTAACACCTGGATATGTTTATTTGTGAACCATTCCATTGTAGATTTTGCTTTATGTTTTGGATCATTGTCTTGTTGGAAGACAAATCTCTGTCCCAGTCTCAGGTCTTTTGCAGACTCCATCAGGTTTTCTTCCAGAATGGTCCTGTATTTGGCTCCATCCATCTTCCCATCAATTTTAACCATCTTCCCTGTCCCTGCTGAAGAAAAGCAGGCCCAAACCATGATGCTGCCACCACCATGTTTGACAGTGGGGATGGTGTGTTCAGGGTGATGAGCTGTGTTGCTTTTATGCTAAACATAACGTTTTGCATTGTTGCCAAAAAGTTTGATTTTGGTTTCATCTGACCAGAGCACCTTCTTCCACATGTTTGGTGTGTCTCTCAGGTGGCTTGTGGCAAACTTTAAACAACACTTTTTATGGATATCTTTAAGAAATGGCTTTCTTCTTGCCACTCTTCCATAAAGGCCAGATTTGTGTCGTATACGACTGATTGTTGTCCTATGGACAGAGTCTCCCACCTCAGCTGTAGATCTCTGCAGTTCATTTAGAGTGATCATGGGCCTCTTGGCTGCATCTCTGATCAGTCTTCTCCTTGTATGAGCTGAACGTTAAGAGGGACGGCCAGGTCTTCGTAGATTTGCAGTGGTCTGATACTCCTTCCATTTCAATATTATCGCTTGCACATTGCTCCTTGGGATGTTAAAAGTTTGGGATATCTTTTTGTATCCAAATACGGCTTTAAACTTCTCCACAACAGTATCTCGGACCTGCCTGGTGTGTTCCTTGTTCTTCATGATGCTCTCTGCGCTTTAAATGGACCTCTGAGACTATCACAGTGCAGGTGCATTTATACGGAGACTTGATTACACACAGGTGGATTCTATTTATCATCATTAGTCATTTAGGTCAACATTGGATCATTCAGAGATCCTCACTGAACTTCTGGAGAGAGTTTGCTGCACTGAAAGTAAAGGGGCTGAATAATTTTGCACGCCCAATTTTTCAGTTTTTTATTTGTTAACAAAGTTTGAAATATCCAATAAATTTCGTTAATATATCCTCAGCGTGGATTTTTTATATATATATATATATATACCGTATGTAAAAATCTTAATTTCTGGCAATAACATTTCTTGAAACCCCCAGAACATTATATATTTTCTGAGGCCCTGTAGAATAAAAAGTTGATCATTTTATGTCACGTGATACTTGCATAACTGTTTATTAACCACTTCTGGACTGCCCACTGCATATATACTGCGGCAGGGCGGCCCAGCTGTGCAAAATCATGTAAAAGGTACGTAATTTTGTGAACGGGGGGCTCGCGGGCGTGCGGGCACTGCTGGAGCGCCGCTCCCTCTGTGATCAGACACAGCAGAAGCCAATCAATAGGTCCGGCGGCCGAGATGGCCGCTGGCCTCCCGCGATCGTGCAGGGGAATATGGCAGAACGGCCGTCTGCCTATGTAAACAAGGCAGATGGCTGTTCTGTCACAGAGGCAGAGAGAGATCTTGTGTTTCAGCTAGGCTGAAACACAGATCTCTCTTTTCCTCTAGCACATCCATCCTCCACACAGTTAGAAAACATTCCCTAGGAGCACACTTAACCCCTTAATAACCCCTAGTGTTAACCCCTTCCCTGCCATAGTCATTTACACAGTAACAGTGCATTTTTTTTTAGCACTGATCACTGAATTTATGTCACTGGTCCCCAGAAAGTGTCACTATAGCCCCGTACACACGTGCCGAATGTCAGCCGAACGATCGGCCGTCTTTTGTCCGGTGCTGTCCTGTCGGCTGAAAAGTGCAAAAGACTGCACACGAATTTTGTCGGCCAACAACAGCCGACTGCAGAAGTGATGTCATGTGATGGTTAACTTTCCGTGTGTTTTTTTCTTTTCTGAGCATGCCCAGTCTTGCAAATCTGCTGTCTGTCGGCCGAATTCTGTACTGACTGGCGAACAATCGGCCGTTCTGGTGACGGCCAACAAAAATTTTAAAGTCTGCACGACAGATTCTGTTCGGCCGAAAATGCGCTGTCGGCTGTCGGAAGCATCATACTAACAAGCCTACAATCGGCCAATCGGTCGTCGGCCGAATATTTACGGCCGACAATCGGTACGTGTGTACGGGGCTTTAGTGTCAGATTTGTCTGCCACAATGTCCCACTAAAAATCGCTGATCGCCGCCATTACTAGTAAAACAATAAAAAAAATAAAAAGTCCATCCCATGATTTGTAGATGCTATAACTTACCAAAAATATGTAGCAAAATACAAATGAGCCTAAATTGATAAAAAAAAATTAGATTTTTTTAATTTTTTTTATTGGGAAAGTTGGTAAGGTAAAAAATATTGTTTTTTGTTTTTTTTGTTTTTTCAAAATTGTCGGTCTTTTTTTGTTTTTAGCGCAAAAAATAAAAACCACAGAGGTGATCAAATACCACCAAAAATAAAGCTTTATTTGTTTGATGAAAAAAAGACATAAATTTTATTTGGGTACAGCGTGGCACAACCGCGCAATTGTCAGTTAAAGCAACGCAGTGCCGTATCGCAAAAAATGGCCTGGTCATTAAGGGAGTAAATCCCTCCGGAGCTGAAGTGGTTAAGCACTAATTTGTTGCACGTTTTCCCTTTACATATGTTTCACCATATCCAAAGTTTGCGCTATTTTCATTTAATATTAGAGCTGCTTAATTTATTTATGTTTGCTAAGAGTTGGTATCACAGTTTATAAGTGACTGCTTGCTGTTTAGAGGTTGGAGATTCAGCGCTGATTTTTCTTTTTTTATACTTTTGTTAGGTGACAGGTACTCTTTATGGAGGCATTAGGGGTCTAATAGACCCCAATGTTTCCCCTGTCCTTCACAGAATCCAACTAAGCACAGATCCACTCAGTTAGATGTGTCTCCTGCCTGTATCGACCAGGACATGGAGGATTATCGTCACTTCCTGTTTCCTTATTTAAATGTGATATTGAGGCATGTATGTGCCTCAGTCTCCTTCTGCTCTCCATCCTGAAGTTGGGGGTTGTGGTTCCAGGCTCTCCGGTTAATACCGGGGGTGCGCTGGTGGGGGAACTTTGTGAAAGTGATTGTCACATAGAGCCATCACATTACTTTCACTTTGAAGCCTGAAACTGGTTGAACAAACAGAAAAAAAACAGAGCACAAGCTGCTGCAGCCATCATCTGTGATTAATGATTCATTGTTTGGGAGCGCGTAGTACAGAACTGAACTGGTTATTCCTTTTTTATGTGTAGCACCCTCCTAGGTAGGTGCTAGGAAAACCATAAGGGAGGCCCTGTCTGCTTATCAGGGGGGCCTGATTGTTCATCTAGGCCAGTGACGGCAAACCTTGGCACTCCAGATGTTTTGAAACTACATTTCCCATGATGCTCACGCACTCTGCAGTGTATTGGAGCATCATGGGAAATGTAGTTCCAAAACATCTGGGGTGCCAAGGTTCGCCATCACTGATCTAGGTTGTCATGTGTTTCCAGGTGTGCCTGTTGAGCTTGGGGAGTCTCCCCACTATGTCCAATAAGGGCTCTTATTGAACAGTGGAGGAAACCTGACCAATAGCACACCATGGCTTATATCTATCCCAGAGGGCAGAATCTGCCGCAATGCATCCTGGGATGGGGTATAAGTTTGAGGGGGGCACATGACAGGGCGTCTTTGGCGGGAAGTAGAGTCCCAGGAGGAGCATGACGGCTGTCTCTCCTTCTGTCAGCATGAAAATTGTGTATAGTTGAGCCAAAGGAGTATCCCACTCATCCCTTCTCCCATCCAAGTTCTCAATAAATATAAAAACCCAAAGATACTGGACTGGTCTTTGTCTCAGTGCTCACACTTGGAGAACATGCTTAAATGTGCTGTTGTTGTTAGTGGTAACCCAGGTGGACCCACATCTAGCACAATGGCTAGGAATTCTGCTACATTTGTAATGGTTAGGTAAAAAAATTTTACATATGCATTGTTTATGCACCTTACCAAACAAAAAAACACAAAATCAGGAATATGTGGATGTTCAATGCATTCATCAGAGTACAGTTTGCTAGATAAGTTTGATGATCACTTAAGTTTTACATGTGTAAACCAGACCCAGCTCTGGCCCTGCTAAACCTAGGCATAGAACGTATCCCTAGGGACCTACAACCCATCACGGTCATTATCTTACTAGCGGCAAAAATCCTTATAACGAGATCTTGGCGCACAACCCATACCCCCAAACCTTCTGAAATAACCTTCTACCTCATCCTTATATACGAATATGAAAAAGCTCTGGCTATCAGTACAAATACATTCCTCAAATTTCAGAAAACTCTGGTCACCACCATCACCAAATAAATAATTGCAAAGTTTTACTATAGTTATTGTCACTTACTGATATCAATGCACCTTTGGTTCTAACATCTACCTTCAACTCCCTGTTACCTGGAAAAGGTACTGGTCTTACTTGAGTTGATGTATTGTGTATGTGTCCTAATACTATGAAAACGTTTGTACATTATTTTCTTGTGTCAAAAATTCAATAAAAAGTATTGTGGAAAAAGAAAAAAAAGTTTTACATATGTACGTACGCACCGTGGCACATATTTGGTGGGCTTGTCCTAAGGTATGCAGATTATGGGTCAGAGTATAAATCCATTTGCGTAACATATTTCCCACCAATATAAAAAGGGACCCTTTACGAGGCCCTTCTCTATATGCCGATTGCAGAGCTGCTTCATCCTGAACGCCAATTGGCTTTGCATCTTTTTCCGGAAACTAAATTGACTTTGACTATTGTAAGGGCTTGGACAACTCCTGTGCTCAGCTTTGAAGCTGTTAAGAATCCTATGAACCATATCATGGTAAATGAGAAACCGACGGATTTTGCTTTGGACACACGCAATAAAGTTCTCAGGGTCTGGCAACCATGGATCGCATATAACCAACCTTCCAGATTTGACAAAAAAGTTTTTTTTTTAATTTAATGACTCTCTCTAATGCACATCCAGTAGGACCCCTCTTCTCATTATATTCCTTCTGTCTCTTTTTGTCCTCCTTTTCTTTCTATTTACTTATTTTCACCAAAGCATTTATTTTTATGTGTATTTACTCTTAAAGCGGAGTTCCGGGCACAGAAGTCATTTTTTACTAAACATACCCCCGGGACAGTCAGGGCTAGCACATTCCACAATGGCTAGCCTCTGATCTGTCCCGGGTTCGCACTTACCATTTAGAAGAAATACTTACTTATAAAATTTCTTCCACAGCGTTTCCATCTCTCTTGTGGGCAGCTGAAGCCGGCGCGGTCCTCTTCTGTGTCTTCTTCCGCGTCTTCTTGTCCCAGAATGCGCCTGCACCGGCCCCTCTCGTCACATGCCCAGAAGCTGTTTAGCAGGGGAATGCGGCGCCGCCCGGAAATGACGAGCGGGGCCGGTGCCGTCGCATTGATTCCTGGGAGCTATGACGTTCAGCTCCCAGGAATCATAGCGAGACAGGAAGTGACCGGGGGAGCCGCGGCTCAGAGGGAGGAAGTACTCTGAGGTGAGTATCTTCGATCTTCAATTACAAGGTAAGTAAACAAAAAAAAGAAAATAACTATCCAATTCCTTTTCAGGTGAGGTCTACCTAGCGGAGGGGCACAAAAAAATTATAGTTTTTGGTGCCCGGAACTCCGCTTTAATGCCCACCAGGCCATCGAGCAAGGCTTGGGTGAGGATGATTACAGTGATTGCATCCTCCTAAGTATTATTCTATACTTACCTATATAAACATCCCCCATTAACATGCTTAATTGTTTAGTGATCTTCAACATTATGCTTGGGTGTCTTTGTTTCAGCGCATCATGCAATACAATCCAGAATCTCAAGCTCTCTCAACTAAGGACTTATGGACTTTAGTTATAACGATATACCGAATTTGTAAGCTATACAATTTTTATGTTTTATCACATTGGTCTTTAAATGTCTTGATTTTTTACTTGAAATTTAGTCACTGGCTTGTCATTGCGCAAGACATTAAAGAAATTGAGTGAATGTAGTCAAATGTTGATTTGATTTAGGTTTTAACTTCTGTTCACTCACTTTCCATTTTGTACATTGATAAAAGTAAACGATTAAAAACAGATATAAGCATTTTTACTTTACTGCAATTCTTTACATTTTTTTCAAACTTTTGCATAGTACTGTATGATTGTATGTTTTCTTTTTTTTTTTTATAATTTGATAATGTACAAACAATAAATAGTTGTTAACAGATTTCTTTAAAGAGCTGTTTAGAGGCAGTCATTAGTTGCTGAAGCAGTTTTGTCTGCACTCTAGTAAGGTCAAGAGTTTAATGATTAAGGAGAGAAACAGCTGGATCAGATTCTAAATTTTAGTTAAAAAATTTTGAGGCCATCCTAAAAATTTCATCCCAAAACAGCTGCACGATCGGGCTTGTCCACCAAATATGAACAAACGTACCCGGCTCTCCGCAATCGCAATAACACACAGAGGGATATCCAGGTAGAAAGTTTGTAATTCTTGCCGGGACCAACTATGGTTGAAGCAAGACCTTATAGTTGGTCTCCACTGCCATATTTTGAGATGAGGACTTGGTTACTGCCCAGATGTCATCCCTGTCCTCCTGCTCCAACTGTACCTCAAGGCCAGAGGCACGTTTAGAAGCATAGGAAGGTAGCATTGGGAAAGGGGAGTTAGGATGAGAATAACATTTTGCAATAAGGCCTGGGATGTGTGGGTCAGAATTACAAATACCTTGAAGAGGAACAAGCTAGTGAGGGATGAGGTAGTAGTGGTATATATGCGGCAAATAAGTGGGAATTCTGGAGGTAGTGGAAATATTCCCATGGGGGAAGACAGGCTTGTTAGTGGAAGACATGAAAGAGTTTTAGACCAGAGTCAGTCAAAAGATCAAGTACACGTATTAAGCCTAGGGAGTGCCACAACCGAAACAAAGCTGGTTCAGAGTAAGCGGGGTAAAACGCAGAGTGATAGTAAAGAGAGACTAGAAGGCAGTGAGGAGATGATGGTTTAAAGGGACCCTTCAATGTGTCACATAGAAGGAGGGAGTGCTGTGTAATAGGGTTAGTTTTAGTTAGGAAAACTGCTGTTCACAAACGCTCTCCATCCAACCTCACTGAGCTCGAGCTGTTTTGCAAGGAGGAATGGGCAAAAATTTCAGTCTCTCGATGTGCAAAACTGATAGAGACATACCCCAAGCGACTTACAGCTGTAATCGCAGCAAAAGGTGGCGCTACAAAGTATTAACTTAAGGGGGCTGAATAATTTTGCACGCCCAATTTTTCAGTTTTTATTTCCTAAAAAATTTGAAATATCCAATAAATTTTGTTCCACTTCATGATTGTGTCCCACTTGTTGTTGATTCTTCACAAAAAATTACAGTTTTATATCTTTATGTTTGAAGCCTGAAATGTGGCAAAAGGTCGCAAAGTTCAAGGGGGCCAAATACTTTTGCAAGGCACTGTATAGACCCGTGTGCGATGTACCGTGCAATATATTCAAAGAATATTAGAAACCGATACCGGCTTAAGTCTGTGACCACCATATAGTTTACTCCATAGAAGTGATGACTTGGGGACCCTGGGTTTAATGGGGCCCCAAATATATTTATGTACATAGCTTTGAAGGACACAGAAAAAGTATGATGGTATCACAATGGGCAGAACTCTAAATAGATAGAGAATGTTGGGCAGAAGGGTCATTTTCACCGCTGTGATATATCCGAGCCAAGAGACACAGAGCGAACTGCAGCTAGCCATCAAAGAAGTGGGATGGGAAAGCATAGGAAGGTAGTTTGTACGATATAGATGGGAGGTGGCCAATTGAAAGGGAAAGTGTTCCTGGAGGTAAGACACTTCTTCATTCAATAGAGACACATTGAGTGCTTTCGATTTATGTTGATTAACTTCCAATTTCAACACCAAAAGCAAATCTGTCTAGCAACTTAAATAGATTTAGGAAAGTTATACAATATATAGAAAGGTAGCAAACAATAGGGCTTCATCTGCAAACAGGCATAGCTTGTGATGGGTGAAGGCCACTTCAACACCCTTGATATCTGGATTGGCATGAATTAACATAGCAAAAGGATCAATGGCAAGAGAAAATATCAAAGGGGAGAGAGGACAACCCTGTCACGTGCCTCGACCTATTGAAAAACGCTCCAAGCGGAAACCAGAATATTTGCTACATGCTTGAGGGTGAGTGTATAAAGAAGCTAGCCAGTGGATACAATTTGGACCAAATCCCAATTTCTGCGATATAAACTGCAGCTATACCCAAGAGACTGTGTTGAATGCTTTTCTAATATCGAGTGATAGTAGATGCATGGTATTGGGTGAGAACGAGCCATATGTTGCAGGAGGATGACCCTCCAAAAATTGTCAACGGCGTGCTGGCAAGGGATGAATACCACTTGAGCCTTTTGGACCAAGTTCCCAATAATGGGGTTTAATCTACATGCTAATATCTTGACCAATATTTTGATATCTGAATTAGGTAGTGAGATAGGCCTATAATTTTACCAAACTGTGGTGTCTGTATTAGGTTTGGGTATTATTGAAATTATAGCTGTCAATGTGTCACTCCCAAAAGCATGTTGGTGTAATAAGGGGTTAAAAGCATTTGCCCATAAAGGGACGAGGCTATCAGAAATTTTTCTGTAATAATAAGTGGCCGGGAAACCGTCTAAGCCAGGTCGCTTATGGGGCTTAAGGGATTTAATAAACTTCAAGACTTCCTCATCCAATACTGATCACTCCAAGGATTCACAATTTGTATCTGGACGTTTGGGCATGACCAAGTCATTGAAAAGAATCTCTGCCTGATCGGCAGTGAAAGCAGGTTTAGCTTCCTATAGGTGTAGGAGCCGTTTTGGAAATTCAGAAAGTACTTTCACAGGATTACTAGAGTATGCATCCTTTGAGAGTTGGAGTCTTATTGGTTTGTGAGTCTGATCTGGCCGACGAAGGCAAAGAGCCAAAAAGTATCTGGTTTATTAGCTTTGGCATAGACTGGGTGGCGAGTCCTGCAAAGAGTTTTCTCAGCCGATTTAGGTGATAATAGATCTAGCTCAGTTTATACGTGATGATAGATCTAGCTCAGAAGGCTTCTTCAAGAGAAGTTTATTTTGGTCTGAAGGGTGGGATTGAAATTGGAGAAAAAGGTCATGGTAGTCAGACTCAAGACTCTGATGTGCAGCATGCTCTATTTATACCGCGGTTTTTATTCACATGTTGTTTGAATCTACTTCCATGTAAGTGCATTACTTTTTTAATAAAGTTGCTTGTTTTTACGTACAACACCATTGGCCTGCTTTTGTCCTCCTGAGGTATTACCTTTCTGGTTGGAGCTTTCTAAGTGGTTCAGGCTGGTGTTGTCCTTCTGCATTGTCCTGTGAGTGGAGAAGTTTGGGTGTCATCACAAACCGGAGGAACTCTGAGGAATCCTTTATGGCAAGTGCTTCTGGAATGCTCTGGCGCTTTTTGACCGCTCTGTAACAGGAGGGTCAAACTCTCTGGTAAGCAGATTTGACTGTCACTTTTGGGTGATCATACGCTTTCCCCACTACACACTGGTGATTGGATGATCTGGACTGGTTTCCTCCCTCTCTTCCGTCAACTCCATCTAAGACTTTGGGACTTTTGTCTATACTGTTTATTGTATATTTGCATATTTTTTATAGATGTATTTAATTTTGGCGCTGCTCCCATTTTATTACTATCAGTGTATGGGTTTGTAATCTACCTATTGGCTGCCTATGCTATCTTGATGTAATTCTGAGAGCAGGTATCTTTCTCCCTTTTTTTGTAGACTCAAGCTGTTGCAGGTCAAAGTTTTTTTTTATCACAATTAATCTGGGAGGAGACCCTAAAACAGGTTCCCCTGAGAACAGGTTTGTGAGCTTTCCATAAAGGGACAGGTAATATATCAGGTATAGCATTATGCAAAAAATAGTTTTTTTAGAGAAAATTTTATATCAAAGCAATATGACCTATTAGACAGCAGGGCCTCAATCATATATCATATACTGTCTGTGGATTGTGGTATTAGGAATGATATGGTGGTAATTATTGTGCAATGGTTAGATGAGGAAATTGGCTGAAAATGGGTTTGCAGTAAGATGGGGGGAAAATGCCACCGGTACAAAAATATGGTTAATCCTTAAGAAGGATTTATGGGGGTAAGAGAAGAAGGTATAGCTTTGTTTTAAAGGATTGCACTCCATCCAAGGAAACACAAAAAATGGATGGGAATGTAAGCGCTCCCCAAAACAATTGCAGGTGGGCACAGGAGTCACAGATGAAATATCACGATGAATAGTCACAAATGATAAGTGTCACATTTATTAAAAACTGATGAAAATACTGTTAGGCAGGATACATGCAAGAAGTGAGGCAGTGCCTGTGGTGGAAGTCAGGGAGGTGGATGGAAACATCTCTCAAGCCTCTCAAAATAAAAAAAACTGCATATAAAAGGGTCTGAAAGATAAAACATGTGTAGCCAGACATGAATAAAAGAAAAATTGGTAACACAGCTAGGATTAGTTTCCTGCCAGAGCATCAGCAAATAGGCCCTAGGCCAACAAGGAACCCAGTTAAGGTTGTAAAATTGGGGGTTCCATGTTATTAACAGACCAGAATAGGTCAATGTAGAGCCAGCAAACCTGAGGAGCTATTCAGCCCGGTGTAGAGAGGGCTGAGCCACCTCAGCATTGGGATGATGGCTTAAAGGGAGTTCCTTTACATGTAGATGGTGGGCCAGATGGGGTACGAGCTGGAGTAAGGTTATAGAGATGTAGCAGTGGTCGAGCTGGAGTATGTGGCAGTACAGTCTCAGAAGTCGGGCCTGCAGTTGCCAGTTGAAGACCTTTACATAGATTTTGCAGGGACTTTGGAGTGGTGCAGTTATGTTGCTTGCCACGGTAGAAGGATTGAAGGACAAAAGGAAATCGCCATGTGTATTTAAGCTGGTGTTTATGGAGGATCTGTAGCTGAGGTTTCATGGCTCGGTGCTTCGCTACAGTGAGGGGAGCCAGGTCAGAGAAGATTTGATAAATATGGCCTTGAAGCTGCAGCTGATCTTTTAGTAGGGGCAGCCAAGAAAAGTTGCTCTTTCATACAAAAAAAATGTATGTGGACGATTATGTCACGTAGAGGGTGCCATCTGGCAAATCATGGGTTAGTGCCCTATGGATCCTGTCAAAATCCAGGCGCTCAATAGATATGGATGGGGAGAGGGCTGTTGTGATTTTAGGTCGTCTATACTCTCCGATATTCCACAATTTTGCAGGTTTGATCTTCGGGAGCAATTCTCTGCATCTTCTTTCCTAAAGAAGCTTCTCTGCTAAACACATTGATATATTGGAACTCTCCCATAGCTTTATAGACTGAAATCTATGCTGTTGTACATGCTCATTTCATGTATGGGGGGTTGAAGCTATGGTCTTTCCCCAAGTAGATGAATGTGTCTTATGTATGAGTAAGCTGGGGTTGCGTAAGCAAACAACGGGGTTCTGTTTTTGTGTTATTTGACACTTTAATGCTTTTATCACCTACTTGCATGTTTTTAATATGACCAATATGTATGTAGGTTAAGTCAAGAAGAATAAACTTTGGTGTTCATCTAAAATTCAGTGTTGGTAGTTATTTTTCTTAGAGACTATTCACCTGAAAAATCCCAGAGTTTGTTGAGCTGCCGCTTTGGAATGGAGCTATTTCTTTCAATAAACATCTAGCTGTTAACACATGTTTCTGAATACTACCTAAACTGGGTCTCTGAGGATTTTATGGCCCAATTCAAATTCTCAGAAGCTTTGAATGTGATACAAGTCTTCATTATATAAACTGATGGTTCATGATGTTATATTTATAAAATAAATATTCTGAAAAAAATATTACATAAAACAGTGTGAGCCATGGAACAATATTTGTCTTTGGAAAAAGGGGTAACATTTGTTTTACTATCTGTTCTCTATATAATGCAATATCTATTTTTTTATGCATCTAGCATTGGCTGGTAAATTATTAGCAAACCTAAACTGAGCCATTTATTGTAGGGATGAAGTGTTCACTGATTTATTTTCTGCTCAGATGAAAACTGGGGTTTCAGTTCAGTAAATCTAATTTCAGTAAACAAATAATAAATATAGAAAACAACAAAGACTAATTTAGTTAAAAAAAAAAAAAAAAGTGGTGTTACCCTAAATCCTGATTAGTTGAAATTTCTTAATTTGTTTCAGTGTTAGAAAATGAAATGTTCCCAAAAATAAAAATTAGGTTGAGCCAAGTGACATCATTGGTTTCCCGCTTCTCCTTTTCTGTTCCCAGAAATAGTCTGGTTATGTGAATACAGAGGCTAAGGTGAACAATTCTGGAAATATACTGTACCTTACTGCATACAGTTTGCTGTACATATTTGTGAACCCATTGCAAAGTTTCCTACCTGCACATCCCTTTACTAACAGGGCTCCTTTCTCAGGTTGACAACCACTACCTCCCAAAAAGCAGCAGCATTGTCAAACTGCCAGTTTTGATTGCCGATTGGGTTGCAATTAGGTGTGCACGTGGCATCAGTGGAAGCCCACTTGGCCAACTGAAGGAGCAGGCATGGCCACCAGACAAAGTTGCTGCTAATTACAAGGCAGTTGATTGGCACTGTAAGCCAGCAACCAGAAATCCAATAATGGCAGGATCTTCAGGTAATATATTTTGCAAAGTTTTCTAATATTTGCTTAACAAAAGTGTATACAGTAAGACATACCAAACATACTGAAAAAAGATTTAGGATTTACATATGCTTTAATATCAGATAGTTAGTTATCAGTTAATCAGTTAGTGGATTTTTAAGGCTCATAATATACTTAAAGTGGTAATACACCCAAAATAAAAGTATATTATACTGTATTGCAGCTCAATATTTCTTAGATTTTTGTATCCTTTATTTTCACATGTTGATCATATTAGTAAAGCCCCGTACACAAGTACCGATTGTCGGCCGACCGTTCGGCCGTCTTTTGTCCAGTGTTGTTTTGTTGGTTGAAAAGTGCTCAAGACTGCACACGAATTTTGTCGGCCAACAACAACCAACTGCAGAAGTGATGTCATGTTCTGGTCTACTTTTCGTGTGTTTTTTCTTCACTGAGCATGCCCAGTCTTGATCATCACATTTTTGTCGGCCGAAATCTGTACTGACTGACGAACAATCGGCCGTTCTTTGTTGGCCAACAAAAAAATTAAAGCCTGCACACCAGATTTTGTTCGGCCGAAAAGTCGCAGTCGGTTGTCGGAAGCATCATACTAACAAGCCGATAATCGGCCGATCGGACGTTGGCCGAACATTTATGGCCGACAATCGGTGCGTGTGTACTCGCCTTTAGTCTATTATTTATCAACTTCCTTTAACAGACCAAGCTGTCCAACAAAATTGGAAGTTAGAGGGTTGAGGCAAACCATTTCACACTGACCAGTGTGCTTAGAAAGGTTAGCTTTTACTCATTTATGTAAAACTTTTATCCCAAAAGAAAAAAAATAAACTGTTGCTGTAACTGTTTAAAAAATGTTACACAGGCAGGTAGATTGGCCGCCTTTAAGATGATGATACTTTCACAAATCTTGAATCTGTTTAGAACCCTGCCCATACCAGTCAATACCTCATACATGACATTCTTGTCCAAGCTTTTCAGAAAGCATGTCTAGGATTACAAGAGGGTGAAATGATTGTGTTATCAATTAAGTAAGCATTAAAGAGATAGAGGTGTAGAAATTGTGGGCATCAAAGGTTATTTTCTTGCAGTAAATGATGAGGTACTTTGGTTAGATATAGATTTTGCACAAACTTCGGCACCCAATCTTCATACATTGTAGTTAGCTGATTTGTGAAAACAGTGGGAGTTGAGGACGCCACTTCTGACAACTTGGGCTTCTTTAATGGCACGGAGAGCCCTTAACAGTACCGCAGTATATAATACCCACACTAGAGATGTCTCCTTCCCTATTTCAGTTCTCAAAGTTATAATCCTCATGCTCTCTGATCAAAAATTGCTCCTCCAGGGCATGACATCAATAGGTGATTTTTTCAGTGGACTCATACCCAAAAGCCTGGTGAATGTGATGAAAAAGTTTTGACTGCCAAAAAGTGTGGACTTTACCTGTACCCATATCTTACAGTTTCTGGAAACTCATCCTGCTCCGAGAGCTACTATTCCCCCTAAAGCATGGCAATTTTACATGGCTCCTGCTATACCTCATAAAGGCACCCCCTTATTTTATAATCTTTCACAGGACAAGCTGTAATTTCCTAAAACAAATTAAATTCCAAAATGAGAGGTGGATCTTCTAGATACCTGCACCCCTTTACAATGGAAGATGTTTTTACAATCCATATACCAAGTGACCCCCTGTGTATATCATTGGGAACTAGCGCACAAGATTAATACAGGTGGTATTATACCCCATCATTTAGCTAAATTCTCTTCCTCCAATGTTTCCTTGTGCTGGCAGGGGTGCAGTCAAACAGGCCACCCAATGCATGTTTTATGACCAAATCTAACAAGCTTCTGACAAAAGATTTTCCAGATTATTTCTGATGAAATTGAAGTTTTAGTATCCCCCACTCCAGCCTTGGAATTTCTCAATATAAACATTGACAAGTTCCCCCATGCATACTGTATAGTAGTCACGCATATTTTACTTGCAGCACAAATTATTATTGCAAGGCATTAGAGAAATACAATGGCACCTAACCTGTCAAAAGTACTCTCTCTCATAAATCCAAACTACTCAATTGAATACTTACATTCTTTAAGATCTCCAAGGTAAGCTACCTTTGTTAATTCATGGAAAACTTGGGTGGACTGGTATAAAGTGTGACTTATGTTAATTGTATTGTACACGCTTTTTATTTTGTGATGGTACTGCATAGATGGCTTTGTTTGTTGCTATCTGTTATACCCCTCAGTGTATGGGTTTTCCTTTGTTGTGATCTCTTTAAACCTTTTTTAATGGTAACATTTATTTAAAATGCTTTGAAATTAAAAAAAAAAAATGTTAGCTGAGTTCGGTTTTCATTTTTTTTTTAGCTTAGCCCATTTAATATGCTGGTGCATTTAACACTACCTTCTCCCCAGATTGACAATGCTGCCATCCAAAAGTGTGTTCACCGCTCCTCCATCCAGAGTGGAGATACCCTTAGTATGTCACTATAAAGATTACAAGGTGAGAATAAAGGGAAAAAGGCCTAAACAAACTAGTGAAGCCCATCACATTTAAAAATTGGTAAGCTGCAATATATTTTTGTTTTCAGATTTATTACCACTTTAAGGCATAGGTCAGGGTAACAAAAAACTAAATAAATATGTAGTAGTTCTTTGTGTTGCATGCTCATATTTTATCCTTTTAAATACCCTGCCAGTAAATAAAAATACCAGTTGACATGCCAGTTATACTCCCAGCTCCTAATGCCCCATTATGGGCTGACAACACAAAGCATTTTATGAGTTGTGTCAGTCCTTTTCTGTCCTTTCTGTCTTTATTTCAAAAGCATAGACACTAATTAACTTGCAGTCCGAAGATAAGACCTGGAAGGGCTAAATGGACTCATGGAGCACAGAACACAATTGCTTGGAATTTTTAACTACAGTAGATCAACAGGTTTTCCTACACTCAAAAAACAGTTATAACAAAAAGCTTCCAATTGCATATTTAACAGACTAAAAGAGAAGTTAGTTACCAGTGTTTACATATACGTTAATGCTACTTATGAAAAAAGTCTGTCATTTCTGTTTAAAGATTACATAACTATCAAGGAAACATGTTTTCTATTTTCAGTATTTTATTTTAAGGCAAAGTATAAAAACAACCAGACCATCATTAAAGAAGTCATCTTTTTGGGATTCCAAAGCTCCAAAGACATCAACATTTTACTTTTCTTTCTTCTCCTCATAGTTTACATTTTTACTCTTGGTGGAAACCTCCTGTTAATCACACTGGTGTTCTACAACAAAACCCTCCACACTCCCATGTACTTCTTCCTCACTCAACTCTCCTTGTCTGATATCATGCTAACTACAGATATTTCCCCAAACTTTCTTTATATTTTACTTCATATAGGTGGAACAATGAGCTTTGCAAACTGTATTTTCCAATATTATATTTTTGTAATAGCTGAGTGTACCGAGTGTCTTCTTCTGACAGTGATGTCTTATGATCGGTATTTGGCCATCTGTAACCCTCTTCATTATAGTCATATAATTAATGAGTCATTTTGCATAAAACTGACCATCTTGTCTTGGTTGGTGAGCATTTGTTCCATGATGGTCAGCACAATTACAATAGCTGGTCTTGACTTTTGTGGGCTGAATATAATTGACCATTTCTTTTGTGATGTTTCACCACTATTAAAAATGTCTTGTTCTGATACATTCTTAGTTAAGTTAGAGATTATTTTGTTCAGTGTACCTATTCTTTTCTTGCCTTTCCTATTGATTGTGATATCATATATTTTTGTTATTTTTGCCATTTTGAAAATCCCATCCAATACTGGTAAACAGAAGGCTTTCTCCACCTGCAGTTCCCATTTGATGGTGGTCTTAATATTTTATGTAACATTAATTGTTATTTATGACCTTCCAACTAGTGGGCAGTCATTGACTGTAAGTAAATTCATGTCACTACTCTACACAGTGGGAACACCACTGATTAATCCTATTATATACAGCTTAAGGAACCATGACATTAAGATTGCCTTTGCTAAGCTTATACACCGGGTTGTGAGCTAATAGTAGAGATTACATTGTTTCCATAATTTTAGTAAATGTAAGCTTGATTGCAAACTTATCAAAATATAGACAGTCACAGAGTATACATAAATTAGATTTGCAACAGCAAAAGTCTGGGCTTCCATTCTACAGATCAGCAAAGGCATACCAAATTGCCTCTTATACTTCATACCGCTTGAATCAATTATTATTATTATACAAGATTTATATAGCACCAACAGTTTGAGCAGCACTTTACAACATGAGGGCAGACAGTACAATTACAATACAATTCAATACAGGAGAAATCAAAGAGCCCTCCTCCTTAGAGCTTACAATCTAAGAGGGAGCATCAAGTGATTCAAAAGGTAATTGCTGTGGGGGATGAGCTGATGGAGAATATAAAAGTATAGTTATTAGGTAGCAGCAGGATAGGCTTCTCTGAAGAGAAAGGTTTTTAGGGAGCGTCTAAAAGCAGACATAGCAGGGGATAGTCAGATATGGGAGAGGCTCAGGAAAAGTACTGGAGGTTAGCATGAGAGAAGGTGATGAGGGAATTAGAGAGCAGAAGGTCTTGGAAGTAACAAAGAGAATGATTTGGTTGTTATTTTGAGATTAGGTTAGTGATGTAGCTGGGGGCAGAATTGTGGGTGGCTTTGTAAGTTGTGGTTAGTGTTTTGACTATAACTCAGTGGAGGGATTGACAGCAACAATTATTGTGGATTGAAGAGGGGATAACCTAAGTAAAGGCAAGCCAATGGGGAGGGAGTTGCAGTAGTCAAGGCCCAGGGAGAGAACTAGAAGCTTTTCTGTGTCATTGGTTGCATATTTAACAGACTAAAAGAGAAGTTAGTTACCAGTGTTTACATATACGTTAATGCTACTTATGAAAAAAGTCTGTCATTTCTGTTTGGGAGTATTTTGGAGATGTTGCAGAGGTTGAGACAGCAACATTTGTACAATGATTGGACTTGGGGCCTAAATGATAGATCAGAGTCCAGGATAACTCTTAACACTTTGGAATGCAGGGACAGGTTGATAATTGTTCCATCAGGGGGAAGAGGCACATGGGGGAGGAAATATCATGAGCTTGGTTTTGGAAAGATTGAATTTGAGGAAGTGGTGTGACATCTAGGCTGAAATGTCTGTTTAGTAAATTAGTGCTGCAAGTGGAGACTGATGGAGTGATCTGTGGGGTAGAGAGATAGATATGGGTGTCATCAGCGTAGAAATGGTATTGGAAGGCATGGGAGGCTATCAAATGACTCAGGCAGGAGTTGTAGATCGAGAAGAAGAGGTTCAAGAACAGAACCTTGGGGGACCCTGACAGAGAAAGGAAGATGAGAGCAGGATGTAGACTTGTAAGTAATACTAAAGGTGTGGTAGGATAAGTAGGATGAGAACCAGTGAAGAGTGCAGTCACGGAGACTAAAGGAGTGGAGTAGAGCTTATCTCCCCTGAACTGGCTTTACAAGTCTGAGTCTCAGCTGGCTTTAAATATGTAGGAGACCTATACACTAAGAATGATTTCAAAGAACTACCCTATATTTAAAATCAGTTGATCCAAATTTTATAAATATCTTCTCCTGCTGTACATCGTCAACAAATCCTGCTGGACGGATCTGCTGAGCTTCTATGATCATCACACTTATTGATCTAAAGGCATCTCACATACCTACAAAATGCTGGTCTCTCATGACAAAACACCATTGATGGTTTACTGGGAAAATCTACCACAATTCTCATTTCACCACTAGCAGTGGTACTCGGCACTTATAAACTCACAATAATTCTATAAATGCATCTCACATTGGGAGTCAACACAGAAAATATTCCTTTCAGACTCACTTCTATCTACCCAAACCACACTCCAAGCTGCTGATGAAACTGTGGTAATAATGGACCATCATATCATATATGGTGGACCCAGGTCACTCTTGTTCTCAAACTGCAACTGAGCTTATTGGGAGTCAAACTGGATGACTGGCCTACACAAATCTATGTACTCCTAGACTAGCAAGAAAATAGAAAAACAGACGCCCCCCTCCCCAATGCTAAAAGAAACTATACAAATTTTCAATGACTATTACCTTCTAGATATTGCCTTCACCAGAGCCCACCTTGCAATCTTTACATTCCAAAACCACTTAGAACTTAGGCAGCAAAATTGTTTCTTTATCACAATTGCACCCCATCTTCAGGATATCCTGACTTTACTCTCAGACATATCCGGACTATAACTATAAGCCTGTCACACATAAAAAATTAAAACTCAGGAATCACCCTATCAATAATGATAGACTCTCTACATAACAACCTAGGCATCTTATTAGTTGAAAGACACACCGGGGTTGATTTACTAAAACTGGAGAGTTCAATATCTGGTGCAGCTTACGATGTTAGCCAGCCAGCTTTTAACTTTAGCTTGCTCAATTAAGCTTTAAAAAAATAAAAAACTCAAAGCTGATTGGTTTCTTTGCAGAGCTGCACCAGATTCTCTCTAGTTTTAGTAAATCAACCCCACCCTGTCTGTGCTATATGTGTACAACTGTAATTTGTTGTAAAAATCATATTTTTCTTTTTCATATAAAGAGCCCCCTCACTACCAATTTCTGATAGAGAGGGAAAAGTTAATATTATCTGTTCACCAGCAATATCTTCCTCTGTGTAAAATCTTATGAATATCTTTTTGGGGTCTGTCTTCACTACTAAACTTTCATATTGTTATACCTTTTTTCACTATAACGATACTGTATTTACCCAAGAACCATGTTACTACCATTTCTTGTATGCCGATGTAACATTTCCAATGAAAAATAAATATAGTTTTAAAAAAAGTTACATTTGCTATAGTACAGAGTTCAGGTTCCACTAAAATATTCTGATAAAATTCAATTTGATGAGCAAAATGTAAAGATAAAGTTTGTTAAACTAAACAATTTGTGAATTTATGATAGAGAGATCTCCAAACTGAAGAATATAGATGAAAGCTTAATCTTCTTACCATTTACACATACAGGTACACTAACTTACCACTGACCACAGCCGGTTACGCATTGTTTTTTCTTTCATTTATAAATTAGCTTAACCTACGTTTTAAAGTTTTCTTTTGCTGGAGAGCAGAAAAATGCACCACATCCCCTCAAGGTAAATACAAAAGTGTTGATAGGGATATTTGGGACTTTATAGGTGCAAGAAAAAATATAAATATGTCTAGAGTCTAGACGCAATTGATAGAGAAAAACTCAATGTATAAAGTACATGAAACTTTTTATTTGATCAATATACAAACATTTAAAAGGATATAAAGGGAATGCAAAGAAACACTTGTGGTGGTGTCAGCTCATGTTTTCGCCATTATAGCATAGTTTCGCCTTGATAGCATAGCTTCTTCAGGAGACTTACGAACCTCTTTTTACAAGTGATATTCTCAGAAGAAATCTGGATTGTGCTTTCTGTCAATGGAAGGCTGTCAACGGAACAAAACTCACAGAAAAAAAGCCAGAGAGACCCCCCACAGAGCATGTGGTGAGTCATAGAGGAGGGAAGACACCAGCTAAGATGAGGAAAGCCCTTTCATGAAGTGGTCTTGCACTGATTGAGGTCTGGACTTTGGATTTTGATTGAGGTCTGGACTTTGACTTGGCCATTCTAACACCTGGATATGTTTATTTGTGAACCATTCTATTGTAGATTTTGCTTTATGTTTTGGATTATTGTCTTGTTGGAAGACAAATCTCTGTCCCAGTCTCAGGTCTTTTGCAGACTCCATCGGGTTTTCTTCCAGAATGGTCCTGTATTTGGCTCCATCCATATTCCCATCAATTTTAACCATCTTCCCTGTCCCTGCTGAAGAAAAGCAGGCCCAAACCATGATGCAGCCACCACCATGTTTGACAGTGGGGATGGTGTGTTCAGGGTTATGAGCTGTGCTGCTTTTACGCCAAACATAACGTTTTGCATTGTTGCCAAAAAGTTCGATTTTGGTTTCATCTGACCAGGGCACCTTCTTCCACATGTTTGGTGTGTCTCCCAGGTGGCTTGTGGCAAACTTTAAACGACACTTTTTATGGATATCTTTAAGAAATGGCTTTCTTCTTGCCACTCTTCCATAAAGGCCAGATTTGTGCAGTATACGACTGATTGTTGTCCTATGGACAGAGTCTCCCACCTCAGCTGTAGATCTCTGCAGTTCGTCCAGAGTGATCATGGGCCTCTTGGCTGCATCTCTGATCAGTCTTCTCCTTGTATGAGCTGAAAGTTTAGAATGACAGCCAGGTCTTCGTAGATTTTCAGTGGTCTGATACTTCTTCCATTTCAATATTATTGCTTGCACAGTGCTCCTTGGGATGTTTAAAGCTTGGGAAATCTTTTTGTATCCAAATCCAGGTTTAAACTTCTCCACAACAGTATCTCGGACCTGCCTGGTGTGTTCCTTGTTCTTCATGATGCTCTCTGCGCTTTAAACGGACCTCTGAGACTATCACAGTGCAGGTGCATTTATACGGAGACTTGATTACACACAGGTGGATTCTATTTATCATCATTAGTCATTTAGGTCAACATTGGATCATTCAGAGATCCTCACTGAACTTCTGGAGAGAGTTTGCTGCACTGAAAGTAAAGGGGCTGAATAATTTTGCACGCCCAATTTTTCAGTTTTTTATTTGTTAACAAAGTTTGAAATATCCAAGACATTTCGTTCCACTTCATGATTGTGTCCCACTTGTTGTTGATTCTTCACAAAAAATTACTGTTTTAGATCCTTATGTTTGAAGCCTGAAATGTGGCAAAAGGTCGCAAAGTTCAAGGGGGCCGAATACTTTCGCAAGGCACTGTATATACACACAGCATCTTAACAGTATTTATACAGTAGATTAATAGTGCTTATTAGATGGTGAACCAGTTTTAACGTCACACATTTAATCATGCCGAAGTCAATTTGGGCAAGAACAGCTGAAGACAATAACACAGGTCAGTTCTGAAGAGAGTAAACTGTGTTGTTAACCACTTAAGCCCCGGAAGATTTTACCCCCTTCCTGACCAGGGCCTATTTTGCGATTCGGCACTGCGTGATTTTAACGGACAATTGCACGGTCGTGCAATGCTGTACCTAAATGAATTTGACGTCCTTTTTTTTCCCACAAACAGAGCTTTCTTTTGGTGGTATTTGATCACCTGTGCAATTTTTTTGATCATGCTCTAAAAACAAAAAAAGAGCGTCAATTTTGCAAAAATAACAATATTTTTCAAATTTTTTATATGAAATTCCCCCCCCAAAAAATGTAAAAATCAAATTTTTTTAACATTTTAGGCCAATTTGTTTTATGCTACATATGTTTGGTAAAAAAATCGCAATAAGCGTATTTTGATTGGTTTGCGCAAAATTTATTGCGTTTACTAACTAAGGGAAAGATTTTTGTCATTTTTGTTGTTTTTTTTAACGAGTAATGGCGGCGATCTGCGATTTTTTTTGCGGGACTGCGACATTGCGGCGGACAGATCGGACCCTTGACTGACATTTTTGACACTTTTGGGGTTACCAGTGACATTACTACAGTAATCAGTTCTATACATATGCACTGTTACTGTAAAAATGACACTGGCAGTGAAGGGGTTAACTTTTTTCGAGAGGGAGGGGTTAAGTGTATCCCTAGGGGCGTGCCTCTAACTGTGATTGGATGTGGCTTGAGGTGAAAGAACAGAGATCAACGGTCCTACATAGCAGAACGATATGATCTCCATTCTTACACAGGGAAGAATGACAGGAGGCTTTGTTTACATTAGCCACCTGCCTTTCTCCCTCTGTAACGGACAATCGCGAGTGCCCGGCGGACACGCGCGCGGGGGGGTCCGTGCGGGAGCGGGAGCACGCATCCGGCGGCGCGCGCTTGCTCCCTAGAGTCTCACAGGCTAGCAAAGTTTTTCTACGTCACTTTGCCTGTGAGGAGCTGACCGCCGCAGTTAATAGTCGTGTGGCGGTCGGCAAGTGGTTAATAAAAGGTTGTCAAAAGCCCCAATATTTATTACACATGATATTTCTGACTTAGATAATGATATAGTGGATGATAAGATTAACCACTTGCCGACCGCCGCAAGTACATATACTGCGGTGGTCAGCCCCCCCCCCTGGGCAAAGTGACGTTTCGGTACGTCACTCACCAGCGAGCCAATAGGGGGCAAGGGCGCCGCCGGAGGCGCTCCCGCCACCGCTCATTCACTGCCATCCCCGTGCGAGTGACCGGCGGCTCCGATGTCCGCCGGCCACTCGCGATCTCCTGTTGGAGAGGGAGAAAGGCAGGAGGCTGATGTAAACAAAGCCGCCTGTCATTCTCCCTGGTGTAACTGCAGAGATCATACGATCCTGCTATGTAGGATCGTATGTCTCTGTGGTTACATCAAAAGCCACGCCCCTTTACAGTAAGAAGCACGCCACTAGGGACACACTTAACCCCTGGATCTCTAATAAAGTTAACCCCTTCCCTGCCAGTGTCATTTTTACAGTACCAATGCATATGTATAGCACTGATTACTGTAGTAATGTCACTGGTACTCCCAAAAGTGTCAAAAATGTCAATCAAGGGTCCGATCTGTCCGCTGCAAGGTCGCAGTCCCGCAAAAAAAAAAAAATCGCAGATCGCCGCCATTACTATACTACAATAAAAATGACATAAATCTTTCCCATAGTTAGTAAACGCAATAACTTTTGCGCAAACCAATCAAAATACGCTTATTGCAATTTTTTTCACCAAAAATATGTAGCAGAAAACAAATTGGCCTAAAATGTTAAAACATTTTGATTTTTACATTTTGGGGGGGGGGGGGGATTTCATATAAAAAAATGTGAAAAATATTGTTATTTTTTCAAAATTGTCACTCTTTTTTTGTTTATAGCGCAAAAAGTAAAAATTGCACAGGAGATCAAATACCACCAAAATAAAGCTCTGTTTTTGGGAAAAAAATGACGTCAATTTCATTTGGGTACAGCGTCGCATGACCGCGCAATTGTCCGTTAAATTCACGCAGTGCTGAATCGCAAAATAGGCCCTGGTCTTTGAGCAGCCAAATCCCCTGGGGCTTAAGTGGTTAATGCAACAATTATAAAAAGGAGGAATAGAATGAAAGAAAGTGCCAAGAACTTGTTGGGGCAACCTCACCATTATTATACTCCAATGCTTCTCTTTTTTTCCCCCCCTACAGATGACAAGCAACAAAAACATTCACCTATATCTGAACCTGAACCCAGGACCTCTTCTACATCCAGCTCTATTGCTTATTGCTGAGCCACCTGAGATGCTGGACAGCTCTTTTCCTGATATGAACTTTGAACCCCCTGCTCCTCCCATGAACTTCCTGTTTAAGCTATGCCTTTGCACATCTTCTTATCAGGATTATTGTGCTCTTCTCCAGCCAATATCTTGCTCCTTATACTCCCGCTGCCATCCTTATCTTCATTATCATTTGTTACCAAACTTTGGCTTATTCCCCGACTACGCTTCCGCTTGATCCCAATGTGCAACCATTTGTTACTACCCTTTGGCTTGCTCCTCAACTACACTTCTGATTGATACCTACCTGCAACTTGTTACCGACCTTTGGCTTGTTTACCAGCTGCGCTTCTACTTGATCCCTACCTGCTACTTCTGCTATTGCACCCCCGACTTGCTCACTTTCTGGTGGGGCAATCCGAAGGACTGTGACAGCAAAACCCATCTTCACCATCAGGAGCCCTGGTTAAGATCAGTTAGTGTTTAGAACCTGTTCTTCGGGTAAGCCAGCATCACACACCAATGGAATCTGCTCATTTCTGCATGAGTCTTTTCACTGCTATAGCCACTGGCCTACAAGCCTGAACCCTAACCATGACAACTTAGTAACCCCAAGCTTAATTCCCACCTGTTCAAGACTAAAGGATTAAAGAGTACCATAAAAAGAATAAAGTGAATGCTTATCTCTACTGCCACTCATGCCAATGAACACTGCTCCATTGAAGATAAATCCCTGCTTACTTCCATAACCATTTTGTTGACATCTATTTATCAAACTCATGATACATTTCAGTAAAATGCAAACCTTAATGGCAATATAAACTTTACTACCTACACCTTGTGTTATTCAACCATTAAAGATTTGCAAAAATGAATGAAAATTATGAATACTACATAGATAATATTTCTACCATTTCTAGGCCCTTATTGAGGTAACCATGAATGCCAACATGTACTGTGACATAATGAAGCAGAGCATGATCCCCTCCGTTCAGGGACTGGGCCGCAGGGCAGTATTCCAACATGATAACGGTCCTGAACACACCTCCAAGATGACCACTGCCTTGCTAAAGAAGCTTACGGTAAAGGTGACCGACTGGCCAAGCATTTCCTCAGACCAAAACCCTCTTGAGCATCTGTGGGGCATCCTCAAATGGAAGGTGGAGGAGCGCAAGGTCTCTAACATCCACCAGCTCCGTGATGTCTTCATGGAGGAGTGGAAGAGGACTCCAATGGCAACCTGTGAAGCTCTGGTGAACTCCATGCCCAAGAGGGTTAAGGCAGTGCTGGAAAATAATGGTGGCCACACAAAATATTGACACTTTGGGCCCAAATTGCACATTTCCACTTAGGGGTGTACTCAATTTTGTTGCCAGCGGAAATTAATGCTAGACATGCTAGACATTAATGGCTGTGTGTTGAGTTATTTTGAGGAGACAGTAAATTTACACTGTTATACAAGCTGTACACTCACTACTTTACATTGTAGCAAAGTGTAATTTCTTCAGTGTTGTCACATGAAAAGATATAATAAAATATTTACAAAAGTGTGAGGGGTGTACTCACTTTTGTGAGATAATGTATATGTATATATATATGTAAAGAAATGATAGTAGCGCTGGAACAATCTAAAAAATGTCCACCAAACTGACAGTGCGGTTGTTAAATCAGTCCTCACAGTCTTTAGTCGAATGACCCCATAGGTCTATTGATAGGTGAATGTAAACATCAATCCCCTTTCCAGATCTTCAATCACCATGAAAGACTCATGTGTTATTAACTACAGTGCTTGGGTATATAAAGATACACCGAAACTTCGTGTAGTCTGATAGGGTCACCACAAGTCCACCACCAAGTGCAGGGGGAAGTAAGAAATGCCCACTCACCGGATGCATATGCTCACTTACTCTCATAAATGAACACACCTCGCATGTCAGTAACAAATCCACATGTTACCATAGGATAGGTCAAAAACGAGCAAGGGATGGTTTCCACTTCAGTGCAGTAGCCCTCTTTTTACAATTTTTCCCAAATGTATGGAAAACAAAAGAGATATCTTCCCTAGTGCAGTATGTCTGATAAATTTTATTCAAACCAAATAATCATACATAGCACTCACTTTTAATGCAGTAAAAACACTCTCATCTCATAGTACAGGGCAGTATCGGGGCCTCCACTCCTACTCAGATGTGGCTCCACGCCAGATCGGGTAGTCCCGGAAGTCCTTTTGCTGCCGTAATCCACGATAAGGTGCGTCATCTGGCCACGCTCCAACGCGTTTCGTCACTTCCTGACTTCAACTGGGGGCGCGGCCAGAACAACGAACCCTTTTTATGCTCCGCATTGTTAGCGTCGCAACCAATAGCACAGCCAACAGGTCAACCGGAAGGACCTCATGCCGCCTTCCGCCGGAAGGTAAACACAGTATGGAGAGTTCACCCAGAAATTACTCCCCCACCTCCTTTGCAGACACCCAGTCGTATGGAAACTCCACCCATTGGTCTCAACATTCCGGACCGTCCCATCAAGGCGTATAGTCTGAACGGGTGACCTGTTGCCTGCGCTCGAGCGAGCCCTGCTGATAGTGATTAAACCACCATTCAATGGCTCGATCGGCAGTGTACCATACGTCTGCAATATAGATTGCTGTGGTATCGGGTGACCTGTTACAAACGCTCGACCGAGCCCTACTGATAGTGATTAAACCACCAGCCAATGACTCGATCGGCAGTGTGCCATATATCCACAGAGCAAATTGCTACGATAACACACCAATATCAAATAATGCATAAACCTGTGCACACCAGCACAGCATATATTAACATGAATCACATTAAAATATAGAAGAGACATATTAAAATATAAAAGAGAATGCATTTTAAAATTAAAATCACATGTTTTAAAACCAAAAGATTAAAACATATACTATATCCTGAAAAGGAATTGGATAGATAGCAGATGTCACTGCAAATACCTGAAGCCATAAATACAGGGGTATATAACAGACAGAATAGAGTTAAAACGGTCTCAACGCAGAATAAATAATTAAAACTAGGTGTCACTGATATAACAGTTAATGTCTAGTTCAATGTTTAAACCGACAGGCGCAAGGGATTGGGTCAGGAAGATCCATTTCGTCTCGCATTTTGAAAGTTCCCTGACCCAATTAGCCCCTCGCCAGGATGGAGTGACTCGTTCAATGCCCCAAAACATTAGTTCACTTGGGTCTCTCTGATGGTGTTGTCTGAAGTGAGCTGACACATTGTGTTCCCATTTACCATTGATAATATTGGTGATGTGCTCCCCAACACGAATCTTTAAGATTCGTTTGGTTCTCCCTATGTATACCAATTTGCATGGGCACATAAGCCCATACACGACGTGGGTGGTATCACACGTAATAAGGGATTTAATCTTAAATGACTTATCAATGGCAGGGACAGAGAAGGAATCCCGTCTTCTCAAGTTGGTCAGGGCAAGAGAACAAGCCCTGCACCTCCCACATGTGAAAGACCCTTTCAGATCTGGAAAAAAGGCAATTTTAGGTGGATCAATCACCTTTTTAACCACCCGATCCCCAAAATTGGGGGCCCTGCAATAGATAAAGGATGGATTGTTAGGTAAAGCTGGGCCAAGGGTTTTATCCATCAGCAATATTGGCCAGTGCTGTTTGAATATACCCTCTACCTTCTTGTAGTGGTTAGAGAAGTCAGAGAGGAAACTCCACTGTTTGGGGTCATTCTCTGGTTCTCTGTCTCTGGTTCTAGGGTTCAGAGGCCTTGGTGCTTCCAAAATGTTGGTAATTTCCTTATCCAACACCAATTCCTCATAGCCCTTGGCCACAAAACGCTCCTTCAGAATTCTAGCTTGGTCACAGTAGTCATTAGTAGATGTACAATTCCGTGTCACGCGTAAGAATTGGCCTCTGGGAATATTCTTAAGCCAGTTGGGGTGGTGTCCACTCTGAATAGCAAGGTAGCTATTTCTGTCCGTGAATTTAAAAAATACCTTAGTTGATAAGGAATTTCCCTCCCTCCTAATGGTGACATCTAAAAAGTGGATTTCACTCTGACTATAGTTGTATTCCAGTTTGATATTGTTCTGGTTGTTGTTCAGATGTTGCATAAAGGTCATGAGATTTTGTTCAGATCCTTCCCAGATGAAGATGATGTCATCTATGAAGCGACGGTAATACCTCAGCTCTGGCCTGTTGGTATTGAACACAAATTTGTCCTCCCACTCTGCCATAAAAATATTGGCTAGACTGGGGGCAAATTTGGCGCCCATCACCACGCCAGTTTTCTGGCTGAAAAAATTGCTGCCTTACCAAAAATAATTATGGTCTAAGCAGAAATCCAGGGCTCTTCTTATAAAGACCTTTTGCTCCCATGGCAGATCATCTCTCTGACACATAGCCCAATTCAGGGCCAGCAGGGCATCATCATGCTGGATGATGGTGTAGAGGGACGACATGTCGGCCGTCACTAAGAAGGCCGACGAGTCGCCCCCCAACAACACATCATCCAGTGATAGGAGAAGGTCAGCTGTATCTTTAAGAAATAGGCAAAAAATTTGGGGGAGCATACCCATGTATTTCTAAAGCTGCTGCAGCTATGAACCAAAAGACATGTATATTAAAAAAGAATAGCGCGCAAATGCAAAAGAAATTACTACCAAATCTGAAGACAATGCATAAATAAAAATGGGGATTTGGTCCCACCATATGGCCATATCGTGCTCAAGCCCACTACTGCGTCAAAGTACCCCATTATCAGTGGGTCCTACACTATCCATGAAAAAGAGATGAATCCAGCCTTTCTAACCCTTGGAGATAATACTCCTTGCTGGGAAAGATGTGCAAATGCACTACAGGGGACTCCTCCTATATCCACTTGATGGTGGACACTGATTGAGTACAGGTGTGTGTGGGGGGGTGGGGAGGGTTGCTAAACCTCGATAGTCTGGTCAGACCGAATACATAATAAACAGGCAAAAAATTTGGGGGAGCATACCCATGTATTTCTAAAGCTGCTGCAGCTATGAACCAAAAGACATGTATATTAAAAAAGAATAGCGCGCAAATGCAAAAGAAAGTCTGACCAGACTATCGAGGTTGAGCAACCCTCCCCACCCCCCCACACACACCTGTACTCAATCAGTGTCCACCATCAAGTGGATATAGGAGGAGTCCCCTGTAGTGCATTTGCACATCTTTCCCAGCAAGGAGTATTATCTCCAAGGGTTAGAAAGGCTGGATTCATCTCTTTTTCATGGATACTTTAAGAAATGCATTAGTTCTTATCACACTGGTTTGTAAGAACTTGTCCAGATACTGGCCCAATCTGGCATTGACTGACCCAATCCCCTTCACTATGGGCCTCGGAGGTGGGTTTTCTGGATTTTTGTGAATTTTGGGTAGTGTGTATAAGATAGGAATGTGGCAGGCACTAGGGAGTAAGTACTTCCTCTCCTTCTTAGTTAACACTCCATCCCTCCAGCCCAGGTCCACTAGGATTACCAAATCCTTCATAAAATTTGCGGTAGGGTCTCCTGATAACTTATTATAAGTGAGATCATCACTTAACATAGCCTGTATTTGGTTATGATAGAATGTTTTGTTCATAATTACAACACCTCCTCCCTTATCTGCGGGGCGTATGATGATCTCCTTTCTGGACTCTAATGATTCTGGGCCCTCTTGTATATGTTTGTACTTCCTCTCTATTTCGTATCCAGGTTGTAAAGCCTGAAGGTCCCGTAACGCTAGGTTTTTGAATACATCCAGACACTGGTTACTCTGAGGTGGTGGATTTAATACCGATTTATTGCGTAATCCACTGTTGACAACCATACCTCCCCTGGTGTTACTAATGGACGTAATAGGGTTGTTTAGGAAATGTTTTTTTAATATTCAACTTCCTCATATATTTATGTGTGTCCACATACACACTAAACTTATTAATAACCCTTTTCGGGGCACATTTAAGTCCTTGATCTAGGATATGGAGTTCATTTTTATTCAGGCTCACATTACTGATGTTAAAGATGCCTTCATTCACCAGTCCCTTCTTCGTTTTTTTGCGCTGTAGCCTTCGTCCGGCCCGTACTCCTCAGTATTTTCCCCGTAGGATTGCCCGTCGGGTTGATGATTCCGATTGTATGGCCGGTGCCTCCCTCTCCCCCTGCCCCGCCCTAGAAAAGGCTGGCCAGAGTGATTCTGGGGAGTTCTCGGTTCTGGGTTATCATTCCCCCATTAGATCTATTTGCCAAGACCGAATACTGATTATGGGTAGGTAAACCTACTGGTTGAAGGTTTCCTCGAGTCACCCCCCTTCTATTCCTATTATTGTTGTTTTTATTTTCCTTATTGGCTCCTTTAATCGGTGGGCCCGTCCATTCTGTGATGGCCCTCACAGTAGGTCGGGGCATAAACACCTTTGGTCTGACGACCGGAGCAGTGGTCTGGAGAGCAGAGTTCTCTCCAGTGGAGGTCTGAGGAGCAGGTTGTGACTCACTGTTCACCCCACTAGCACTCGCCTCCATAGGAGCCTCTGCATCAGGGACTGTGACTGTCACAGCCGTGGGTAAGGTGGCCTGCCAACAGAAAACTTGTATTAATATATATATATTTTTTTTTTACAGAGGACCTAGGGAACAAAATGGAAGTTGTTCCAATCTTTATGTCACAGGGTAGTGCAGCAGTTTTTAAAACAGTTTTTTAGGAACAAAAACACTTTAACCTCTTCTGGACCGGAAGGATTTGCCCCCTAAATGACCAGGCCATATTTTGCAATTCGGCACTGCGTTATTTTAACGGACAATTGCACGGTCATGTGACGCTGTACCTAAATAAAATTGATGTCCTTTTTTTCCCCATAAATAGAACTTTCTTTTGGTGGCATTTGATCATCTGAGCGATATTTATTTTTTGCGCTATAAACAAAAAAAAGAGCGACAAATCTGAAAAAAATATTGTTTTTTTACTTACTGCTTTATAACATCCCCCCCCAAAAAAAAAAAATGTAATTTAAAAATATTTGTTTTCATCCTTTTAGGCCAATTTGTGTTCTGCTACATATTTTTGGTAAAAAAAAAAAATCCCTATAAAGCGTATTTTGATTTGTTTGCGCAAAAGTTATTGTGTCTAAAAACTAGGGGAAAGATTTATGTAATTTTTATTTATTTTTTTATATTTGTATGAGTAATGGTGGCGATCTGCGATTTTTAGTGGGAATGCGACATTGCGGTGGACAGATCAGACCCCTAACTGACATTTTTTACACTTCTGGGGGGACAAGTGACATAACTACAGTAATCAGTGCTTAAAATATGCACTATTACTGTAATAATGACACTGGCAGGGAAGGGGTTAACCCAGGGGTGATCAAAGGGTTAAGTGTGCGCCTAGGGGAGTGTTTTCTAACTGTATGGGGAGGGACTTGGGAAATGAACACAGAGACCTGTGATCCTATATAGAAGGATCACAGGCGCTCTGTGATCATTTCAGAGATGACAACGGTCAGCTGTGTTCAACAGCTGACCGTTGATCTCTCTCAGCTGGGAGCGATCTTGGGTGTCTGGCGGCAATTGCGGCCGCCGACCCCATGGATCAGCACCCCCGCTGCCTAGTGGGGGTGGGTGCACACCACATTCACCCCTAGGAGCGCTCCCACGATCCGCCATACAGGTACGCCGATTCACGCAACCGAGCCAGCCTGCCGCAGTATATATGCGGCGGGTGGTCGGCAAGTGGTTAATGATATCTAATGCAAAAAAAACACAATAAATATGTGTTACACTTTAAAATTGTTCATGCATGTGGAACGGCGACAGACTATGATACTTAAAAATCCCCATAGGTGATGCCTTTTACAGGTTACCAGTTTAGAGGCACAGAGAAGGTCTAGATCTCACGCTTTCCCCCAAAAAAATGGCCTACCCGGAAGGGAAGTTTTGACAAATCTTTCCAGTTTCTCAGCCTACAGAGATGTCAGGGGACCTTACGGCCCTCGGTTAACTCTATGATAGCATGGAGAGCCTGGATAGGACCTGGAAAAGCAATGAAGTGGCTAATCAGCCACTAGGAATGCTTTTAGATAAAAGCGCATCATGGACTTAAAAAAAAGATATGGCGGTTATGCCTCCTTTGATTCCCAGCCAGGAAATGAATAGGTTGGGGCTATGTCACTCATTGCTCCCATAACAATCATTGACAATCACTGACAGTGGAAGGGGGAAGCTGTCATATACAGTATAATAGCGGGAGGAAAACAGACCACTAGGTGTACTCCTAGTACTGCTGCTGGACATGTTAAAAATTCAGTGTTTGGATGAACAAGAAAAAAGTAAAGTTTAGTTTGAAGCTGTATTCTGATTAAACCAGGAGCGTATTCCTTTTTATCAGCCAGTATCTCCCCATCTCCCTGCAAGTGTTGAATGGCTGCATTTTTTCCTTCAGAGCCTAGGGGACACCTTGTTATTGTGCCATCTTTAGGACTCCAGAACAACTCATAGTTACATAGTTACATAGTAGGTGAGGTTGAATAAAGACAATAGTCCATCCAGTTCAAACTGTGTAGGTGTGTGTGGCTGTAATCATCTCACATAGCCCTGAATGTTCTGATCCTTGAGATGTAAGTCCAAGAGTCTTTTGAAAGCCACCATACTACCCGCAGAAACCACCTCTTGTGGTAGAGAATTCCACAATCTTGTAGCCCCAACAGTAAAGAACCCCCCACGTTGCCTGAGGTTAAAACGCTTCTCCTCTAATCGCATTGTATGCCCTAGAGTCCTCATGCAATCCCTTTGACTGAACAGTTTATTTTCTAAGCTGAGATCCCCATTGAGATATTTAAAAATTGCTATCATGTCCCCCCTCAGGCGTCTCTTCTCCAGGGAGAATAAATCAAGCGATTGCAGACGTTCTTCATAATTAAGGTCCTCCAATCCCCTAATTAGTTTAGTTGCCCTTCTCTGGACTCTCTCCAGCTCCAACACATCCCTCCTGAGGACTGGCGACCAGAACTGAACAGAATACTCCAGATGCAGTCGGACCAGAGTTTTATAAAGTGGAAGGATTATAGTCTTATCTCTGGAATACATCCCTTTCTTTATGCATGCTAATATTCTGCTGGCCTTGGCAGTTGCCGCTTGACATTGCATGCTGTTGCCTAATCTATCATCAACCAAGACTCCCAGATCTTTCTCCATTTTTGATTCCCCCAAGGGTTCCCCTCCTAATGTGTATTGTGCCTTTATGTTTCTAGTCCCCAAGTGCAAAACCTTACACTTCTCCACGTTAAACCTCATTTGCCAAGTCTTTGCCCACTCCGTTATTTTGTCCAGGTCATTCTGTAGGATATCTGCTTCATGCTGTGCAGTTATTGCCCTGCCCAATTTTGTGTCATCTGCAAAAACTGATATCGAACTACAGATCCCGTCCTCAATGCTGTTGCAAGAGCTGCCCCTAACCACTTCTGAACCAGGCCTTTTTCGGACACTTGTTGTTTACAAGTAAAAATCTTTTTTTTTTTTTTTTGCTATAAAATTATTTAGAACCCCGAAACATTTTTTTTTTTTTTTTTTTAGCAGAGACCCTAGAGAATAAAATGGAGATCATTGCAATATTTTTATCATACCGTATTTGCGCAGTGGTCTTACAAACATAATTTCTTTTGGAAAAAATACACTTTTTTAATTAAAAAATAAGAAAACAGTAAAGTTAGCCCAATTTTTTCTATAATTTGAAAGATAATGTTACACCAAGTAAATAGATACCCAACATGTCATGCTTCAAAATTGCGCACGCTCGTGGAATGGCGACAAACATTGGTACTTAAAAATCCCCATAGGCGACATTTTAAAAATTTCTACAGGTGGCCAGTTTAGAGTTACAGAGGAGGTCTAGGACTCTAACGATCGTGGTGATACCTTACATGTGTGGTTTGAACACCGTTTACATACTGTATGTGGGCGCGACTTGCGTATGCGTTTGCTTCTGTGCGCGAGCTGACAGGGACTGGGTGCTTTAATTTTTTTTCCTATTTAATTTATTTGTTTTTTTTTATCACTTTTATTACTATTACAAGGAATGTAAACATCCTTTGTAATAGAAATAAGCATGACAGGACCTCTTTAATGTGAGATCTGGGGTCAAAAAGACCTCACATCTCACATCTACACTAAAAAAGATGAAAAAATTGACTCTTTAAATCCGTTGCTAGGAAGTGGCGTATGACGTCGCTCTGGTCCTCCAAGGCCATAGAGTCCAGTGAGGGCCATCTTGCCCACACTTGACTTCCTGCCTGAGGGGACAGCGGACTGGATCGTTTTCCCGGGCTACGGACGGGGAAAACGTCTGGGAAGCGGCGGGAGTGGTGGGGGGGGGGAACCTCCCCCGCCGCCCATAAAGGTGATCCCACGGCGAATGTGCCACTGGGACCACCCTTATGTTAAAGCGAACCGCCCGCAGTTTAAACCCAGTATTTAACGTCAAAGTACCTACATAAATACATGGTGGGCGGTCTGTAAGTGGTTAAGGCACACTTTCAGAAATTTGAGAAGAAGTAGGAACAAAGCATTTTTGGCCCTTCTTCACCTGTGGATCACTGAAGTGCACCTGTTCTGCACTCCTGTAACACATTTTCAGCCAACAGCTGGCTAAAGCCCACTGTCAACTGACGTCAGAGTGCCGATCCAGGCTCTAAAAAGATCCTGACCATATGGTCTGGATCAGCCCAGAATCCTGACCACTAACTGGCTCAACCTCTCAGCATGGCACTAAGGGCTTGAGCCAGCTGCTCCCACTCTTGAGTGCTGGGGGGGGGGGGGGCAGAGCAGAGAATGGTCAGCAGCTCTCTCACTTATGACCGAGAACTGAGTAATAAGGGGTCTTTCATTGCTCAGTTCTCTACTACGTACAGCTAATGTGCAAGTATGGGGCAACAGCGTATTGACATGAGGGGGAGAGAGGTCCTCAAGATGTAAGGAGAACAGGGATCCAGGGACCCACCACACCAATGTACCCATAGGAACGGTCTCTGGATGCCCAAACAGTCAAATGCCCGAATGCCTAAATAGTCAAAGTTCTGTCTGAACCAACTGCTCATCCCGAGTATTACCATTCTGTGCACTTTAAGGGTATTCAATGGAAGGGTTATTTTTACCCAAGGTGGACTTAAAGGATTCAGTGGCATATTTTAAAGTGCTTTAGGGTATAGGCATATGGTCCTGATGTATTAGCTGGTTTTATTTTATTGGCTGAGATCACATACTCCTCTAATATTAAAGGAGATTACAAGGCATGTGTATCCCCATTATAATGTTTTGGCAAGCTTGATGCGCATAAGTATTGCATAAGTATTGCTGAATCATCTCTTGTCTAAATGCCAAGTTGAAATATTAATTTGGATGTGAGATTATACCAAGAAGAATATTATCGTTTGGCAGACATTTCCAGAAATTTAATGAGGATAATTCTTTATTGGTGTTCATAGTAAAAAGGAGGTATATGTCTTGCTGTATCTGTGATTTGTAAATTCCATCTTGGATTAGTTGCATACAGTGCCTTGCGAAAGTATTCGGCCCCCTTGAACTTTTCAACCTTTTGCCACATTTCAGGCTTCAAACATAAAGATATAAAACTGTAATTTTGTGTGAAGAATCAACAACAAGTGGGACACAATCATGAAGTGGAACAAAATTTATTGGATATTTCAAACATTTTTAACAAATAAAAAACTGAAAAATTGGGTGTGCAAAATTATTCAGCCCCCTTAAGTTAACACTTTGTAGCGCCACCTTTTACTGCGATTACATCTGTAAGTCGCTTGGGGTATGTCTCTATCAGTTTTGCACATCGAGAGACTGAAATTTTTGCCCATTCCTCCTTGCAAAACAGCTCAAGCTCAGTGAGGTTGGATGGAGAGCGTTTGTGAACAGCAGTTTTCAGTTCTTTCCACAGAGTCTCGATTGGATTCAGGTCTGGACTTTGACTTGGCCATTCTAACACCTGGATATGTTTATTTGTGAACCATTCCATTGTAGATTTTGCTTTATGTTTTGGATTATTGTCTTGTTGGAAGACAAATCTCCGTCCCAGTCTCAGGTCTTTTGGAGAGCAGTTTAAGCGGAGTTGGGATTTTAGTGCGGCTTCTTGTGCTTGTTTTAGGCGTTTGGCCAGGTAGGCCCCACGTTTATTACTCAGGGCGTAAGTGGCCGTTTTGAAGTATCTAATAGACCGATCATTGTCATATAACAGTAGTTCTCAGAGTTAATTACGGAGTTTAAGAAGTGTGGCCGCTCTGGCAGTAAATGGATCTAGCTTGTTGGCCTCCTCCAATATTTGGATCTCCCCGGTCAGATCATCAAATTTATGATTGCTACATTTTTTCTCGTTGGCCCCCAGTTTGATTAGTATGCCTCTCATGAAGGCTTTATGAGCAGACCAAACGGTAAAGTTGCTCACATCGGGGCTATCATTAATCTCAAAATAGTGTTTTAGTTCTGTAGCAAGTTTTGAGCTATGTTGGGGATTGGCCAGCAGGTAATTATTAAGTTGCCATAGAGCTGGAGCTTTGGGGGGCCATCCCCAGAAAATTGAATGGATATTGGGGTGTGATCTGACCAGGTGATGGTTTCAATAGTCGAGGAGGTCACAGAAGGCAGAGTAAAGCGATCAACAATAAACATATCATCAATTCTGGAATAAGACTTATTGGGGGGGGGGGGGTGAGGGGGGGGGGTAGAAGGAATAATCTTTTTCACCAGCATGTAGACATCTCCATATATCAAACAAACTGTGTTTCAAATCATAGACAAATTTACAGTTCCGTGGAGGGGAGGGTCTGGCAAACGTGGAGTTTCCCGTTTGGAGACCTACTGGATATATACTTTACAGACATATATCCCGTATGGCTTAAATGTCGAGTGGGACATCAATGCCTTTATTAACACTTCGTGAGGTTCATTGATGTCCCCTCTATTTTTCCTACCCCCCCCTGCTTATTTAATATTATTCCCATTGGTTTCTTTGCTAATTTATTCTTTTGTTTTGTTTTCTAGTAGTTGTTCCTCTACGGAATTTATGGTTCTATTCTCCTTTTTTGTGACACTCTATATCAGTCACCATGTCCTATGTATATTGAAAGTATATCATTCATTGCTTTCCACCCTTAGTCGATTGCTCTTTAATTTTAAATAATTTTAAATAATGTATAATTAGTTTATAACTAATTTATCCTTTTTACCATTATTATAATATTTTTTGTTCCTGCTCCATTTTATATTTTTATACTAATTTTAATTGTGCTTACAATATGATTAATTCATATGTTTGCATTTTTTAATTTTTTGCCTTATTATTCTTATGAGAGATCACCTTAATTCCTAGGGTTGTTTTTATATTTCAATATAACACTTACAATCTTCTATAATGCACATAATGTAAAAGAACATAGTGTGCAGACACTGAGTTCCGTCCATATCTTCTGTGGATGCGTCCGGTTGTTTACTTCTGGAACTTCCGGTTTCTAAAATGAGGCTTGAATGCATCATCGCGGCCATCTCTGATGATGTGATAATGTCACTTCCGGCGCGGTCTGTGATGACGCGCGGGGAGACGGTTAAATCCTCACGGGTAGAGCTGTGTTGTGATTAGCGCAACCTATAGTGACGCAGCTGCCCCGGTTTGGTCATCCAAAGAGAGGCTTGACTCGCACGCCGGCGCCATATTGAAATGGCGCTGTGTGCTATCAGTTTACAACCCCATCAGCTGTTTCCCCGGACTTTAAAGATTATAAATACAAGGTACAGTAATCCCCCGCTCCATCGCGGTTCAGTTTTTGCGGTCCCGGTAATTCGCGTTTTTTTTGTAATGTTATTTTACTATATAAATCATTAAAAATGAAATATTTTTGTGTTTTCCATTGCTCTTGCTCTGTCTCTTAGTATATTTTATGTGTTTAAATGAGTTTCTATTGTTTTAAAAGTGTGTTTAAAGACCTTAAAATGCTTTTACACGTACAGTGACCGTAAAAAAAAAATGCCTACAATGCATTTTAATAGGGTTTTTCTATTTCGCGGAATTTCACTTTTCGCGGCTGGGTTCGGAACGTAACACCCGCAATGGAGGGGGGTTTACTGTATGTTGATTCAGGCACCAGGCTAATTCCTTTGAGGATGTTATTTTTAAGGAAACACGTTAGGAGTATCATGAGTGCCTATTTTCACTGAATGCTTCTTACCGTCTGACAAATTGTAAGTATATTTCTTTTATCTACAAATAAATTGCCCATACAGTATTACGCTATGGTGTCTTTTTGGTTTATCCCTTCATACAATTCCATAAGTGGGGACTCCTAGGCAATTCCATGTGGAGCAGTTCGAGGATACTTACCATTATTGGTCCATGCCATCTGGTGAGCATATCCTTATTCCTTTGGTGTGGGATTTATCACTTGTTCCAGTCATCATTTTTTTGTGGGATTCATCACCCTCTCAAATCACATTTTATACCTTTATGGACTTATTGGACTTTTTTCTTCTTTGTTTTTGAATAATTGTCTTTATTCGTTCATGCATAATTTGTACACATTTCATTCACATATTGAGTCCCCGTTCACACTAAGGCAACCTGTGAGGCCTTCCATAGGGAAGCTGCGGACCCGTTCTAATAGGAGCGACACAAGTCGCTCCGACTTAGAAAAAGGGTCCGGAGCTTCTTTGGGGCGACCCGGAGGCGACCGCCATAGACTTCAATGTTATGAAGTCCGTGGCGGCCGCTCCGAGGTCGCACCGCGACCTCGGAGGTCGCCCCCCCAAGTCGGATCGCGGCAATGTGAACGGGGCCTTAGAGCTGCACTATTTATGTATTATTAAATGGTGTTGTCATCCCTGCACTCTCCCTTCCGTATGCAAGTGCCCCAACTGGTGCCCAACCATATGTGAGGACTGTTTCTCTAATTTTGTTAGAAAAAGTGGCAAAGACTATGGATAAGAGGTTGTGGGGAATGTAAGGTGGGCAATGTGAAGTGTTTTTTGTGCACAGATACATTTTTAAAAACTTTTAAAACAGTGTAGTCTTTTTCTATAAATAAAGGAAGCTTACAAACAGATGCCTGTGACTTCTTAATCTGCATTTAGAACAGTTAGGGCTACAACCTCTTCCACTCAAAGTTGACCTATTACTTGATGAAAACACACTTTTTACTACTGAAAAAACACACACACACATATATATATATATATATATATTTGCTTTTGTTCAAAAGCCCCCACACCAATGACTGCTCTCCCATGGAACTTGAGGGACAAGACTTGCCTGACATTTCTCTAAAGGTTCAAAACTAACCATCCAAATTCCCATACATTTTCAAAAGTTTGGGTTAAGGGAATATATTATTGAATATTATAACTCGGGAGGAGTCTTACTTTAACTAATTCGCTAATCATTTTTCACAATGTGAATTCTACAGCCTAAGCATGCCATACCTGTGCATATTGTAGGCAAGTACTGCTAGGATACGACTGGTTATCTGCATGCTATCAATGTGTAACATATTTGCAAGAGCCTTAATAAAGCATGCCAAAAATCTGTCATCTGTTTTGAAAATTGGAAATCAAAACCAAACGGTATAGTCAATAAGGCATCTCTCCTATACGTGAATAGAACAGTGTATTAACTTAGCAAAAGAAATCTTTATGTCTCTGTTTCTCAAGCTGTATATAATTGGATTCATCAGCGGTGTTCCCACTGTAAAGGACAACGAAACTAATTTATTTACAGTCAATGACTGCCCACTTGTTGGAAGGTCATAGATAACAATTAGAGCTATATAAAATATACAAACCACCATCAAGTGAGAACTGCAGGTGGAAAAAGCCTTCAGTATTGGATGGGATTTTTAAGATGTTCAGAATTATATAAATATATGATATCATGATGGTTAAGAATGGTAAGAAAATAAAAGGTACACTATTTAGTAGTATGTCTAAATGAACCCAGAATGTATCTGAGCAGGAAAGTTTCAACAGTGGAGAGAAATCACAGAAGAAATGGTCAATTATATTCGGTCCACAAAAATCAAGACTGGCTATTGTAATTGTGCTAATAATCTTGGAAAAAATGCTGAGCAACCAAGAAAAAATAGTAAGTTTTATGCAAAGCAACTCATTCATTATATAAGAATAATGCAAAGGGTTACAGATGGCCAAATACCGGTCATAAGCCATAACAGTCAGAAGAAGACACTCTGAACTTTCCATCATTGCAAAAATATAATATTGGAAAATACAGTATTTAAAGGACATTGTTGCACCTTTGTAGAGTAAAACATGAAGCAAGTTTGGGGCAATATCTGTGGCTATCATAATATCACATAAGGAGAGTTGGGCAAGAAAGAAGTACATGGGAGTTTGGAGTGTCTTGCTGTAGACCACCAGTGTGAAGATCAGAAGGTTTCCGAAAAGTGTCAAAATGTAAATCATAATGAGAAGAATGAAGATACAAATGTTAACTAATTTTGAGATTTGGAATCCCAAAATAATGACTTCAGTAATGAAGGTCTGGTTGTTTTTATCCTCTACTGTACAAAAATACTGAAAGTAGAAAACATTTTCATTGTGTTTATGTGATCATTATACAGATTTTGCACAAAAATTGATGTCATCAGGTTAATAATTCATTCTAGCAAACTTTTTCAAAGAGCCTTATCTGTTTATGTGAACTACACAGAATCTAAATTATTTTCAGGCAGTAGAAGCAGGACTTGGAGAGATCTACTGGGAGGGCTGTTAAATTAATTAATTTTGTGCAGTGTTTCATGTTTTGTTATTGAACAAAACCTAGAAAATGTTGCCAATTTGTCTAAGCTTTACCTTTATTTTATCTTACCTAATTTGCCAATTATGTACCCAACTTGATTTTGGTAAATTTTAAAACCTGAAAGTGATTAGGTACTTAAACTAAGCATGATCTAAGGTAGAATTTAACTATTTTCTTTTTGTAATTATCAGGAGGAGTGGACATACTAAGAATGAACCTAGATATCTTTAGTTTACATCCTCTCATCCCATCTATGGAAACAGGTGCTGACTGGCAACTTTCGGCCCAGGGGGCAAGTACAATCCAGAGGCCCATGGTGCAGTGACTCGCCCCCCCCCTCCCCCTCTCCCTCTTCCCGGCCTCTTTCTGACCCCCATTCCAGGCTGAAGCCCCACCCCAGGTACTATCTACCCACTGGCCGCATCCTGGTTCCCAACCATTGCCATCTGGGGGTGGTTGGGGGTAGTTGGGACAGCTTGGTTAGGGCTGGCCGGAGGAGAGTCTCCAGTGGGGCATGGAACTGGCTTCTGATCAGACACAGTTTACACCATCCATGCTGGGATGGGGGGGGGGGGGGTCGGGCTGCCTGCGCTCTGACCTGGTCTTCATCCTGCACTCAGTAGGTCAGCAGCAGGAACTTTTTATTTTTACTTCTCTTCACCAGGAATCATTTAGGTATGTCTGTGGCAGAAGTAGTGGAGCATTTTTACAGGGAATCAGGGTGGCCCAGGGGGCAATTGCCCCCCTACCCCCTGGTCCAGTCCTCCCCTGTATGGAGAGCAGATTTCTAAAAGCTATCTTGAAGTAAAAATATTAAATTACATACCCAAATTAAAATCTCAGTATAATAATAATGAAGAATGTAATAGCCAAGAGACAGCAATAGGGTTTGCACCCCTCAAGGCAGACAATCAAAAGTTTCACCACCATAGGTGGAACCAGGTAACTGTCTGTAGAGTTCTGGGTGCCTGCCAGAGTATGCAACCATGGCGTGGAGACAAAAGAGAGCAAAGGTGGCAGCATATCCAGCTTAAAGAGCAATTCAGCAGACGTGTTTCACACACCTCTGCTTAGTCAATAGCCAACGTTCAATGAATACCACAATTACAGAAAGCAAGTAATAAAATAAAATTAAAAACATAAAAATATATTAGGAGTCAAGAAGAAGAATAACATGTTACCCCTTTTTTGTTCTCCATGGCTCACACTATCACACATTCTATAAAATAATTTATTAAAATGTACTGCTAGAACAGTTGGTTTATATAATAAAAAAATGAATCCTCCAGAAAGCTTCTATATTTTATTTAGCATCATAAAATCTTCAGAGACCCAATTAAAGATATATTCAGAATGATTGTTTATTATTCCTACATAATATATTTATTAATAAAAAAAAAACACATTTTGTTTATGCCCTTCCAGACATATATTCTAATGTTGTCTTGAGGCCAATGAGACAGAACATCTACAGCTAATTTTATCATCTAAAAAAGTTATTTCCAAGATCTTTGCATTTGATTTTCTTACTTTACACATCTACATGAGCCATTAAAAAGGGGTGTCACTGGCCCTGGCAGAATTAGCAATTTTGTTCACTGACAAAAGATAAGAATAAACATTCTAGCTTTATTGACCTTGATCATGAGCCCAAGAGATAAACATGAGGGCTATTATAAGATGAGACAGTGTTCAGGTCAAACATACAGGGGAGGCAAGAATGATTACAATGAAGTGAGAATTTTTCTTTATAATTTGATTTGTCATTCCCAATCCCAAATGTTGATTGCCTTTTCTATTTCAACATCCTAAAAGGCATGTTTACAAGTCGCTTGCCCTGCCACTTAAAAAAATGAACTTACTGCTGTAATTAACTCCTTCTCATCTAGCCACAGCTTCCCTTTAACTGTACTATTACACCTGGGGGGGGGGGCAGGAAAGTCTGCCTATTCATGTGACCCCTGTAATTGGCTATCACAGTAGGCATACGATTGGTCCTGCCATTTCCCAGTCAGTACTAGAGACCAGGAGCACTTACGGTTCCGGCGCCAAATGCGGTAGTCACCTTCCACGTCGGCTCCCTCGATCGGGCATTAAAACGGCTTAAAAAAACCTGCTAACCCACCTCTTTCGGGTCCTCTACTGGTCCATCCACCCCCGGGCGATCCCCTGGTGTCATCCTGCTATCGCCATGGACAAATTTCTGGAGAAAGGCGGCCCGCACAATCTGCCGGGTCCGCCGCAAATCGAGGCCCCGGTCTCGGCCCTCACTGCGGACGAGGCGGACGCATGGATACAGCGGCTTCCACGGCTCCTGCAATGCCCTCTCTGGGTGACCCCCAGTCGGATTGCATAGCAAAGACTGTGGTGGCACTGTTATCCCCCACCATAACAGCAGCTGTGAAAACGGCAGTGGCGGCAGGCATGCAGGACATCAAAAAGCAGCTCACCGACCATTCCCACAGGCTGCAGGAGGTTGAACATCATGTGGCTAATGTGGAGGAGGAAATCTACAGCTCTCATGGATTTGAGCAGGCACAAGAAAAGACAAATCAATTCTTGCTCCAAAAAGTGGAGGATTTGGAAAACAGGGCACGAAGGAGTAACCTCTGCTTTATTGGGATACCGGAGACTGTGCCACCCTCTGCGATCCCTGACCTGTGCTCCAAACAGATCCCGGAGACTTTGGGACTGACAGGAATCTGCGTGATCGAACAGGCCCATCGTATGGGGATACACTCTTCAGAACGCTCTAGATTATATCAAAATACCTGAACTACGCCGATAAATCGGCGATTCTCCAAAAATTCAGGCAATCCAAATCTTTCCAGATAGACGGTACAAAAGTCCTGATTTTTGCGGATTAGTCTGTTGAAGTGGCCAAGAAACGAAAGGCATTCCAGGCAGTGTGCTCGCAACTGCATCAATCCCAGATCAAATTTACATTGGCATACCCAGCAATCCTTCGGCTATGGGCACCCTCAGGTGAACAACTATCATTCCAAGACCCCTCGGAGGCGGAAGGCTTCATACGATCACTCTGTATGGACGGGTCTGACCCCATGTCCACTAAGTCGACCTCAGCCCAACGCTCCCTGATCCCAAGGAGCCCGTGTAAAGAATCTCCTAAAAGGCAAAAATACTCTGAAGCAGTTAGCGGAGGTCGCTCTCTTCCGCATCGTTGACATGACATGGACCGCCATTTGTAATTTCTACCTCCTCCTAGGAGACCCTGTGGACACGTAATGTATTTTTTCTTCTGCATTGCTTTTGCCCATTTCAGGTTGTCACCGGAAAGATGTGGGTTTTGGGGGTAGTTACTTCTGACCCATCTTTCTTTGCACTATTATGTTTTGTTAGTCTGTGTTCTGCTCGTTGGTTATAGTTATATACAAATACTTGTTATTGCTGATGAGTTTTCATACTGTTTTCTGCTGTCACTGTGGAGGACCCGGGCGCTTCCTTCCCCTATTGTGAGTAGGGGTTTGAGGTTCCTTACCCCCCTCTATTCTTATTTTTTTCTATAGAGGTGATTTGGGTTGGTACTGTTAACAGGCCTGCTGACGTCCGTATCAAGGGACTTGTCGCCTAACACAGTTACAGCATTCGGAAAAAAGTGAGGTCCATGATGTATTTTTTTCCAGATGCCTTTCTGTTTTTCGTTTCCCTCTCCTTAATCTCTCATTCCATGTCTGCCCCCTCCTCTCCCCCTCCTACCTATTCGATTCCATGGTTGGAATCGGCTCCCCAGTGGTATCAGTGTTCAGCAAATTATAGGCACATGTCCATAACATATGTGATAATACATGCACACACTCCTGCCGTATACACTCATGAGCAGCTGTATTGTCATGCTCCATACCCTCATCTGACGGACCCTCCATGAGGATTTTGTCATGGAATGTCAGGGGCTTGCGGTCCCCAATCAAAAGGATGAAGGTATTGAGACATCTCAAGAGGCTTAAAAAGGACATTGCATTGCTACAGGAATCCAATTTGTCTTCAGATGACTTCTTTCGGATGAAGAAGTTGTGGGTGGGCACGGTGGTGGGATCGGCAGCTTTGGGCCGAAAGGCCGGAGTTCTGATCCTGATCCACAGCGACTTTCCTGCACTATCCTTTCCCTCTCCACCGACACTAGCGGTCGCTTTGTCTCAGCACACATGAAGATCAACAACAGCGAAATACTACTGACAAATGTATATGCTCCCAACATCCCGGACCAGTCCTTTTATAAAGACCTGTCCTCTCACTTGCTTACATACCCTCAGGTTCCGCACATCATAGGCGGCGATTTTAACTCCCTTATGGACCCCCTCCTGGATAAATCTCGGTCTAAACTTACACCGAATAAACCCGGTATGCCCACTTCTAGTCCTCTAGCTCAGTTAGTAGAATCCCTCCAACTCATAGATGTATGGCGTCTGCATCACCTCGCCGACAGGGAATTTACCTTTTATTCACACCCCCACAATGTGTTTACTAGGATAGATTACTTCTTTGCTTCGGCCACTGTCCTGAGGAGAATTGAGGACCCAGAGATCCATGAAATTGTAATTTCCAACCATGCCCCTGTATCCCTGACCTTAGACCCCCCTGACAAGCGAGCAGACACTAGTTTGTGGAGATTCCCGGGGTACTTATACAATAATGCAGATTTTCAGGCCTACTTGGCTAGGGTATGGGCAGAGTATTCAGAGGCAAATGTTCTGCATGCTTCTCAACCCAATTTGTTTCGGGAGGCAGCCAAGGCTTTTCTGCGTGGCAAAATTATATCCTACGCCTCGGCATATAATAAAAACGCATCTAAAAGCTATTACCAGGCCAGTGAGCGTCTCCGCCTGGCTCAAAGATTGTTGTTGTCCGCAGATTCTCCCGCAAACCAACAGGAATGGTCCCTAGCCAAGCAGGCTTTTGACACTTGGGCAGACAAGTTGGAAAATATTAGGAGTGCACGCTTCTCTGCCACCTTACATAAATTTGGAAACAAGGCAGGTAAATTACTGGCGAGGCTATGTGGGGCACCTTAAACTCCTACACAGATTGCGTCACTCCAGGCCCCGTCGGGCAAGACTGTTTCCACCCCCACCAAAGTTAAAAGGACAATGAGAGACTTCTATGCATCCCTGTACTCCCCAGACCCTTTCGAAGTTGAACAGGCTCGTTTCTTCCTAGACAATGTCTCCCTTCCTAATCTTTCCCCTGCCCAACTAGATGCCTTGAATGCACCGGTGTCCCTTGAGGAGATTCGGGACATTATAAAACAACTCGCTCCCAATAAGGCCCCGGGTCCAGATGGCCTCACAGGCGAATTTTACAAGACCGCCTTGGAGACCATAGGACCTACCTTGCTAGAGGTATACTCGGCCATTTGGTTGGGAGGCTCTTATCCCCCCACGGGTAATCAAGCCATAATTAAGCTGCTGGCAAAGAAAGGGAAAGACCCCCTGGAACCCGGTTCATACAGGCCTATTTCCCTATTAAATTTGGACGTAAAGATTTTATCCAAACTTCTGGCATCTCGACTAGCCCTGATTATGCCGTCCTTGATTCACCCGGCTCAATCCGGCTTTACTAAGGGGCGATCGGCGGCTTCTAACCTTCGTAAGGTTCTTTTGGCCTTGGACAAGGCCAGGACTTCCTCGGGGGTGGACCTAGCTATCGTCACCCTGGACGCGGAGAAGGCCTTAGACAATGTGAGCTTTGACTGGCTCTCTATGGTTATGACCTCCTTTGGCTTTTCAGGACCTTTTACTCATGTTGTCGAAGCTTTGTATGCCTCTCCCGCGGCCAGGTTGTGGGTAGCCGGGTCCCTCACCGATGAGTTCTGCCTATTTAAGGGCACGAGACAGGGCTGCCCCCTGTCTCCGTTGCTCTTCAATCTGGCTCTGGAGCCTTTATCTAGATTCTTATTGGAAAAGGCGCCACTCCAGGGTATTCCAATTGGTTCTCAGGAATTACGCATATCACTGTTTGCGGATGACGTTTTGATATTCACCAGTAACCCTTCAGCTGACATGCATACCATTATCTCTATCTTTGATAAATTTAAACTGTGTTCCGGTTTACGGATAAACTATGCTAAAAGTGAAATACTCCCCTTGGGTAACACTTCCAAACCCACCTGGGCAGCCTCCTCTCCCTTCACTATAGCCACTTCACACATCACATACTTAGGAGTCAGGATAGGCAGGCTCCCGTCTTCCATCTATACCTTAAACTATCCCCCGCTATTTCAGAAGATATCTCGTGAGTTAGATGGATGGAAGGATCTGCCACTTTCGCTCCTGGGGAGATGTCACCTAGTAAAGATGGTTAGCTTTGCACGGTTGCTATACCCTCTGCAAACGCTCCCGCTGCTACTTAAACATAATGATATTAAACTACTGAATCATGCTATTTCTAGTTTTATATGGCGCAGCAAATGACCTCGCATTTCTTTCAAAAAACTATGTCTCCCCAGGAGCGAGGGGGGTATTGGCCTTCCTGATATTAGGTTGTACAATCTGTCTTGCCTCCTCAGAGTATCACTTGACTGGCTCTCCGGCTCCTCACATTACTACAACTGTGCATTGGAAACGCACATGTCTGCCCCCTTTTCACTGGTTGCTCTGTTGCATGTTAAATGGAAAACTATGCCCCCAAAGCTCCAACATAACATCCTTTTGAGAGATACTGTGATTGCATGGAGAGAATCTAGGAAACGTTTTAAACTTCCATCGTCCATGTCCAAATATTTACCCATAAAGGACAACCCAGCCTTTATACCGGGACTACACTCGGATTGCTTCAATGTGTGGCAAAGGTCTGGCCTGTTGAAATTCTCAGATCTTTGCAACCCCGCTACGGGAAAACCTCGGGCTACGCAAGACGTCTTGGATACCTATAATTTGCCTGCCTCTCATGTTTTTCCAATCCTGCAATGCCTAAGCTTCCTACGCTCCTCAGGTGCCTCTACAAATAACGGACTTGTGGACCCTTTATTGGATCCTCTACTTGACTCAGGGACCTACAGCATCTCCGACATCTACAAACCTTTTCAAAAACTAACATCCTACCATTTTGCTGGTTCCTCAGTGGCAAACTGGGCCAAAGATTTCCCTTTGGAGACCAGGAGCTACATAGTTACATAGTTTTTCAGTTTGAAAAAAAACACAAGTCAATCTGGTTCAACCAAAAAAAAAAAAACCCACAGTATTGAAAACCCAACCATACAATCCGATATACACAACCTTTCTGTATTTGGAGACACAATCTGTTTTCCTCTAGATATAAAGAGTGCCCCCTTGTCCTCTGTGTTGACCTTAAAGTGAACATCTCAACACCAAGTTCACTATATGGACCCCTTATGTGTTTAAACATGATGATCATAACCCCCCTAATTTCCTCCTCTCAAGAGAGAATAAATTCAGTTCCTCTAATCTTTTCTCATAGCTGAGCTCCTCCATGCTTCTTATTAGTTTGGTTGCCCTTCTCTGCAATTTCTCCAATTCCCTGTTATCCTTTTTAAGAACTGGTGCCCAAAACTGAACTGCATATTCCAGCTGAGGTCTTACTAGTGATTTGTACAGGGGCAAAATGTTATCTCTCCCTCAAATCCACACCTCTGTTAATACAAGAAAGGACTTTGCTTGCTTTGAAAACCGCAGCTTGGCATTGCATGCTATTATTAAGCTTAGGATCTACCAGAACACCCAGATCCTTCTCCGCTATGGATTCCCCCAGTTCTACTCCACCTAGTATGTATGATGCATGCATATTCTTAGCCCCCAAGTGCATAACTTTACATTTATCAACATTAAACCTCATTTTCCAGATAGTTGCCCAATGAAACAGTGCATTGAGGTTGGCTTGTAAGTAGGAGACATCCTGTAAAGAAGCTATTCCACTGCAAAGCTTGGCGTCATCTGCAAAGACTGAAATGGTACTTTTTATCCCGGACCCTATAGCATTTATAAAGATATTAAAAAGTAAGGGTCCCAACACTGAATCTTGGGGTACACCACTGATAACCTTAGACCATTCAGAGTAAGAATCATTAACCACTACTCTCTGAATTCTATCTTTTAGCCAAATTTCTATCCATTTACAAACTGATCTTTCCAAGCCTGTAGACTTTACCTTACACATTAGCAGGAGCTGTATTTGACATGTGTCTTTATGCTGAGAGTGTGTAGTGAATGTGCTCTCAGCACAGAAAACTTCCCCCTATGGGCACATATAGGTGGCATATGGGCATTAAAGTTCACCACCTTTGCACATATGCATTACATGAACAGAAAGATATAATTCATTTTTTAATTAAATATATATTTGTGATTACAACATCACTGCATTTTATGTATGGCATTAACTTTATATGTTTATATGGCAATACTCGAATGCCCTAAAGTATACCCAAAGCCAAAATTTGGTTTTCATTTTTGTATATAGTAGGGAATGTCTAAAACATCTATTTAATGTCCTAAACATGTCACATTCTAGAAATGTTCATTTACTTTTTGTCTCATACAGGTATATACAACAAGAATCAAGAAGAAATATCTTCCAAGTAAGAGAAGTACAGTCTTAGAAAAGTGTCCCAGGAACATGGCCAGATGTCTTTTTTGCCTAGTTTTGGTGGTTGGATTTTCCCTTCAGTCCTAGTGATGCAGTCCAACAGGACAAATATTGAGAATGTATGTCCCTATTAGAGACACAGAAAGTATTAAAAACATAACAAAAGTTCAAATCCTTGCCTACTCTTTACAAAACAAAAAAAAGCGTTGCCTTTAGATATACTTTAATTTTATGATGTTTTGAAGAAAATAATTTCTACAACATGAGCTATGTCAAAGGAAGTGTAGACCCTCTACATCACCAGTAGTGATGAGCTGAACACCCCCCCCCCCCCCCCCCCCGGTTCGGTTCACACCAGAACACCGCTAACAGGGGAAAAGTTTGTTAGAACATCCAAACTCAAATAAAGTCTATGGGACTCGAACATGAAACCTGAGATCTCTGTCTCTGTCAAAGAACCCCTTCCCCCCACACAAATCAGTAAGCATGAGGCATACATTTAACCCCTTGATCACCAACAGTGTTAACCCCTTCCCTGCCAGTGTCATTATTACAGTACCAGTGCATATTTTTAGCACTGATTACTGTAGTAATGTCACTGGTACCCCCAAAAGTGTCAAAAGTGTCAGTTGGGGGTCTGATCTGTCCGCAACAATGTCACAGTCCCCGCAAAAAAATGCAGATTGCTGCCATTACTAGTAAAAAAAAAAAACAATAAAAATGACAAATCTTTCCCGTAGTTAGTAAACACAATAACTTTTGTGCAAACCAATCAAAATACGCTTATTGTGATTTTTTTTACCAAAAATATGTAGCAGAAAACAAATTGGCCTAAGATATTAAAAAATTTTGATTTTTTAATTTTTTTTGGAGAATGTTATATATCAGAATGTGAAAAATATTGTTTTTTTTTTAATTTTCGCTCTTTTTTTCAAAAATGTAAAATCGCACAGGTGATCAAATAGGTAAAAATAGGAGGTGATATGTGCGCTGTCACTTAGGTATCTGAATAGGAGGGGTTCCTGCAGTGTAATGCAGCAAATGGAGAAACTTATGTGGCTATGAGATTAGGATCAGATCCTATCCCACACGCAGCCAGCTCTAGTATTATCAGTAAATACCAGTATATATGACAAGACAAAGTGAGCCGGCGCTAGTGGGAGAAAATCTCAGAGGGGCTCAAACTACTTGAGAGTAGAATATAAAACTATTATATCAGGTCAATACATCCAAATCCTAAAGTCAAATATATGTCTGTCTTCAAAAGAACGATATAAGATGATAATATATATAAAATCCAAATCCTAAAAGTCAATCCAAATCCTAAAACAAAATATATGTCTCCTAGATATAAATATTCTAAAAGAGATGCTGCAATATGAATCCAACTTCCATTAAAATAGTTCCATAGTATATTCCATTAAATGACACCATAAAATTATCACAGAAAAAAACTGCCGGAAAATAGCATCAAGCGATAGAAATCGCAAAATCTCAATATTGCAAGATGGTTGATCCAATAATCAAACATACATAATAATCAAAATTAATAGTGACTGATGTAATGACCAATAGTCCTGAGTATATAAGATGATAATAAATATAAAAAACGAATCCTAAAAAACAATCCAAATCCTAAAACAAAATATGTATCTGTCCTAAAAAAATCCCTAAAAGAGCTGCTGTATTATGTATCCAACTTCCAAAAAATTATACTATAAAATGTCATAGAAGAAACTACCGGGTACCAGCATCAAACGATTGAATTCGCAGGATCAGAATAACACTGTGTATGGTTAATACAATAATCGAATATTCATAGTGGTCAAAAAATATTAAATAAATAGTGACTGATGTGATAAGCAATAATCCTGAATAAACTGAATACTCTTAGCCCCCGTTCACACTGGGGCGACCTGTCAGGCGCACAGTTGAACATACATATTTTGTTTTAGGATTTGGATAGTTTTTTAGGATTCAGATTTTATATTTATTATCATCTTATATACTCAGGACTATTGGTCATTACATCAGTCACTATTAATATTGATTATTATGTATGTTTGATTATTGGATCAACCATCTTGCAATATTGCGATTTTGCGATTTCTATCGCTTGATGCTATTTTACGGCAGTTTTTTTCTGTGATAATTTTATGGTGTAATTTAATGGAATACACTATGGAACTATTTTAATGGAAGTTGGATTCATATTGCAGCATCTCTTTTAGAATATTTATATCTAGGAGACATATATTTTCTTTTAGGATTTGGATTGACTTTTAGGATTCGGATTTTATATATATTATCATCTTATATTGTTCTTTTGAAGACAGACATATATTTGACTTTAGGATTTGGATGTATTGACCTGATATAATAGTTTTATATTCTACTCTCAAGTAGTTTGAGCCCCTCTGAGATTTTCTCCCACTAGCGCCGGCTCACTTGTGACAGGTGATCAAATACCACCAAAATAAATCTCTATTTGTGGGGAAAAAAGGATGTAAATTTAATTTAGGTACATCATCGCACGACCGCGTAATTGTCCGTTAAAGTAACGCAGTGCCGAATCGCAAAATAGGGCCTGGTCAGGAAGGGGGTAAAATCTTTCTTTCTTAAAGTGGATAAAATATGCTCATTGAGAATTTTTTTGTCACAGACATGAGCTAAACACATTTTGGCCTAAACATATGACAAAAATTGAATATATTGGATATTTTTTAAGAGTCAAAGTAGAAAATTTAAATTTATTGCAAACATTTTCGCTCTTTTTTTTATTAATATCGCAAAAAATCAAAATCACAGAGGTGATAAAATACCACCAAAAGAAAGCTCTGTTTGTGGGAAAAAAAGGACGTAAATTTTTTTTGGGTACAGCATTGCATGACCACGCAATTGTCAGTTAAATTCACGCAGTGCCAAGTTGAAAAAAGTGGCCTGGTCATTGAGCAGCAAAACCCCCCGGTCTTAAAGTAGTTAAAGTGAAACAAAAAAAATGAAAAATTCCTTTAAATATCATGCCTGGGGGTCCCCTTAATGTGCCTGTAAAGTGGTGCATTTGTACGATGTATGTAGCCCGCTGCAGCAATACTGACATTTCTAAAGGAAAACATGTAATTTAACCACTTGCCGCCCGCCCGCCGGCTTTTTACTGTGGCAGGGCGGCTCGGCTGCATCCAGTCATGTAGTACTATGTGACTGGAGTGCATGTGATTCCAGCGGCACGCACGCGCCACCGGATGCAGGACGCAGGAGGAGCGGCGGCGATTGTCTGAAAAACGGAGAGAAGACCCGCCTGCTTATGTAAACAAAGCAGCCAGATCTTCTGTCAGACAGGGAGAGAGCAGCAGTTACATGTAAAAGCTAAAACTGCATCTCTCTGTGCCTGTCACAGAACCCCCTTCCCCACACACACAAGTCAGTAAGCATAGAGGCATACATTTAACCCCTTTGATCCCCCCAGTATTATCCCCTTCCCTGCCAGTGTCACTATTACAGTAACAGTGCATATTTTTAGCACTGATTACTGTAGTAATGTCACTGGTCCCCCCAAAAGTGTCAAAAATGTCAGTTAGGGGTCCGATCTGTCCACCGCAACGTCGCAGTCCCGCAAAAAAATCTCAGATAAATAAATTACTGATGTCACGTCAGAAGGGGTGGTGCCACTGGGTGGTGTCCCTTCCCCTTTCCTATAAAAGAGCTATCACAGCTCCAGCAGCTCATTACGCCAGAGGCGTCTGACGTGACGGGAGCATTTTTTTTCTTTTCTGTTTTTCGTGTGCTGTGGGGTGAATTTCCCATGAACTGCCCCATTTGTTTGTGTGTTTAGCGAACACACAAACAAATGGGGCCTGGAAACTGGAAACTAATTTGTTTCTATGCAGAACTGCATCACATTTTGCACTCTCCAGTTTTAGTAAATCAACCCCAAAATCTTGCTGCTCCAAAAAATGGCATAACCACAACTTAAATAACAAACAAGAAAAAGGCACAAAAACCATGGGTGTTATCTCAAAAATATAAAGACACTATAAAAGTCCACCACTTCTTACTGGTGTTAAAGGTGGTATCTTCACAGGGAGAAACATCCATTTAGGTGCCTTTTTCATGTGCCGTCTTTTTTCTTTAATGCTAGTTTGAGGTTAATTTGAGAGCAGTGGTCATTTTTTTTTGGTCCTGACCTATCCATTATATATACATATATATATATATATATATATATATATATATATATATATATATATTTGTCAGCAAGGCTTTTCTTTAAAAAAAAGCAAAGAGAAGACAGCACTTTTCACTCTTCCACAATAACCCACAGCACACGACTGATCCCCAACAGTAACACTAGCCAAATGTTAGCTCCCTGAGCTATGTGAAGGAAAGGGTGGGTAAAGTGGTGACATCATTGCCCAAATGTGGCCAAGGCCATATTTGCACAATTATAAGTTTCTAACAGTTCTGATACTGTATTGGGTCACTTAAAAATGTAAAAACTTCAAAGGTTATCAGCAGATCTAAGTGATAATAGCAGTAACCAGTTTTTATGAATGGCCAAAGTCAAGGACAAAGCAAAAACTAACCTGATTTCTCATTTAAAAGTGGTGGCTTTTAAGCTTCAATCCTTGGCAGTTGCAATTTAAAACCTCCCATACATAAACATTTTACATATTTAAAATGTATTTATTAATAACCACAAACAACATATCAATGACTGCAGGAGACATTCATTTCTGCTATTTTGAAACTCCTTATCAGCTTTACCATGACCCAGATTCTCAAATACCTCACTGTAGAACATAGAGATTAACTGCCACTCCCTATTGTACAACAAGACACTCCAAAGATCCAGGCAAAAAGAATAACAGTGTATAACATTAGCGTCTAATTACTTAAAATTGTAATTTACTCATTAGTATAACATAAAATACTTTTTATATCAGTTGTGAAAGGTCCTCCATAGAATTAAAAAAATAGTAATATACGTTGCTCAAAAAAATTAAAGGAACACTTTAAAAACACATCAGATCTCAATAGGTAAAAATATCATGATGGATATCTATACTGGTATGGACTGGGTAATGTGTTAGGAAGGAAAGGATGCCACATTGTTTGATGAAAATTAGAATTATCAACTTACGAAGAGCTGAATTCAAAGACACCCTGAAAATCAAAGTGAAAAAATTATGCAGCAGGCTAGTCTATTTTGCTAAAATTTCATTGCAGCAACTCAAAATGGTATTCGGTAGTTTGTATGGCCTCCACATGCATGCCTGACAATGTCGGGGCATGCTCCTAATGAGAATACGGATAGTATCCTGGGGTATTTCCTTCCAGATCTGGACAAAGGCATCGCTGAGCTCCTGAACAGACTGAGTGCAACCCAGCAGCGTCGGATGGAGCATAATGACCCAGGGGTGTGTTATTGGATTTAGGTCAGGCAAGCGTGGGGGCCATTCATTAGTATAAATTCCTTCATCCTCTGGGAACTGGCTGCATACTCTCGCCACATGAGGTAGGCCATTGTCGTGCACCAGGTGGAACCCAGGACCCACTGCACCAGCGCAAGGTCTGACAATGGGTCCAAGGATTTCATCACGATACCTAATAGGAGTCAGGGTGCTATTGTCTAGCCTGTAGAGGTCTTAGTGTCCCTCCATAGATATGCCTCCCCAGACCATCACTGACCCACCACCAAACTGGTCATGCTGAACAATGTTACAGGCAGCATAATGTTCTCTGTGGCTTCTCCAGACCCTTTATCATCTGTCACATGTGCTCAGGGTGAACCTGTTCTCATCTGTGAAAAGCATAGGGTGCCATTGGTGGACCTGCCAACTTTGGTGTTCAATGACAAATACCAATCGAGCGCCATGGTGCCAGGCAGTGAGCTCATGGCCCACTAGAGGATGTTTGGCACTTAGGCCACCCTCATGAAGTCTGTTTCTGATTGTTTGAGACATTCACATCAGTGGCATGCTGGAGGTCATTTTGTAGGGCTCTGGCAGTGCTCATCCTGTTCCTCCTTGCACAAAGGAGCAGATACCGGTCCTGCTGATGGGTTAAGGACCTTCTACAGCCCTGTCCAGCTCTCCTAGAGTCTGTGCTTGGAGACACAGCAAACCTTCTGGAAATGGCATGTATTGATGTGCCATCTTGGAGGAGTTGGACTGCCTGTGCAACCTCTATATGGTCCAGGTATCGCCTCATGCTACAAGTAGTGACACTGACCCTAGCCAAATGCAAAGCTAGTGAAAAACATTCAGCAAAGATGAGTAGGGAAAAAAATGATTGTGGCCTACACTTGTAAAACCATTCCTGTTTTGGAGGTCATCCCATTGTTGCCCATCTAGTGCATCAGTTCTTAATTTCATTACCACCAAAGCAGCTGAAACTGATTAAACAACCCCTCTGCTACTTAACTGACCAGATCAATATCTCAGGAGTTTAATTGACTTGATGCTATACTCTAATTACACAAAAAGTGCTCCTTTAATTTTTTTTTAGCACTGTAGTTGGGGGGGGGGGCGGAGGGTGCAAGAGATGGAATGTGACCTAAATGCTCCTCAGAGCCATCTACCAGTCAGTCATCAATACAAAGGAAAAACATATATATCAGGCGCATCTGCCACACAGTTTTTTCAAAAAGTCCATGTAAGTCTATGTATGGAGAAGAAGTTCAACTTATAGGGCAGTCATCAGGTGAACCAATAAGCCAGAGGTTCCAACAGGGCTAAGAATGAACAAAAAGAAGAGGCGCCTCTAAGTGTAGACTTTCAATGCATTTATTTATGTGTAATAAAACACTCACATTCATTCAGGGTAACAAGTAAAAGGCTGGCACCCTCCTGGGTATATCCAGGGTGGGGGTGTACATCATCCAGTGAGCGCCGCCATCGGAAGGAAGCGCGTCCCCTCTTCACCGTAGCCAGCAATTGAAAGTCTAAACTTAGAGGTGCCTCTTCTTTTTATTCATTCTTGGTCATCAATACAAAAACAAACAATATACATAAAAGAAAAAGTAAAGCGTGTTAAAGGGTGACCAACTGTTATATTCACTGTACATCACACCAACATTAAGAAGATATCCACATTTTATTGCAAAAGCTCTTAAAATATCCCAAAATTGCATTCAATACTTTTACAATACATAAAAGCACATGCAATTTAGGTGGTTCCTGTCATGAATAGAGTTGCCGATGTGTTTGAGCATAGGATGCCAAACCCGTCTCTACCTCCTTCTCCCACCATCCGCCAGCCATGCCGGAAGTGGCATCACATGCACTACCACCCCGATGTGGTCCAGTCTGAAGGGCAAACAAACAAAGGACTGCCTGGACATGGCATAAGGTACACCAATGTTCAAAGTGTCACCAGGTAATGACAACCCGGGAACAAAGAGGGAGAGATGAAATAACCAAAAGAAACAATCAGCAGGGACAAAGTATAGACTGATGCAAATAAATCTCCAGAATTCCCCACCATATAACCTCACAACAATGGACACTAGAAACCAACCCCAAACAATCACACAACCTCACAAAGACAAACAAACATATTACACCAATACAATATAATTTACATACTACAATTTACAGTACATACTACAGGACAAGTATGGTAAAAGATACTTAATTCATTATAAAACTAAAAACACAACAGAGAAATGTTTGTGGTTACCCAAGTAGGAATCAAGTAACATAAATTAATTAAAATGGTCGATTTAGTCCTCTGACATACCAGGTATGTATTATTGCCCATATATGGCCAAGTGACCAGCAACAATGTAACTCCCTAACCTATTTACTTATGTGTCTGTATAGTCCAAGCCTATGTAAGTGAATGGGCGGGTTGATGTCAGTGGTTGGTATGCATGCAGTGAGTGCAAGTACCCGCTGCTTCC